>NC_083353.1:66868365-67171395 GCF_030254825.1 Meriones unguiculatus
GAATATTCGCTTCCAACGAAATCACCCAATAACACAAAAAATTCGCTTCCAACGAAATCACCCAAGAACACAAAATATTCGCTTCCAACAAACTTGCCCCAGAGCACAAAAAATTAACTTCCAACGAAATGACTCCAGAGCACAGAAAACACGCTTCCAACAAAATGGCCCCCTACTTCAAAAATTTGCTTCCATCAAAATCACCATAGAACATAAAATAAATTTGCTTCCAACGAAATTACCCAAGAACACAAAAAATTCGCTTCCAACGAAATATCCTGAGAACACAAATATACGCTTCCAACGAAATCATCCCAGAGCACAAAAAAATTCACTTCCTCGAAATCACCCTGGAACACAAAAAATTCGCTTCCAACGAAATGACTCCTGAGCATAGAAAACACGCTACCAACGAAATGACCCCAGAACACAAAAAATTCGCTTCCATCAAAATCACCCTAGAACACAAATAGTTTGTTTCCAAAGAAATCACACCAGACCACAAAAAAATCGCTACCAACGAAATCACCCCAGATCACAAAATCTTCATTTCCAACGAAATCACACCAGAACAGAGAAAAATTCGCTTTTAACGAAATGACTCCAAAGGACATAAAACCCGCTTCCAACGAAATTACCCCAGATCACAAAAAATTCCCTTCCAATGAAATCACCCCAGAACACACACACAAAAAAAATTTGCTTCCAATGAAATTACCCCAGAACGCAAAACATTCTCTTACTACAAAAACATTCCAGAGCAAAAAAAAAAAAATGCGTTTCCAACAAAATCACACCAGAACAGAGAAAAATTCGCTTCCAATGAAATGACTACAAAGGACATAAAACCCTCTTCCAACAAAATTACCCCAGAACACCAAAAATTCGCTCCCACAGAAACCTCCCCAGAACACAAAAAAATCGCTTCGATAGAAATCAACCCAGAACACAAAAAATTCGCTTCCATCAAAATGACTCCAGAGCACAGGAAACACGCTTCCAAATAAATCACCCCATACTTCAAAAAATTCGCTAACAACAATATCATCCCAGACCACAAAAAATTCGCTTCCATCGAAATCACCCTAGAATACAAAAATTCCCTTTCAACGATAT
This sequence comes from Meriones unguiculatus, assembly GCF_030254825.1. NCBI lineage: Eukaryota > Metazoa > Chordata > Mammalia > Rodentia > Muridae > Meriones > Meriones unguiculatus. The sequence continues at coordinate 66,869,482 of NC_083353.1, forward strand.
CACCCTAGAACACAAAAAATTCACGTCCGACGAAATTTCCCCAGAACACAAAAACTTCGCCTACAACGAAATCACCCCAGAACACAAAAAATTCGCTTCCAACGAAATGACTCCAGAGCACAGAAAACAGGCTTCCAACGAAATGACCATAGAACACAAAAATTCCCTTTTAACAAAATCACCCGAGAAAACAAAAAATTCGCTTCCAACGAAATGACTCCAGAGCACAGAAAACACGCTTCCAACGAAATGACTCCAGAGCACAGAAAACATGCTTCCAACGAAATGACCCCAGAACACAAAAAATTCCCTTTTAACGAAATCTCCCGAGAACACAAAAATTTCGCTTCCAACGAAATCACCCCAGAGCAACAAAAATTCCCTTCCAACGAAGTGAATCCAGAGCACAGAAAACACGCTTCCAACAAAATGACCCCCTACATCAAAAATTTGCTTCCATGGAAAAAACCTGAGAACACAAAAAATTCGCTTCCAACAACATTACCCCAGAACACAAAAAAATTCGCTTGCAACGAAATCTTCTTAGAACACAAATATTCGCTTCCAGGAAGTCACCCAAGAACACAAAAAATTTGCTTCCAACGAAATGACTCCAGAGCACAGAAAACACGCTTCGAACGAAATGATACCATACTTCAAAAATTTGTTTCCATTGAAATCACCCGAGAACACAAAATATTCGCTTCCAACGAAATCACCCCAGAACAAAAAAAATTCGCTTGCAAGGAAATCTTCTGAGAACACAAATATTCGCTTCCAAAGAAATCATCCCAGAGCACAAAAAAATTCGCTTCCAACAAAATCACCCTAGAACACAAAAAATTCACGTCCAACGAAATTACCCCAGAACACAAGAAAATCGCTTCCAACGAAATTACCCGAGAACACAAAAATTTCGCTTCCAACAAAATCACATCCAGAGCACAAAAAATTCGATTCCAACGAAATGACTCCAGAGCACAGAAAACACGCTTTCAAGGAAATGATCCATTACTTCAAAAATTGGCTTCCATCGAAATCACCCGAGAACACAAAAAATTCACTTTCAACGAAATTATCCCTGAACACAAAAAATGTGTCTCCAACGAAATCACCCCAGAGCACAAAAAATTTGTTTCCAAATTAGTGACTCCAGAGCACAGAAAACACGCTTCCAACGAAATGACTCCCTACTTCAAAAATTTGCTTCCATCGAAAAATCCTGAGAACACAAAAATTTCCATTCCAACGATATTACCCCAGAACAAAAAAAAATTGCTTCCAAAGAAATGCCTCTAGAGCACAGAAAACACACTTCCAACGAAATGACCCCATATTTCAAAAATTTTCTTCCATTGAAATAATATAAGAACACAGAAAATTCTCTTCCAAAGATATTACCCAAGAAGACCAAAAATTGTTTTCCCACGAAATCACTCGAGAACACAAAAAATTCGCTTCCAACGAAATCACCCTAGAACACAAAAAATTCTCTGTAAAATAAATCACCCGAGAACACAAAAAATGTGCTTCCAACGAAATCACACCTGAGCACCAAAAATTCCCTTCCCACGAAGTGACTCCAGAGCACAGAAAACACGCTTCCAACGAAATGAACCCCTACTTCAAAAATTTGCTTCCATCTAAGAAAAAGGAGAACAAAAAAATTCTCTTCCAACGATATTACCCCAGAAGAAAAAATTCTTTTCCAACGAAATCTCCTGAGAACACAAATATTCGCTTCCAAAGATATCATCCCAGAGCACAAAAAATTCGCTTCCAACGAAATCACCCTAAAACATAAAAAATTCGCTTCCATCGAAATTACCAGAGAAGACAAAAATTTCGCTTCCAACAAAATCACCCCATAGCACAAAAAATTGTCTTCCAACGAAATGACACCAGAGCACAGAAAACACGCTTCCAAGGAAATGATCCCATACTTCAAAAATTGGCTTCCATCGAAATCACCCGAGAACACAAAAAATTCACTTCCAACGAAATTATCCCAGAACACTAAAAATGTGCTTCCAACGAAATCACCCCAGAGCACAAAAAATTCGCTTCCATCGAAATGACTCCCTACTTCAAATATTTGCTTCCATCGAAAAATCCTGAGAGCACAAAAATTACTATTCCAACGAAATTACACCAGAACACAAAAAATTCGCTTCCAACGAAATCACCTGAGAACAAAAATATTCGCTTACAAAGAAAACATCCCAGAGCACAAAAAATTCGCTTCCAACGAAATCACCCTCGAACACAAAAAATTCCCTTTCAACGAAATCACCCGAGAATACAAAAAATTCGCTTCCAACATAATCAACACAGAGCACAAAAAATTCGATTCCGACAAAATGACTCCAGAGCACAGAAAATACCCTTCCAATGAAATGACCCCAGAACACCAAAAATTCGCTTTCAATGAAATCACCCTAGAACATAAAAAATTCGCTTCCATCGAAATCACCATAGAAGATAAAAAGTTCGCTTCCAACCAAATCACTCCAGAGTACAAAAAATTTGCTTCCAACGAAATCACCCTAGAACATAAAAAATTCGCTTTCAATGAAATTACCCCAGAACACAAAAAATTCGCTTCCAACGAAATCTCCTGAGAACACAAATATTCGCTTCCAAAGAAAACATCCCAGAGCACAAAAAATTCGCTTCCAACGAAATCACCCCAGAACACCAAAAATTTCTTTCAACGAAATGACCCCAGAACACAAAAAATTCCCTTTCATCGAAGTCACCCGAGAACACAAATATTCGCTTCCAAAGATATCATCCCAGAGCACAAAAAATTCGCTTCCAAAGAAATGTCTCCAGAGCTCCGAAAACATGCTTCCAATGAAATGACCTCCTACTTCAAAAATTTACTTCCGTCGAAAAAAACAGAGAACAGAAAAAATTCGCTTACAACGTAATCTTCTGAGAACACAAATATTCGCTTCCAACGAAATCTCCCCAGAACACAAAAAATTCGCTTCCAACAAAATGACACCAGAGCACAGAAAACAAGCTTCGAACGAAATGATACCATACTTCAAAAATTTGTTTCCATTGAAATCACCCGAGAACACAAAAAATTCGCTTCCAAAGAAATGACTCCAGAGCACAGAAAACACCCTTTCACGAAATGACCCCTTACTTCAAAAATTTGCTTCCATCGAAGAAACCGGAGAACACAAAAAATTCTCTTCCAACGATATTACCCCAAAACAGAAAAAATTCTTTTCCAACGAAATCTCCTGAGAACACATTTGCTTCCAAAGATATCATCCCAGAGCACAAAAAATTCGCTTCCAACGAAATCAAACTAGAACACAAAAAATTAGCTTACAACGAAATCTCCTGAGAATACAAATATTTGCTTTCAACGAAATCACCCCAGAGCACAAAAAATTCGCTTCCAATGAAAAGACTTCAGAGCACAGAAAACATGCTTACAACGATATGACCCCCTACTTCAAAAATTAGCTTCCATGGAAAAAAACGGAGAACACAAAAAATTCTCTTCCAACCATATTACCCCAGAAGACAAAAAATTCTTTTCCAATGAAATCTCCTGAGAACACAAATATTCGCTTCCAAAGTAAACACTCCAGACCACAGAAAACTTGCTTCCAACGAAATCACCCCAGACCACCAAAAATTCGCTTCCAACAAAAACACACCAAGACACAAAAAATTTGCTTCCCATGAAATTGCCACACGACACAAAAAATTTGCTTCCAACGAAATCACCCCATCCACAAAAAATTATCTTCCAAAGAAATGACTCCAGAGCACAGAAAACACGCTTCCAAGCAAATGATCCCATACTTCAAAAATTGCCTTCCATCGAAATCACCCGAGAACACAAATATTCACTTCCAACGAAATTATCCCAGAACACAGAAAATGCTCTACCAACGAAATCACATCAGAGCACAAAAAATTCGCTTCCAACGAAATGACTCCAGAGCACAGAAAACACGCTTCCAACGAAATGACTCCCTACTTCAAAAATTTGCTTCCATCGAAAAGTCCTGAGAGCACAAAAATTTATTTTCCATTGAAATTACCCCAGAACACAAAAAACTCGCTTCCAACGAAATCTCCTGAGAACAAAAATATTCGCTTCCAAAAAAAAGCATCCCAGGGCACAAAAAATTCGCTTCCAATGAAATGACTCCCTACTTCAAAAATTTGCTTCCATCAAAAAGTCCTGAGAGCACAAAAATTTCTATTCCATCGAAGTTACCCCAGAACAAAAAAAATTCGCTTCCAACGAAATCTCCTGAGAACACAAATATTCGCTTCCAAAGAAAACATCCCAGAACACAAAAAATTCTCTTCCAACAAAATGACTCCAGAGCACAGAAAACACGCTTCTAATGAAGTGACTCCAGAACACAAAACATTCGCTTTCAACGAAATCACCCTAGAACATAAAAAATTCGCTTCCATCGAAATCACCATAGAAGACAAAAAACTCGCTTCCAACCAAATCACTCCAGAGCACAAAATATTCGCTTCCAACAAAATCACCCCAGACCACAAAAAATTCTCTACCAACGAAATGACTCCAGAGCACAGAAAACATGCTTCTAAGGAAATGATCCCATACTTCAAAAATTGGCTTCCATCGAAATCACCCGAGAACACAAAAAATTCACTTCCAACGAAATTATCCCAGAACACAGAAAATGCGCTACCAACGAAATCACATCAGAGCACAAAAAAATCACTTCCAACGAAATGACTCCAGAGCACAGAAAACACGCTTCCAACGAAATTACTCCCTACTTCAAAACTTTGCTTCCATCGAAAAGTCCTAAGAGCACAAAAATTCTATTCCATCGAAATTACCACAGAACACAAAAAATTCGCTTCCAACGAAATCTCCTGAGAACAAAAATATTCGCTTCCAAAAAAAAGCATCCCAGAGCACAAAAAATTCGCTTCCAATGAAATGACTCCCTACTTCAAAAATTTGCTTCCATCAAAAAGTCCTGAGAGTACAAAAATTTTCGATTCCATTGAAATTACCCCAGAGCACAAAAAATTCGCTTCAAACAAAATGACTCCAGAGCACAGAAAACACGCTTCCAATGAAGTGACTCCAGAACACAAAACATTCGCTTCCAACGAAATCACCCCAGAACACAAAAAATTCGCTTCCAACTAAATGACCCCAGAACACAAAAAATTCCCTTTCAAGGAAATCACCCGAGAACACAAAAAATTCGCTTCCAACGAAATCTCTCCTGAGGAGAAAAAATTCACTTCTAATGAAATGACTCCAGAGCACAGAAAATATGCTTCCAATGAAATGACCCCCTCCTTCAAAAATTTGCTTCCATCAAACAAACCAGAGAAAACAAAAAATTCATTTCCAAAGAAATGACCCCAGAACACAAAAAAATTCGCTTCCAATGAAATCTTCTGAGAACACAAATATTCACTTCTAAAAAATTATCCCAGAGCACAAAAAATTCGCTTCCAACAACATCAACCTAGAACACAAAAAATTCTCTTTCAACGAAATCACCCGAGAATACAAAAAATTCGGTTCCAACATAATCAACCCAGAGCACAAAAAATTTACTTCCAACAAAATGACTCCAGAGCCCAGAAAACACGCTTCCAATGAAATGACCCCAGAACACAAAAAATTCGCTTTCAACGAAATCACCCTAGAACATCAAATATTCACTTCCATCGAAATCACCATAGAAGACAAAAAATTCCCTTTCAATTAAATTACCCAGAACACAAAAAATACGCTTGCAACGAAATGTCCTGAGAACACAAATATTCGCTTCCAAAGAAAACATCCCAGAGCACAAAAAATTCGCTGCCAACGAAATGACTCCAGAGCTCTGAAAACATGCTTCCAAAGAAATGACCTCCTACTTCAAAAATTTACTTCCATCGAAAAAACCGGAGAACACAAAAAATTCGCTTGCAACGAAATCTCCTGAGAACACAAAATATTCGCTTCCAACGAAATCACCCCAGAACACAAAAAATTCGCTTCCAATGAAATGACTAAAGAGCACAGAAAACACGATTCCAAGGAAATGATACAATACTTCAAAAATTGGCTCCCATCGAAATCACCCGAGAACACAAAAAATTCACTTCCAACGAAATTATCCCAGAACACAGAAAATGCGCTACCAACGAAATCACCCCAGAGCATAAAAAATTCGCTTCCAACGAAATTACTCCAGAGCACAGAAAACACGCTTCCAACGAAATGACTCCCTACTTCAACAATTTGCTTCCATCAAAAAATCTTGAGAGCATAAATATTTCTATTCCATCGAAATTACCCCAGAACACAACGAAATATCCTGAGAACACAAATATTCGCTTCCAAAGAAAACATCACAGAGCACAAAAAATTCGCTTCTAACAAAATGACTCCAGAGCACAGAAAACACGCTTCCAATGAAATGACCCCAGAGCACAAAAAATTTGCTTCCAACGAAATCACCCTAGAACATAAAAAATTCCCTTTCAATGAAATTACCCCAGAACACAAAACATTCGCTTCCAACGAAATCTCCTGAGAACACAAATATTCGCTTCCAAAGAAAACATCCCAGAGCACAAAAATTTCACTTCCAACGAAATCACCCCAGAACACCAAAATTTCCCTTTCAACGAAATCACCCCAGAACACAAAAAATTCGCTTCCAACGAAATTACTCCAGAGCTCTGAAAACATGCTTCCAACGAAATGACCTCCTACTTCAAAAATTTACTTCCATCGAAAAAACCGGAGAACAGAAAAAATTCGCTTGCAACGAAATCTTCTGAGAATACAAATATTCGCTTCCAACGAAATCTCCCCAGAACACAAAATATTCGCTTCCAACGAAATGACTCCAGAGCACAGAAAATACGCTTCGAACGAAATGATACCATACTTCAAAAATTTGTTTCCGTTGAAATCATCTGAGAACACAAAAAATTCGCTTCCAAAGAAATGACTCCAGAGCACAGAAAACTCGTTATGAATGAAATGACCCCTTATTTCAAAAATTTGCTTCCATTGAAGAAACCGGAGAACACAAAAAATTCTCTTCCAACGATATTACCCCAGAAGAGAAAAAAATCTTTTCCAACGAAATCTCCTGAGAACACAAATATTCGATTCCAAAGATATCATCCCAGAGCACAAAAAATTCGCTTCCAACGAAATCACCCCAGAACACAAAAATTCCCTTTTAGAGAAATCACCTGAGAAAACAAAAAATTCGCTTCCAACGAAATCACCCCATAGCACAAAAAATTTGCTTCCAATGAAATGACTTCAGAGCAAAGAAAACACGCTTCCAACGATATGACCCCCTACTTCAAAAATTTGCTTCCATCGAAAAAACCGGAGAACACAAAAAATTCTCTTCCAACCATATTACCTCAGAAGACAAAAAATTCTTTTCCAAAGAAATCTCCTGAGAACACAAATATTCGCTTCCAACGAAATCACCCTAGAACACAAAAAATTCCCTTTCAACTAAATCACCAGAGAACACAAAAAGGTTACGTCCAACGAAATTACTACAGAACAGAAAATATTTGCTTCCATTGAAATCAAAGCAGAACACAAAATATTCGATTCCAAAGAAATCACCCTAGAACACAAAAAAAATTCCCTTTCAACGAAATCACCGGAGAACACAAAAAATTCGCTTCCAACGAAATTACCCCAGAACACAAAAAATTCGCTTCCAACGAAATCACCAAAGAACACAAAAAATTTACTTCCAACGAAATGACTCCAGAGCACAGAAAACACGCTTCCAACGAAATGACCCCCTACTTCAAAAATTTGCTTCCATCGAAAAATCCTGAGCACACAAAAATTTCTATTCCAACGAAATCACCTCAGAACACAAATAAATTGCTTCCAACGAAATGACCCCATTCTTCAAAAATTTGCTACCATCTAAATCACCCGAGAACACAAAAAATTCGCTTCCTAAGAAATCAACCCAGAGCACAAAAAATTCGCATCCAACAAAATGACTCGAGGGCACAGAAAACAGGCTTCCAACGAAATGACTCCCTACTTCAAAAATTTGTTTCCATTGAAATCACCTGAGAACACCAAAAATTCGCACCAAAAAAATTAGCCCAGAAAACAAAAAATTCGCTTGCAACGAAATCTCCTGAGAACACCAATATTCGCTTCCAACAAAATCACCCCAGAGCACAAAAAATTCGCTTCCAAAGAAATGACTCCAGAGCATAGAAAACACGCGTCCAACAAAATGACCCCATACTTCAAAAATTTGCTACCATCGAAATCACCCCAGAACACAAACAATTTGCCTCCAACGAAATTTCCCCAGAAGACAAAATATTCTTTTGCAACGAAATCTCCTGAGAAAACAAATATTCGTTCTCAAAGATATCATCCCAGAGAACAAAAATTTCTCTTCCAAAGAAATCACCCTACAACACAAAAATTCCCTTTCATTGAAATCCCCCGAGAACACAAAAAATTCGCTTCCAAAGAAATCACCCCAGAACACAGAAAATTCGCTTGCAATGAAATCTCCTGAGAACACAAAAAATTCGCTTCCAACGAAATCACCCCAGAGCACAAAAAATTCGTTTCCAACGAAATGACTCCAGAGCACAGAAAACACGCTTCGAATGAAATGACCCGAGAACCCAAATTTTCCCTTCCAACGAAATCACCCTAGAACATAAAAAATCGCTTCCATCGAAATCAACACAGAGACAAAAAATTTGCTTCCAACGAAATCACCCCAGAGCACAATAAATTCGCTTCCAACAAAATCACCCCAAAGCAGAAAAAATTTGCTTCCAACGAAATGACCGTATACTTCAAAAATTTGCTTCCATTGAAATCACATGAGGACACAAAAAATTCGCTTCCAAACCAATTACCCCAGACTACAAAAAAGTCGCTTGCAAAGAAATCTTCTGAGAACACAAATATTTGCTTCCATCGAACTCACCCCAGAACACAAAAAATTCGCTTCAAAAGAAATGACTCCAGAGCACAGAAAACAAACTTCCAACGAAATGATCACATACTTCAAAAATTTCCTACAATCGAAATCACCCCAGAACACAAAAAATTCGCTTCCAACGAAATCACCCTAGAACACAAAAAATTCGCTTTCAACGCAATCTCCTGCGAACACATATATTCTCTACGAACGAAATCACCCCAGAGCACAAAATTTTGCTTCCAACAAAATGACTCTACAGCACAGAAAACACGCTTCCAACGAAATGACCCCCTATTTCAAAAATTTGCTTCCATCAAAAAAACCGGAGAACACAAAAAAATCTTCCAACAATATTACCCCAGAAGAGAAAAAATTCTTTTCCAACGAAATCTCCTGAGAACACAAATATTCGCTTCCAAAGATATCATCACAGAGTAGAAAAAAATCGCTTCCAAAGAAATCACCCTAGAACACAAAAATTCCCTTTCAACGAAATCCCCCGAGAACACAAAAAATTTGCTTCCAACGAAATCACCCCAGAGCACAAAAAATTCGCTTCCAAAAATATGTCTCCTGAGCACAGAAAGCATGCTTCCAATGAAATGACCCCTGAACACAAAAAAATTCGCCTCCAACGAAATCACCCTAAAACATAAAAAATTCGCTTCCATCGAAATCACCACAGAAGACAAAAAATTCGCTTCCAACCAAATCACCCCAGAGCACAAAAAATTCGTTTCCAACGAAATGACTCCAGAGCACAGAAAACACGCTTCGAATGAAATGACCCGAGAACCCAAATTTTCCCTTCCAACGAAATCACCCTAGAACATAAAAAATCGCTTCCATCGAAATCAACACAGAGACAAAAAATTTGCTTCCAACGAAATCACCCCAGAGCACAATAAATTCGCTTCCAACAAAATCACCCCAAAGCAGAAAAAATTTGCTTCCAACGAAATGACCGTATACTTCAAAAATTTGCTTCCATTGAAATCACATGAGGACACAAAAAATTCGCTTCCAAACCAATTACCCCAGACTACAAAAAAGTCGCTTGCAAAGAAATCTTCTGAGAACACAAATATTTGCTTCCATCGAACTCACCCCAGAACACAAAAAATTCGCTTCAAAAGAAATGACTCCAGAGCACAGAAAACAAACTTCCAACGAAATGATCACATACTTCAAAAATTTCCTACAATCGAAATCACCCCAGAACACAAAAAATTCGCTTCCAACGAAATCACCCTAGAACACAAAAAATTCGCTTTCAACGCAATCTCCTGCGAACACATATATTCTCTACGAACGAAATCACCCCAGAGCACAAAATTTTGCTTCCAACAAAATGACTCTACAGCACAGAAAACACGCTTCCAACGAAATGACCCCCTATTTCAAAAATTTGCTTCCATCAAAAAAACCGGAGAACACAAAAAAATCTTCCAACAATATTACCCCAGAAGAGAAAAAATTCTTTTCCAACGAAATCTCCTGAGAACACAAATATTCGCTTCCAAAGATATCATCACAGAGTAGAAAAAAATCGCTTCCAAAGAAATCACCCTAGAACACAAAAATTCCCTTTCAACGAAATCCCCCGAGAACACAAAAAATTTGCTTCCAACGAAATCACCCCAGAGCACAAAAAATTCGCTTCCAAAAATATGTCTCCTGAGCACAGAAAGCATGCTTCCAATGAAATGACCCCTGAACACAAAAAAAATTCGCCTCCAAAGAAATCACCCTAAAACATAAAAAATTCGCTTCCATCGAAATCACCACAGAAGACAAAAAATTCGCTTCCAACCAAATCACCCCAGAGCACAAAAAATTCGCTTCGAACGAAATGACTCCAGAGCACAGAAATCACGCTTCCAACGAAATGACCCAATATTTCAAAAATTTGCTTCCATTGAAATCACCCAAGAACACAAAAAATTTGCGTCCAAAGAAATTACCCCAGAACACAAAAAATTCGCTTCCAACGAAATCTCCTGAGAACACAAATATTCGCTTCCAAAGAAATCATCCCAGAGAACAAAAAAATTCGCTTCCAACAAAATCACCCTAGAACAAAAAAAATTCGCTTCCAACGAAATGACTCCAGAACACAGAAAACACGCTTCCAACGAAATGACCCCCTACTTCAAAAATTTGCTTCTATCGTAAAACCGGAGAACACAAAAAACTCTTTTTAACCGAAATCTCCTGAGAACACAAATATTCGCTTCCAAAGATATCATCCCAGAACACAAAAAATTCGCTTCCAACGAAATCACCCCAGAACACAAAAAATTCGCTTGCAACGAAATCTCCTGAGAACAAAAATATTCGCTTCCAAAGAAATCACCCCAGAGCACAAAAAAATTCGCTTCCAACGAAATGACCCCCTATTTCAAAAATTTGCTTCCATCGAAAAAAAACGGAGAACACAAAAAATTCTCTTCCAACAATATTACCCTAGAAGACAAAAAATTTTTTCCAACGAAATCTCCTGAGAACACATATATTCGCTTCCAAAGATATCATCCCAGAGAACAAAAAATTCGATTCCAACGAAATCACCCTAGAACAAAAAAATTCCCTTTCAAAAAAAATCACCTGAGAACACAAAAAATTCCCTTCCAACGAAATCACCCCAGAGCACACAAAATTCGCTTCCAACGGAATGACTCCAGAGCACAGAAAACACGCTTCCAACGAAGTGACCCCCTACTTCAAAAATTTGTTTCCATAGAAAAAACCGGAGAACACAAAAAATTCTCTTCCAACGACATTACACCAGAAGACAAATTCGCTTTCAACGAAATCACCCCGGAGCACAAAAAATTCGCTTCCAACGAAATCACCCTAGAACACAAAAATTCCCATTAAACGAAATCACAAGAGAACACAAAAAAATTCGCTTCCAACGAAATCAGCCCAGAACAAATAATTCGCTTGCAACGAAATCTTCTGAGAACACAAATATTCGCTTCCAAAGATATCATCCCAGAGCAGGAAAAATTCGCTACCAACGAAATCACCTCAGAAAACAAAATTTCCCTTTCAAAGAAATCACCCGAGAACAAAAAAAATTCGCTTCCAACGAAATCACCCCAGAACACAAAAATTTGCTTCCATCGAAATCACCCCAGAGTACAAAAAATTCGCTTCCAACGAAATGACTCCAGAGCACAGAAAACACGCTTCCAACGAAATCACCCGAGAACAGAAAAAATATGCTTTCAACCAAATCACCCGAGAACACAACAAATTCACTTCCAACGATATTACCCCAGAACACAAAAAATTCGCTTGCAACGATATCACCCTAGAACATAAAAAACTCGCTTCAAACGAAATCCCCCGAGAACACAAAAAATTCGCTTCCAACGAAATCACGCCAGAGCACAAAAAATTTGCTTCCAACGAAATGACTCCAGAGCACAGAAAACACGCTTCCAACGAAATCACCCGAGAACACAGAAAATTCGCTTCTATTGAAATCACCATAGAAGACAAAAAATTCGCTTCCAAACAAATCACCCTAGAGCACAAAAAATTCGCTTCCATCCGAATCACCCTAGAATATAAAAAATTTGCTTTCAACGAAATCACCTGAGAACACAACAAATTCGCTTCCAAAGAAATTACCGCAGAATACAAAAAAATTCGCTTCCAACGAAATCACCCCAGAACACAAAAATTCGCTTCCAACGAAATCTCCTGAGAACACAAATATTCGCTTCCAACGAAATCACCCCAGAGTACAAAAAATTCGCTTCCAACGAAATGACTCCAGAGCACAGAAAATACGCTTCCAACGAAATCACCCGAGAACAGAAAAAATTTGCTTTCAACGAAATCACCCGAGAACACAACAAATTCGCTTCCAAAGAAATTACCGCAGAATACAAAAAAATTCGCTTGCAACGAAATCACCCTAGACCATAAAAAACTCGTTTCAAACGAAATCACCCGAGAACACAAAAATTTCCTTTCAACGAAATCAGCCGAAAACACAAAAAATTCTCTTCCAACGAAATCACCTTAGAACACGAAAAATTTGCTTCCAACGAAATGATCCAATATTTCAAAAATTTGCTTCCATCGAAATCACCCGAGAACAGAAAAAAATTCCCTTCCAAAGAAATTACCTCAGAACACAAAAAATTCGCTTCCAAAGAAACGACTCCAGAGAACAGAAAACTCGCTTCCAACGAAATGACCCCCTACTTCAAAAATTTGCTTCCATCGAGAAGACTGGAGAACAAAAAAAAATTCTCTTCCAACGATATTACCCCAGAAGACAAAAAATTCTTTTCCAACGAAATCTCCTGATAACACAAATACTTGCTTCCAAAGATGTCATCCCAGCGCACAAAAACTTCGCTTCCAAAGAAATCACCCTAGAACACAAAAATTCCCATTCAAGGAAATCACCCGAGAACACAAAAAATTCGCTTCCAACGAAATCACCTCAGAAAACAAAAATTCCCTTTCAAAGAAATCACCCGAGAACAAAAAAATTCGCTTCCAACGAAATGACTCCAGAACACAGAAAACACGCTTCCAACGAAATGACACCCTACTTCAAAAATTTGTTTCTATCGTAAAATCGGAGAACACAAAAAACTCTTTTCCACCGAAATCTCCTGAGAACACAAATATTCGCTTCCAAAGATATCATCCCAGAACACAAAAAATTCGCTTCCAACGAAATCACCCTAGTACGCAAAAATTCCCTTTCAAGGAAATCACCCGAGAACACAAAAAATTCGCTTCCAACGAAATCACCCCAGAACACAAAAAATTCGCTTGCAACGAAATCTCCTGAGAACACAAATATTGGCTTCCAACGAAATGACTCCAGACCACAGAAAACACGCTTCCAAGGAAATGACCCCCTACTTCCAAAAATTGCTTGCATCGAAAAAACCAGAGAACACAAAAAATTCTCTTCCAACGACATTACCCCAGAAGACAAAAAATTCTTTTCCAACGAAATCTCCTGAGAACACAAATATTCGCTTCCAAAGATAACATCCCAGAGCACAAAAAATTCGCTTCCAACGATATTACCCCAGAAGACAAAAAATTCTTTTCCAACGAAATCTCCTGAGAACACAAATATTCACTTCCAAAGATATCATCCCAGAGCACAAAAAAATCATTTCAACAAAATCACCTTAGAACGCAAAAATTCCCTTTCAACGAAATCACCCGAGAACCCAAAAAATTCGCTTCCAACGAAATCACCCTAGAACACAAAAATTCCCTTTCAACGATATCACTCGAGAACACAAAAAATTCGCTTCCAACGAAATGACTCCTGAGCACAGAAAACATGCTTCCAACGAAATGACCCCCTACTTCAAAAAATTGCTTCCATCGAAAAAATCGGAGAACACAAAAAATTCTCTTCCAATGACATTACCCCAGAAGACAAAAAATTCTTTTCCAAGGAAATCACCTGACAACACAAATATTCGATTCCAAAGATATCATCCCAGAGCACAAATAATTCGCTTACTACGAAATGACTCCTGAGCACAGAAAACACACTTACAACGAAATGACCCCCTACTTCAAATATTTGCTTCCATCGAATAAACCAAAGAACACAAAAAATTCGCTTGCAACGAAATCTCCTGAGAACACAAATATTCGCTTCCAACGAAATGATTCCAGAGCACAGAAAACATGCTTCCAAAGAAATGACCCCCTACTTCAAAAAATTGCTTGCATCGAAAAAACCGGAGAACACAAAAAATTCTCTTCCAACGACATTACCCCAGAAGGCAAAAAATTCTTTTCCAACGAAATCTCCTGAGAACACAAATATTTGCTTCCAAAGATATCATCCCAGAGCACAAAAAATTCGCTTCCAACGAAATCACCCCAGAACGCAAAAATTCCCTTTTAAAGATATCACGCGAGAACACGAAAAATTCGCTTCCAAGGAAATTACTCCAGAACACAAAAAATTAGCTTGCAACGAAATCTCCTGAGAACACAAATATTCGATTCCAAAGAAATGAGCCCAGAGCACAAAAAATTCGCTTCCAACGACATGACTCCAGGAAACAGAAAACACGCTTCCAACGAAATGACCCCATAATTCAAAATTTGCTTCCATCGAAAAGACTGGAGAACACAAAAAATTCTCTTCTAACGATATTACCCCAGAAGATAAAAAATTCTTTTCCAACGAAATCTCCTGAGAACACAAATATTCGCTTCAAAGGATATCATCCCAGAGCACCAAAAATTCGCTTCCAATGAAATCACCCTAGTACACAAAAATTCCCTTTCAAAGAAATCACCCGAGAACACAAAAAATTCGCTTCCAACGAAATCACCCCAGAGCACAAAAAATTCGCTTCCAAAGAAATGACTACAGGACACAGAAAACACCCATCCAACGAAATGACCCCCTACTTCTAAAATTTGCTTCCATCGAAAAAATCGGAGAACACAAAAAATTCTCTTCCAACCATATTACCCCAGAAGACAAAAAATTCTTTTCCAATGAAATCTCCTGAGAACACAAATATGGGCTTCCAATCTTATCATCTCAGAGCACAAAAAATTCGCTTCCAAAGAAATCACCCTAGAACACAAAAATTCTCTTCCAACGAAATCACCCCAGAGTACCAAAAATTCGCTTGCAACGAAATCTCCTGAGAACACAAATGTTCGCTTCCAACGAAATTACCACAGAGTACAAAAAATTCGCTTCCAACAAAATGACTCCACAGCACAGAAAACATGATTCCAACGAAATGACCCCCTACTTCAAAAATTTGCTCCATCGAAAAGACTGGAAAACACAAAAAATTCGTTTCTAACGAAATTACACCAGAACACAAAAAATTCGCTTCCAACGAAATCTCCTGAGAACACAAATATTCGCTTCCAAAGATATCATCCCAGAGCACAAAAACTTCGCTTCCAAAGAAATCACCCTAGAACACAAAAATTCCCTTTCAACGAAATCACCAGAGAACACAAAAAATTCGATTCCAACAAAATCACCCCAGAACACAGAAAATTCGCTTGCAATGATATCTCCTGAGAGCACAAATATTCGCTTCCAACGAAATCACCCCAGAGCACAAAAAATTTGCTTCCAAAGAAATGACTCCAGAGCACAGAAAACAGGCTTCCAACGAAATGACCCCTTACTTCAAATATTTGCTTCCATCGAAAAGACGGGAGAACACAAAAAATTCTTTTCTAAGGATATTACACCAGAAGACAAAAAATTCTTTTCCAACAAAATCTCCTGAGAATACAAATATTCGCTTCCAAGGATATCATCCCAGAGCATAAAAAATTCGCTTCCAAAGAAATCACCCTAGAACACAAAAATTCCCTTCCAACGAAATCACCCCAGAACACCAAAAATTCGCATACAATGAATACTCCTGAGAACACAAATATTCGCTTCCAACGAAATCATCCCAGAGCACAAAAAATTCGCTTCCAACGAAATCACCCCAGAACACAAAAAATTCGCTTCCAACGAAATTACCCCCGAAGACAAAAATTTCTTTTCCAACGAAATCTCCTGAGAACACAAATATTCGCTTCCAAAGATATCATCCCTGAGCACAAAAAAATCATTTCAACCAAATTACCCTAGAACGCACAAATTCCTTTCAAAGAAATCACCCGAGAACACAAAAAATTCGCTTCCAACGAAATCACCCCAGAGTACAAAAAATTCGCTTCTAACAAAATGACTCCACAGAACAGAAAACACGCTTCCAATGAAATGACCCCATACTTCAAAAATTTCCTTCCTTCGAAAAGCCCAGAAAACACAAAAAATTCTTTTCCAACGAAATTACACGAGAACACATAAAATTCGTGTCCAACGAAATCTCCTGAGAACACAACTATTCTCTTCCAAAGAAATCACCCTAGAACACAAAAAATTCGTGTCCAACGAAATTGCCCCAGAACAGAAAATATGTACTTCCTACCAAATCAACCCCGAGCACAAAAAATTCCCTTCCAACAAAATCACCCGAGAACTAAAATATTGGCTTCCTAAGAAATTTCCCCAGAACGGAAGAAATTTGCTTCCATCTAAATCACTCAGGATCACAAATATGTGCTTCCAAAGAAATAACCCTAGAACATGAAAAATTCGCTTCCATCGAAATCACCCGAGAACACATTAAAAATCGCTTCCAACGAAATTACCCCAGTACACAAGAAATTCGCTTGCAACGAAATCTCCTGATAACACAAATATTCACTTCCAAAGAAATCACACCAGAGCACAAAAAATTCGCTTCTAACGAAATCACCCCAAAGCACAAAACATTTGCTTCCAACAAAATGTCCCCATACTTCAAAAATTGGCTTCCATCGAAATCACCTGAGAACACAAAAAATTCGCTTCCAAAGAAATTACCCAAGAACACAAAAAAAATCGCTTCCAAATAAATCACCCCAGAACACAAAAAATTCGCTTCCACCAAAATGACTCCAGAGCACCAAAACACGCTTCCAACAAAACAACCGCCTACTTCAAAAATTTGCTTCCATCGAAAAAATCAGAGAACACAATAATTTCGCTTCCAACGAAATTACCCCAGAACACAAAAAAATTCGCTTGCAACGAAATCTCCTGAGTACACAAATATTCGCTTCCACAGAAATCACCCCAGATCACAATAAATTCGCTCCCAATCAAATCACCCTAGAACACAAAAAATTCGCTTTCAACGAAATCACACGAAAACAAAAAAAATTCGCTTCCAACGTAATTACCCCAGAACACAAAAAAAATTGCTTCCAACAAAATCACCCAGGAACACAAATATTCGCTACCAAGGAAATCACCCCAGAGCACAAAAAATTAGCTTCCAACGAAATCACCCTAGAGCACAAAAAATTCCCTTACAACGAAATCACTCGAGAACACAAATATTGGCTTCCAACGAAATTACCCCATAAGAGAAAAAATTTGCTTCCAAAGATATCAACCAAGAGCACAAAAACTTCCCTTCCAACAAAATCACCCCAGAACACAAAAATTTGCTTCCAACGAAATCAACCGAGAATACAAATATTGGCTTCCAACGAAATTACCTCAGAACAGAAAAATTTTCTTCCAAAGAAATTACCCCAGAACACAAAAAAATTGCTTCCAACGAAATGATTCCAGAGCACAGAAAACACGCTTCCAACGAAATGAACCCCTACTTCAAAAATTTGCTTTCATCGAAAATACTGGAGAACACAAAAATTTCGCTTCCATCGAAATGACCCCAGACACAAAAAATTCGTTCCAACGAAATCTTCTGAGAACACAAATATTCGTTTCAAAAGAAATCACCCAGAGCACAAAAAATTCGCTTCCAACGAAATCACCCTAGAACACAAAAAATTCTCTTTCAACGAAATTACATGAAAAGACAAAAAAAATTTGCATCCTACGAAATTATCCCAGAATAGAAATAATTTACATCCAACCAAATTAACCCAGAGCACAAAAATTTCCCTTCCAACAAAATCACCCGAGAACACAAATATTGGCTTCCAAATAAATTACTCCAGAACAGAAAAAGTTTGCTTCCATCGAAATCACCCAAGAACACAAAAAATTCGCTTCCAAAGAAATTACACCAGAACACAAAAAATTTGCTTCCAAAAAATTACTCCAGAGAACAGAAGACACGTTTCCAACAAAATCACTCCATATTTAAAAAAAATTTTGCTTCCAACGAAATCAACCCAGGACACAAAATTTCGCTTCCAACGAAATGTCTCCAGAGCACAGAAAACACGCTTTCAAAGAAATGACCCGATATTTCAAAAATTTGCTTCCATCGAAATCACCCGAGAACACAAAAAAATCACTTTCAACAAAAATTACACCAGAACACAAAAAATTCGCTTCCAACGAAATCTCCTGAGAACACAAATATTCGCTTCCAAAGAAATCATCCCAGAGCACAAAAAAAATTTGCTTCCAATGAAATCACCCCAGAGCGCAAAAAATTCCCTTCCAACGAAATGACTCCAGAGCACAGAAAACACGATTCCAATGAAATGACCCCCTACTTCAACAATTTGCTTCCATTGAAAAAACCAGAGAACACAAAAAATTCGATTCCAACCAAATTACCCCAGAACACAAAAAATTCGCTTGCAACGTAATCTTCTGAGAACACAAATATTTGCTTCCAGCGAAATACCCTGAGAACACAAAAAATTCGCATCCAAAGAAATCGCCACAGAGCACAAAAAATTCGCTTCCAACGAAATGGCTCCAGAGCACAGAAAACACGCTTCCAACGCAATGACCTCGTATTTCAAAAATTTGCTTCCATCGAAATCACCCATGAACACAAAAAATTCGCTTCCAACGAAATTACCCCAGAACACAAAAAATTCGCTTCCAATGAAATCTCCTGATAACACAAATATGCGCTTCCAAAGAAATCATCCCAGAGAACAAACAAATTTGCTTCCAACAAAATCACCCGAGAACACAAAAAATTCACGTCAAACGAAATTACCACAAAACAGAAAAAATTGCTTCCATCGAAATCACCCCTGAACACAAAAAAAAATCGCTTACAACGACATCACCCCAACACACAAAAAATTTACTTCCAAAGAAATCAACCCAGAACACGAAAAATTTGCTTCTATCGAAATCACCCGAGAACAGAAAAAAATTTGCTTCCAACAAAAATACCCCAGAACATAAAAAATTAGGTTCCAACGAAATCACCAGGGAACACAAATATTTGCTTCCAACGAAATCACTCAGGAACATGAAAAATTCGCTTCCATCGAAATCACCCGAGAACACAAAAAATTCGCTTCCAACAAAATTACCCCAGAACACAAAAATTTCGCTTGCAAAGAAATCTCCTGAGGAGACAAATATTCGCTTCCAAAGAAATCACCCCAAAGCACAAAAAATTCGCTTCCAACGAAATCACCCCAAGCACAAAAAATTCGCTTTCAATGAAATTACCGCAGAACACAAAAATTCGCTTCCAAGGAAATCACCCCAGAACACAAAAAAATTGCTTCCAAAGAAATGACTCCAGAGCACAGAAAACACGCTTCCAATGAAATCACCCCATACTTCAGAAAAATTCACTTACAACTAAATTGCCCCAGAACACAAAATATTCTCTTCCAACGAAATCAACCCAGAACACAAAAAATTTGCTTCCATTGAAATCACCCGAGAACAGAAAAAATTCGCTTCTAACAAAATCACCCGGGAACACAAATATTAGCTTCCAATGAAATCACCCTAAAACCAAAAAATTCTTTCCAACGAAATCTCCTGAGAACACAAATATTCCCTTCCACAGAAATCACCCCAGAGCACCAAAAATTCGCTTCCAACGAAATTACCCTAAGGAAAAAAATTTCACTTTCAACGAAATCACCTGAGAACACAAAAAATTCGTGTCCAATGAAATCAACCCAGAACACAAAAAATTCGCATCCAAAGAAATCACTCAGAACACAAAAATTTCCCTTCCAACGAAATGACTCCAAAACACAGAAAACACGCTTCCAATGAAATCACCCCAGAGCACCAAAAATTCGCTTCCAACGAAATTACCCTAAGGAAAAAAATTTCACTTTCAACGAAATCACCTGAGAACACAAAAAATTCGTGTCCAATGAAATCAACCCAGAAAACAAAAAATTCGCATCCAAAGAAATCACTCAGAACACAAAAATTTCCCTTCCAACGAAATGACTCCAAAACACAGAAAACACGCTTCCAATGAAATCACCCCAGAGCACAAAAAATTCGCTTCCAACGAAATCAACCTAGAACACAAAAAATTTGCTTCTATCCAAATCACCTGAGAACAGAAAAAATTCGCTTCCAAAGAAATTACCCCAGAATACAAAAAATTCGCTTCCATCGAAATCCCCGCAGAGCACAAAAAATTGCTTCCAAAGAAATCACCTTAGAACACAAAAAATTTGCTTCCAACAAAATCACCCCAGAACACAAAAAATTTGCTTCCAAAGAAATGACTCCAATGCACAGAAAACACGCTTCCAACAAAATCACCCCATAATTAAAAAAAATTCGCTTTCAAAAAATTGCCCCAGAACACAAAAATTCTCTTCCAACGAAATCAACCCAGAACACAAAATATTCGCTTCCATCAAAATCACCCCAGAACACAAAAATTCACTTCCACGAAATTACCCCAGAACACAAAAAATTCGCTTGCAAAGAAATGTCCTGAGAAGACAAATATTCGCTTCCAATGAAATCACCCCAGAGCACAAAAAATTCGCTTCCAACAAAATCACACCAAGCACAAAAAATTCGCTTTCAACGAAATGAGCCCATACTTCAAAAATTTGCTTCCATCGAAATCACCTAAGAACACAAAAAATTCGCTTCCAACGAAATCACCCCAGAACACAAAAAAATGTGATTCCAAAGAAATGACTCCAGAGCACAGAAAATATGCTTCCAATGAAATCACCCCATACTTCAAAAAAATTCGCTTCCAACGAAATCAACCCAGAACACAAAAAATTTGCTTCCATCAAAATCACCCGAGAACAGAAAAAATTCGTTTCTAACGAAATCACCCGCGAACACAAATATTAGCTTCCAATGATCATCCTAAAGCACAAAAAATTCGCTTCCAACGAATTTAACCAAAGGCAAAAAAAAAAAAAAATCACTTTCAACGAAATCACCTGAGAACACAAAAAATTCGTATCCAACAAAATCAACCCAGAACACAAAAAATTCACATCCAAAGAAATCACCCAGAACACAAAAATTTCCCTTCCAACGAAATGACTCCAAAACACAGAAAACATGCTTCCAACAAAATCAACCCAGAACACAAAAAATGTGCTTCTACCCAAATCACCGGAGAACAGAAAAAATTCGCTTCCAAAGAAATTACCCCAGAATAGATAAACTTACTTCCACCCAAATCAAGCCAGAGCACAAAAAATTCCCTTCCAAAAAAATCACCCGAGAACACAAATATTGGCTTCCAACGAAATTAACCCAGAACGGAAAATTTTTACTTCCATCGAAATCACCCCAGAACAAAAAAAATTCGCTTCCAACGAAATTCCCGCAGAGCACAAAAAATTGCTTCCAAAGAAATCACCCTAGAACACAAAAAATTCGTTTCCAACAAAATCACCACAGAACACAAAAAATTTGCTTCCAAGGAAATGACTCCAATGCACAGAAAACATGCTTCCAACGAAATCACCCCATACTTCAAAAAAAAATCACTTTCAACAAAATTGCCCCAGAACACAAAAAATTCTCTTCCAACGAAATCAACCCAGAACACAAAATATTCTCTTCCATCAAAATCACCCAATTCGCTTCCATCAAAATCACCCCAGAAAACAAAAAATTCGATTCCAAAGTAATTACCCCAGAACACAAAAATTGCTTCTATTGAAATTACCCCAGAACACAAAAAAATTCGCTTCCAAAGAAATCAACACAGAACACAAAAATTTTGCATCCAACGAAATGACTCCAGAGCACAGAAAACACGCTTCCAACGAAATGACCCCCTACTTCAAAAACTTGCTTCCATCGAAAAAAAAAGGAGAAAACAAAAAATTCTCTTCCAACGATATTACCCCAGAAGACAAAAAATTCGCTTCCAACTAAATCTCCTGAGAACACAAATATTCGCTTCCAAAAATATCCCAGAGCACAAAAAATTCGCTTCCAACGAAATCACCATAGAACGCAAAAATTCCCTTTCAACGAAATCACCCGAGAACACAAAAAATTTGCTTCCAACGAAATCACCCCAGAGCACAAAAAATTGGCTTCCAACCAATGACTCCAGAGCATTGAAAACACGCTTCCAACGAAATGACCCCCTACTTCAAAAATTTGCTTCAATCGAAAAAACCAGAGAACACAAAAAATTCGCTTCCAACGAAATCACCCCAGAACACAAAAAATTTGCTTCCAACTAAATGACTCCAGAGCACAGAAAACACAATTCCAACGAAATGACCCCCTACTTCAAAAATTTGCTTCCATCGAAAAAACCGGAGAACACAAAAAATTCGCTTTCAACAAAATTACCCCAGAAGACAAAAAATTCTTTTCTAACAAAATCTCCTGAGAACACAAATATTCGCTTCCAACGAAATCACCCCAGAGCAGAAAAAACACGATTCCAGCGAAATGACTCCAGGGCACAGAAAACACGATTCTAATGATATGACCACCAACTTCAAAAATTTGCTTCAATCGAAAAAACCGGAGAACACAAAAACTTCGCTTCCACCGAAATTTACGCAGAACACAAAAAATTGCTTGCAATGAAATCTCCTGAGAACACCAATATTCGCTTCCAACGAAATCATCACAGCGCACAAAAAATTCGCTCTCATAGAAATGACTCCAGAGCACAGAAAACACACTTCCAACGAAATGACCCCATACTTCAAAAACTTGCTTCCATCGAAATCACCCGAGAACACAAAAAATTCGCTTCCAAAGGTATTAGCCCAGAAAAAAAAAATTCATTTTCAACGAAATCTCCTGAGAACACAAATATTCGCTTTCAAAGATATCATCCCAGAGCACAAATAATTCGCTTCCAACAAAATCACCCTAGAATACAAAAGATTCCCTTTCAACGAAATCACCTGAGAACACAAAAACTTCGTTTCCAACGAAATTATCCTAGAGCACAAAAAATTCGCTTCCAATGAAATGGCTCCAGAGCACAGAAAAAACGCTTCCAAAGAAATGACCCCCTACATCAAAATTTGCTTCCATCGAAAAAACCGGAGAACACAAAAAAGTCGCTTGCAATGAAATTGCCCCAGAAAAAAAAATTCGCTCGTAACGAAATCTTCTGAGAACACAAATATTCGCTTCCAACGAAATCACCCTAGAACACAAAAGATTCCCTTTCAACGAAATCACCTGAGAACACAAAAAATTCGCTTCCAACGAAATCACCCTAGAACACAAAAAATTCGCTTACAATGAAATCACCCGAGAACACAAAAAATTCGCGGCCAACGAAATTACCCGACAATAGAGAAAATTTACTTCCAACCATATCAACCCAGAGCACAAAAAATTCCCTTCCAATAAAATCACCCGAGTACGCAAATATTTGCTAACAACGAAATTACCCCAGAACAGAAAAAATTTGCTTCCATCGAAATCACCCCAGAACACAAAAATTTCACTTCCAACGAAATCACCCCAGAACACAAAAAATTCTCTTCCAACGCCATTACCCCAGAAGACAAAAAATTCGCTTCCAACGAAAGCTCCAGAAAACACAAATATTTGCTTCCAAAGAAATCACCCCAGAGCACAAAAAATTCGCTGCCAAAATAATCACCCTACAACACAAAACATTCGCTCTCAAAGAAATCACCCGTGAACACAAAAAATTTGCTTCCAACGTAATTACCACAGAATACAAAAAATTCGCTTCCAACAAAATCACCCGGAACACAAATATTCGCTTCCAACAAAATGACTTCAGAACACAGAAAACAAGCTACTAACGAAATCACCCCATACTTCAAAATCACTTCCAACGAAATTACCCCAGAACAGAAAAAAATTGCTTCCAACGAAATCAACCCAGAGCACAAAAAATTCCCTTCCAACGAAATCAACCTAGAGCACTCAAAATTCGCTTTCAACGAAATCACCCCAGAACAAAAAAATTCGTGTCCAACGAAATCAACCCAGAAAACAAAAAATTTCCTTCCAACGAAATTACCCCAGAACACAAAAAATTCGCTTCCAAGAAAATCACCCCAGAGCACAAAAAATTTGCTTCCAACGAAATGACTCCAGAGCACAGAAAACACGCTTCCAAATAAAGCCCTCCTGAGCACAAAAAATTCGCTTCCAACAAAATCACCCTAGAACATAAAAAATTCGCTTTCAAATAAATCACCCGAGAACACAAAAAATTCGCTTCCAACGAACTCACTCCAGAGCACAGAAAACACGTTTCGAACAAAATGATACCATACTTCAAAAATTTGCTTTCATCGAAATCACTTGAGAATACAAAATATTCTCTTCCAACGAAATTACCCCAGAACACAAAAAAATTCGCTTCCAACGAAATCACCATAGAACATAAAAAATTCGCTTTCAACGAAATCACCCGAGAACACAAAAAATTCGCTTCCAACGAAATTACCCCAGAACACAAAAAATTCGCTTGCAACGAAATCTTCTGAGCACACATATATTCGCTTCCACAGAAATCATCGCAGAGCACCAAAAAATTTGCTTCCAACGAAATCTCCCTAGAACACAAAAAATTCCGTTTCAACGAAATCACCCGAGAACACAAAAAATTCCCTTTCAACGAAATCACCTAAGAACACAAATAATTCGCTTGCAATGAAATCTCCTAAGAACACAAATATTCGCTTCAAACGAATTCACCCCAGAGCAAAAAGAATTCCCTTCCAACGAAATGACTCCAGAGCACAGAAAACATGCTTCAAAAGAAATGACCCCATACTTCAAAAATTTACTTCCATCCAAAAAACCGGAGAACACAAAAAATTCGCTTGCAACAAAATCTTCTGAGAACACAAATATTCGCTGCCAACGAAATGACCCGAGATCATAAAAAATTTGCTAGCAACGAAATCTCCTGAGAAGAAAATATTCGCTTCCAAGGAAATCACCCCAGAGCACAAAAAATTCGCTTCCAAAGGAATCACCCTTAAACATAAAAAATTCGGTGCCAACGAAATGACTCCAGAACACAGAAGACACGCTTCCAACAAAATGACCCCAAACTTCAAAAATTTGCTTCCATTGAAATCATCCGAGAACATGAAAAATTTGCTTCCAACGAAATTACCCCAGAACCCAAAAAATTCGCTTGCAACAAAATCGTCTGAGAACACATATATTCGCTTCCAACGGAATCACCCCAGAGCACAAAAAATTCGCTTCCAACCAAATGACTCCAGAGCACAGAAAACACGCTTCCAACGAAATGACCACATACTTCAAAAATTTGCTTCTATCGAAATCACCCCAGAACACAAAAAATTCGCTTCCAACGAAATCTCCTGAGAACACAAATATTCGCTTCCAACGAAATCACCCCAGAACACAAAAAATTCGCTTACAACGAAATCTCCTGAGAACACAAATATTCGCTTCCAACGAAATCATCGCAGAGCACAAAAAATTCGCTTCCAACGAAATGACTCCAGAGCACCGAAAACATGCTTCCAATGAAATGACCCCCTACTTCAAAAATTTGCTTCCATCGAAAAGACCGTAGTACACAAAAAATTCTCTTTTAAAGATATTACCCCAGAAGACAAAAAAATCTTTTCCAAGGAAATCTCCTGAGAACACCAATATTCACTTCCAAAGATATCCTCCCAGATCAGAAAAAAATTGCTTCCAATTAAATCACCCTAGAACACAAAAATTCCCTTCCAACGAAATCACCACAGAGCACAAAATATTCGCTTCCAAAGAAATGACTCCAGGGCACAGAAAACATGATTCCAACGAAATGACCCCATATTTCAAAAATTCGCTTCCATCGAAATCCCCAGAGAACACAAAAAATTCGCTTCAAACGAAATCACCCCAACACACAAAAAATTTACTTCCAAAGAAATCAACCCAGAACACGAAAAATTTGCTTCTATCGAAATCACCCGAGAACAGAAAAAAATTCGCTTCCAAGAAAAATACCCCAGAACATAAAAAATTAGCTTCAAACGAAATCACCAGGGAACACAAATATTTGCTTCCAACGACATCACCCAGGAACATAAAAAATTCGCTTCCATCGAAATCACCCGAGAACACAAAAAAATTCGCTTCCAACGAAATTACCCCAGAACACAAGAAATTCGCTTCCAATGAAATCACCCCAAAGGACAAAAAATTCGCTTCCAACAAAATGTCCCTATACTTCAAAAATTTGCTTCCATCGAAATTACCTGAGAAGACAAAAAATTCGCTTCCAACGAAATTACCCCAGAACACAAAAAAATTCGCTTGCAAAGAAATCTCCTGAGAAGACAAATATTCGCTTCCAAAGAAATCATCGCAGAGCACAAAAAATTCGCTTCCAACGAAATCACCCAAAGCAAAAAAAATTCGTTTTCAACGAAATGAGTCCATACTTGAAAAATTTGCTTCCATCGAAAAAACCAAAAACCGGAGAAAACAAAAATTTGATTCCAATGAAATTACCCCAGAACACAAAATTTCGCTTGCAACTAAATCTCCTGAGAGCACAAATATTCGCTTCCAAAGAAAACATCCCAGATCACAAAAAATTCACTTCCAACGAAATCACCCTAGAACACAAAAAAATCCCTTTCAACGAAATCACCCAAGAACACAAAATATTTGCTTCCAACGAAATCACCACAGAGCACAAAAAATTCGCTTCCAACGAAATGACTCCAGAGCACAGAAAAACGCTTCCAATGAAATGACCCCAGAACACAAAAAATTTGCCTCCAACGAAATCACCCTAGAACATAAAAAATTCACTTCCATCGAAATCACCACAGAAGACAAAAAATTCGCTTCTAACCAAATCACCCCAGAGCACAAAAAATTCGCTTCGAATGAAATCACCCTAGAACATAAAAAATTCCCTTTCAACGAAATCACCCGAGAACACAAAAAATTCGCTTGCAACAAAATCGTCTGAGAACACATATATTCGCTTCCAACGGAATCACACCACAACACAAAAAATTCGCTTCCAACGAACTGACTCGAGAGCACAGAAAACACGTTTCGAACGAAATGATACCATACTTCAAAAATTTGCTTTCATCGAAATCACTCGAGAATACAAAATATTCTCTTCCAACGAAATTACCCCAGAACACAAAAAAATTCGCTTCCAACGAAATCACCCCAGAACACAAAAAATTTGGTTCCAATGAAATGACTGCAGAGCACAGAAAACACGCTTCCAATGAAAGGACCCCAGAAGACAAAAAAAATCACTTCCAAAGAAATCACCATAGAACATAAAAAATTCGCTTTCAACAAAATCACCCGAGAACACATAAAATTCGCTTCCAACGAAATTACCCCAGAACACAAAAAGTTCGCTTGCAACGAAATCTCCTGAGAACACAAATATTCGCTTCAAACGAAATCACCGCGGAGCACAAAAAATTCGCTTCCAATGAAATGACTCCAGAGCACAGAAAAAATGCTTCCAACGAAATGACCCCCTACTTCAAAAGTTTGCATCCATCGAAAAAACCCGAGAACACAAAAAATTCGCTTCCAACCATATTACCCCAGAAGACAAAATATTCTTTTCCAACGAAATCTCCTGAGAACACAAATATTCTCTTCCAAAGATATCATCCCAGAGCACAAAATTTCGCTCCCAACGAAATCACCCTAGAACAAAAAAAATCCCTTCCAAAGAAATCACCCCAGAGCAGAAAAAATTTGCTTCCACCGAAATGACTCCAAAGCACAGAAAACACGCTTCCAGAAAAATGAATCCAGAACACAAAAATTATTCCAACGAAATCACCCTAGTACATAAAAAATTCGCTTCCATGGAAATCACCACAGAAGACAAAAAATTCGTTTCCAATGAAATCACCCCAGAGCACAAAGAATTCGCTTCCAACGAAATGACTCCAGAGCACAGAAAACAAGCTTCAAATGAAATTACCCCAGAACACAAAAAATTCGCTTCCAACGAAATCACCCTAGAACATTAAAAATTCGCTTCCTTCAAAATCACCACAGAAGATAAAAAATTCGCTTCCAACCAAATCAGCCCAGAGCTCAAAAAATTCGCTTTTACGAAATTACCCTAGAACATAAAAAATTTGCTTTCAACGAAATCACCCGAGAACACAAAATATTCGCTTCCAACGAAATCACCCGAGAGCACAAAAAATTCGCTGCCAACGAAATACTCCAGAGCACAGAAAACACGCTTCCAACGAAATGACCCCATACTTCAAAAATTTGCTTCCATCGAAATCACCCAAGAACACAAAAAATTCGCTTCCAACGAAATTACCCCAGAACACAAAGAATTCGCTTGCAACGAAATCTTCTGAGCACACATATATTCGCTTCCACAGAAATCATCGCAGAGCACCAAAAAATTTGCTTCCAACGAAATCTCCCTAGAACACAAAAAATTCCGTTTCAACGAAATCACCCGAGAACACAAAAAATTCCCTTTCAACGAAATCACCTAAGAACACAAATAATTCGCTTGCAATGAAATCTCCTAAGAACACAAATATTCGCTTCAAACGAATTCACCCCAGAGCAAAAAAAATTCCCTTCCAACGAAATTACTCCAGAGCACAGAGAACATGCTTCAAAAGAAATGACCCCATACTTCAAAAATTTACTTCCATCCAAAAAACCGGAGAACACAAAAAATTCGCTTGCAACGAAATCTTCTGAGAACACAAATATTCGCTGCCAACGAAATCACCCGAGAACACAAAGAATTTGCTAGCAACGAAATCTCCTGAGAAGAAAATATTCGCTTCCAACGAAATCACCCGAGAGCACAAAAAATTCGCTGCCAACGAAATGACTCCAGAGCACAGAAAACACGCTTCCAACGAAATGACCCCATACTTCAAAAATTTGCTTCCATCGAAATCACCCAAGAACACAAAAAATTCGCTTCCAACGAAATTACCCCAGAACACAAAGAATTCGCTTGCAACGAAATCTTCTGAGCACACATATATTCGCTTCCACAGAAATCATCGCAGAGCACCAAAAAATTTGCTTCCAACGAAATCTCCCTAGAACACAAAAAATTCCGTTTCAACGAAATCACCCGAGAACACAAAAAATTCCCTTTCAACGAAATCACCTAAGAACACAAATAATTCGCTTGCAATGAAATCTCCTAAGAACACAAATATTCGCTTCAAACGAATTCACCCCAGAGCAAAAAAAATTCCCTTCCAACGAAATTACTCCAGAGCACAGAGAACATGCTTCAAAAGAAATGACCCCATACTTCAAAAATTTACTTCCATCCAAAAAACCGGAGAACACAAAAAATTCGCTTGCAACGAAATCTTCTGAGAACACAAATATTCGCTGCCAACGAAATCACCCGAGAACACAAAGAATTTGCTAGCAACGAAATCTCCTGAGAAGAAAATATTCGCTTCCAAGGAAATCACCCCAGAGCACAAAAAATTCGCTTGCAAAGGAATCACCCTTAAACATAAAAAATTCGCTGCCAACGAAATGACTCCAGAGCACAGAAAACACTCTTCCAACAAAATGACCCCAAACTTCAAAAATTTGCTTCCATTGAAATCATCCGAGAACATAAAAAATTTGCTTCCAACGAAATTACCCCTGAACCCAAAAAATTGGCTTGCAACAAAATCGTCTGAGAACACATATATTCGCTTCCAACGGAATCACACCACAACACAAAAAAGTCGCTTCCAACGAAATGACTCCAGAGCACAGAAAACACGCTTCCAAAGAAAAGACCCCATACTTCAAAAATTTGCTTCCATCGCAATCACCCGAGAACACAAAAAATTCGCTTCCAAAGAAATCACCCCAGAGCACAAAAAATTCGCTTCCAACCAAATGACTCCAGAGCACAGAAAACACGCTTCCAACGAAATGACCACATACTTCAAAAATTTGCTTCCATCGAAATCACCCCAGAACACAAAAAATTCGCTTCCAACGAAATCTCCTGAGAACACAAATATTCGCTTCCAACGAAATCACCCCAGAACATAAAAAATTCGCTTGCAACGAAATCTCCTGAGAACACAAACATTCGCTTCCAACGAAATCACCGCAGAGCACAAAAAATTCGCTTCCAACGAAATGACTCCAGAGCACAGAAAACACGCTACAAACGAAATGACCCCCTACTTCAAAAATTTGCTTCGATCAAAAAAACCGGAGAACACAAAAAATTCTCTTCCAACGATATTACCCCAGAAGACAAAAAATTCTTTTCCAACGAAATCTCCTGAGAAAACAATTATTTGCTTCCAAAAATATCATCCCAGAGCACAAAATATTTGCTTCCAACGAAATCACCCTAGAACGCAAAAATTCCCTTTCAACGAAATCACGCGAGAACACAAAAAATTCGCTTCCAACGAAATCACCCCAGAGCACAAAAAATTTGCTTCCAACGAAGTGACTCCAGAGCACAGAAAACATGCTTCCAACGAAATGACCCCGTATTGCAAAAATTTGCTTCCATCGAAAAAACCGGAGAACAGAAAAAATTCTCTTCCAACGATATTACCCCAGAAGACAAAAAATTCGCTTCCAATGAAATCACCTGGGAACACAAATATTCGATTTCAACGAAATCACCAGAGAACACAAAAAATTTGCTTCCATAGAAATCACCCCAGAGCACAAAAAATTGGCTTCCAACAAATGACTCCAGAGCAATGAAAACACGCTTCCAACGAAAGACCCCCTACTTCAAAAATTTGCTTCAATTGAAAAAACCAGAGAACACAAAAAATTTGCTTCCAACAAAATCACCCCAGAGCACAAAAAATTTGCTTCCAAAGAAATGACTCCAGAGCACAGAAAACACGCTTCCAATGAAATGACCCCAGAAAACAAAAATTTCGCTTCCATCGAAATCACCACAAAACACAAAAATTCACATCCAATAAAAAGACTCCAGAGCACAGAAAACACGCTTCCAACGAAATGACCCCCTATTTCAAAAATTTGCTTCATTCGAAAAAACCGGAGACACAAAGAATTCGCCTCCAAAGAAATCACCCCAGAGCACAAAAAATTTGCTTCCAAAAAATTACTCTAGAGAACAGAAAACACCCTACCAACGAAAGAACCCCATACTTCAAAAAAATTCGCTTCCAACAAAATCACCCCAGAACAAAATCTTTTTCTTTCAACTAAATCACCCCAGAGCACAAAAAATTCGATTACAACAAAATTACCCCAGAACACAAGAAATACTCTTCCAAGAAAATCGCCCCAGAGCACAAAAAATTCGTTTCCAGCGAAATCACCCTGGAACACAAAAAACTGGCTTTCAACAAAATCACCCGAGAACACAAAAAATTTGCTTCCAATGAAATTACCCCAGAACACAAAAAATTCGCTTCCAACGAAATCAACTCAGAGCACAAAAAATTTGCTTCCAACGAAATGACTCCATAGCTAGAAAACACGCTTCGAACGAAATGACCCCCTACTTCAAACATTTGCTTCCATCGAAATCACCCGAGAACACAAAAAATTCGCTTCCAACGAAATCACCCCAGAACATAAAACATTCGCTTCCAACGAAATGACTCCTGAGCACAGAAAACACGCTTCTAACGAAATCACCCCATACTTAAAAATATTCTCGTCCAACGAAATTATCCCATAGCAGAAAACATTTGCTTCCAACGAAATCACCCCAAAGCACAAAAAATTCGCTTCCAACGAAATCACCCCAGAACATAAAACATTCGCTTCCAACGAAATGACTCCTGAGCACACAAAACACGCTTCTAACGAAATCACCCCATACTTAAAAATATTCTCGTCCAACGAAATTATCCCAGAGCAGAAAACATTTGCTTCCAACGAAATCACCCCAAAGCACAAAAAATTCGCTTCCAACGAAATCACCCTAAAGCACAAAAAATTCGATATCAACAAAATCATCCTAGAACACAAAAAATTCCCTTTCAACGAAATTACCCCAGGAGAGAAAAAATTTGCTTCTATCGTAGTCACCACAGGGCACGAAATATTCGTTCCCAATGTAATCACACCAGAACACAAAAAATTCGCTTCCAACGAAATCACGCTAGAACACAAAAAATTATCTTTTTCAACGAAATCACCCGAGAACACAAAAAATTCGCTTCCAATGAAATCACCCCAGAGCACAAAAAATTCGCTTGCAATGAAATCTCCTGAGAACATAAATGTTCGCTTCCAACGAAAGGACTCCAGAGCACAGAAAACACGCTTCCAACGAAATCACCGCAAAACACAAAACATTCTCTTCCAACGTAATTACATCAGAACACAAACATTCGCTTCCAAAGTTATAATCCCAGAGCACAAAAAATTCGCTTCCAACGAAATTACCCCAGAACACAAAAAATTCGTTTCAACGAAATCTCCTGAGAACACAAATATTCGCTTCCAAGGAAATCATCCCAGAGCACAAAAAAATTCGCTTCCTACGAAATCAACCAAGAACACATAAAATTCCCTTTCAACGAAATCATCCGATAACACAAAAAATTCATATCCAGCGAAATTATCACAGAACAGAAAAAATTCTCTTCCATCGAAAATTAGCTTTCAATGAAATCACCCCAGAGCACAAAAAATTCCCTTCGAACGAAATGACTTCAGAGCACATAAAACACGTTTCCAACGAAATGACACCCTACTTAAAAAATTTGCTTCCATCGAAAAACCGAACATAAAAAATTTGCTTCCCACGAAATTACCCCAGAACACAAAAAATTCGCTTGCAACGAAATCTTCTGAGAACACATATATTTGCTTCCAACGAAATCACCCCAGAGCACAAAAAAATCCCTTCGAATGAAATGACTCCATAGCACAGAAAACACGCTTCCAACGAAATGACCCCCTAACTCCAAAATTTGCTTCCATCGAAAAAACCGGAGAACATAAAAAATTCACTTCCAACGAAATGACTCCAGAGCACAGAAAACTTGCTTCCAATGAAATGAACCTGAAAACAAAAATTTCGCTTCCAACGAAATCACCCTAGAACATAAAAAATTCGCTTCCATCGAAATCACCACAAAACACAAAAATTCACCTCCAACGAAAAGACTCCAAAGCACAGAAAACAAGCTTCCAACGAAATGACCCCCTACTTGAAAAATATTCTTCCATCGAAAAAACCAGCGAACACAAAAAATTAGCTTCCAATGAAATTACCCCAAAACACAAAAAATTAGCTTGCAACGAAATCTCCTGAGAAAACAAATATTCGCTTCCGACGAAAACCAAAGAACACAAAAAATTCGCATCCAAAAAAATTAACCCAGAATAGAAAAAAATTACTTCCAACCGAATCAACCCAGAACACAAAAATTCCCTTCCAACAAAATCACACAAGAACACAAATATTTGCTAACAACGAAATTACCCCAGAACAGAAAAAATTTGCTTCCATCGAAATCACCCCAGAACACAAAAATTTCGCTTCCATCGAAATCACCCCAGAACACAAAACTTTGCTTCCAAAGAAATCACCCCAGAACACAAAAATTCGCTTCCAACAAAATCACCCCAGAACACAAAAAATTTGCTCCCAAAGAAATCACCGCAGAACACAAAAATTTCGCTTCCAATGAAATGACTCCAGAACACAGAAAAAACGCTACCAACAAAATCACTCGAGAAAACAAAAAATTCGCTTCCAACGAAATCATCCCAGAACACAAAAAATTCGCATCCAACGAAATGACTCCAGAGCACAGAAAACACACTTCCAATGAAATGACCCCAGAAAACAAATATTTCGCTTCCATCGAAATCACTGCAAACCACAAAAATTCACATCGAACGAAAAGACTCCAGAACAAAGAAAAAATGCTACCAACGAAATCACCTGAGAACACAAAAAATTCGATTCCAAAGAAATCATCCTAGAACACAAAAAATTCACATCCAACGAAATGACTCCAGATCACAGAAAACACGCTTCCAGTGAAATGACCCTAGAAAACAAAAATTTCGCTTCCATCGAAATCACCGCAAAACACTAAAATTCACGTCCAACGAAAAGACTCCAGAGCACGTAAAAAAACACGCTTCCAACGAAATGACCCCCTATTTCAAAAATTTGCTTCATTCGAAAAAACCGGAGACACAAAGAATTCGCCTTCCACGAAATCACCCCAGGACACAAAAAATTCGCTTCCAACGATATTACCCCAGAAGAAAAAAAATTTGCTTCCACGAAATCACCTAAGAACACAAATATTCACTTCCAAAGAAATCACCCTTAGCACAAAAAATTTGCTTCCAAAGAAATCACCCCAGAGTACAAAAATTCCCTTCCAACAAAATCAACCGAGAACACAAATATTGGCTTCCATTGAAATCACCCCAGAACACAAAAATTTCTCTTGCAACGAAATGACTCCAGAGCACAGAAAACACGCTTGCAATGAAATGACCCTTCTACTTCAAAAATTTCCTTCCATCAAAAAAACCGGAGAACACAAAAAATTCTCTTCCAACGATATTACCCCAGAAGACAAAAAATTCTTTTCCAATGAAATCTCCTGAAAACACAAATATTCGTTTCCAAAGATATCATCCCAGAGCACAAAAAAATTCGCTTCCAACAAAATCACCCGATGACACAAAAAATTCACGTCCAACGAAATTATCACAGAACAGAAAAATTTGCTTTCATCGAAATCACCCCATAATACAAAAAATTTGCTTCCAACCAAATCATGCTAGAACACAAAAAATTAGCTTTTTCAACGAAATCACCCGAGAACACAAAAAATTCACTTGCAATGAAATCACCCGAGAGCACAAAAAATTCCCTTGAAAGGAAATGACTCCAGAGCACAGAAAACACGCTTCCAACGAAATGACCCCCTACTTCAAAAATTTGTTTTCATCGAAATCACCTGAGAACACAAAAAATTCACTTCCAACGAAATCACCTCAGAACACAAAAAATTCGCTTGCAACGAAATCTCCTGAGAACACAAATATTCGCTTCCAGCGAAATCACACCAAAGCACAAAAAATTCGCATCCAACGAAGTGACTCCAGAGCACAGAAAACACGCTAGCAACGAAATGACCCCCTACTTCAAAAATTTGCTTCCATCGAATAAACCGGAGAACACAAAAAATTCTCTTCCAACGAGATTACCCCAGAAGACAAAAAATTCTTTTCCAATGAAATCTCCTGAGAACACAAATATTCGCTTCCAAAGAAATCATCCCCGAGTACAAAAAAATTCGCTTCCAACGAAAGCACCCGATAACACAAAAAATTCACGTCCAACGAAATTATCACAGAACAGAAAAAAATTTGCTTCCATCGAAATCACCCCAGAATAAAAAAAATTTGCTTCCAACGAAATCACGCTAGAACACAAAAAATTAGCTTTTTCAACGAAATCACCCGAAAACACAAAATTTCCTTTCAAAGAAATCACGTGAGAACACAAAAAAATTGCTTCCAATGAAATCACCCCAGAACACAAAAAATTCGCTTGCAATGAAATCTCCTGAGAACACAAAAATTCGCTTCCAACGAAATCGTCCCAGAGCACAAAAAATTCGCTTCCAACGAAATTACCCTAGAACACAAATATTCCCTTTCAATGAAATCACCCAAGAACACAAAAAATTCTCTTCCAATGAAAACACCATAGAACAAAAAAAAAAAATAGCTTCCATCGAAATCACCACAGAAGACAAAAAATTCTCTTCCAATGATATTACCCCAGAAGACAAAAACTTCTTTTCAAACGAAATCTCGTGAGAACACAAATATTCGCTTCCAAAGATATCATCCCAGAGCACAAAAAATTCCCTTCAAACGAAATCACCCAAGAGCACGAAAAATTCGCTTCCAAAGAAATGACTCCAGAGCACAGAAAATACGCTTCCAATGATATGACCCCATACTTCAAAAATTTGCTTCCATCGAAATCACCCCTGAACAGAAAAAATTAGCTGCCAACGAAATCACCCTAGAACACAAAACATTCCCTTTCAACGAAATCACCCGAGAACACAAAAAAATAGCTTCCAACGAAATGACTCCAGAGCACAGAAAATTCGCTTCCAAAGAATTCACCCTAGAACACAAAAAATTTCCTTTCAACAAAATCACCTGAGAACACAAAAAAGTCACGTCCAACGAAATTACCACAGAACAGAAAAAAATTGCATCCATCGAAATCACCCGAGAACACAAAAAATTCTCTTCCAAAGAAATTACGCTAGAACCCAAAAAATTAGCGTTCAATGAAATCACCCCTGAGCACAAAAAATTCTCTTCCAACGAAATGACTCCAGAGCACATAAAACACGAATCCAACGAAATGACCCCCTACTTAAAAAATTTGCTTCCATCGAAAAACCGGAGAACATAAAAAATTCGCTTTCAAAGAAATTACCCCAGAACACAAAAAATTCGCTTGCAACGAAATTTTCTGAGAACACAAATATTCGCTTCCAACGAAATCACCCCAGAACAAAAAAATTCGCTTGCAACGAAAATTTCTGAGAACACAAATATTCGCTTCCAACGAAATTACCCCAGAACACAAAAAATTCGCTTGCAACGAAATTTTCTGAGAACACAAAAATTTGCTTCCGACGAAATCACACCAGAACACAAAAAATTCGCTTCCAACGAAATTACTCCAGAGCACAGAAAACATGCTTTCAACAAAATGATCTTATACTTCAAAAATTTGCTTCCATCGAAATCACCAGAGAACACAAAAAATTTGCTTCCAACGAAATGACTCCAGAGCACAGAAAACACGCTTCAAACAAAATGACCCCCTACTTAAAAAATTCGCTTCCATCGAAAAAACCGGAGAACACAAAAATACGCTTCCAACGAAATTACCCCAGAACAGAAAAAATTCACTTGCAACGAAATCTCCTGAGAACACAAATATTCGCTTCCAAAGAAATCACCCCAGAGCACAAAAAATTCGCTTTCAACGAAATCTTCTGAGGACACATATATTCGCTTCCAACGAAAGCACCCGATAACACAAAAAATTCACGTCCAACGAAATT
This sequence comes from Meriones unguiculatus, assembly GCF_030254825.1. Classification (NCBI taxonomy): domain Eukaryota; kingdom Metazoa; phylum Chordata; class Mammalia; order Rodentia; family Muridae; genus Meriones; species Meriones unguiculatus. Next base: position 66,907,302 of record NC_083353.1, read on the forward strand.
ATCACAGAACAGAAAAAAATTTGCTTCCATCGAAATCACCCCAGAATAAAAAAAAATTTGCTTCCAACGAACTCACGCTACAACACAAAAAATTAGCTTTTTCAAATAAATCACCCGAAAACACAAAATTTCCTTTCAAAGAAATCACCCGAGAACACAAAAAATTCGCTTCCAATGAAATCACCCCAGAACACAAAAAATTCGCTTGCAATGAAATCTCCTGAGAACACAAATATTTGCTTCCAACGAAATCGTCCCAGAGCACAAAATATTCCCTTCCAACGAAAGGACTCCAGAGCACAGAAAACACGATTCCAACGAAATGTCCCCCATTTCATATATTTGCTTCCATCGAAATCACCCGAGAACACAAAAAATTCGCTTCCAACGAAATTACCCCAGAAGACAAAAAATTCTTTTCCAACGAAAACTCCTGAGAACACAAATATTCGCTTCCAAAGATATTATCCCAGAGCACAAAAAAATCATTTCAAAGAATTCACCCCAGAACACAAAAATTCCCTTTCAAGGAAATCACCCGAGAACACAAAAAATTCTCTTCCAACGACATTACCCCAGAAGACAAAAAATTCTTTTTCAACGAAATCTCCTGAAAACACAAATATTCGCTTCCAAAGATGTCATCACAGAGCACAAAAAAATCATTTCAACGAAATCACCACTGAACACAAAAATTCCCTTTCAAAGAAATCACGTGAGAATGCAAAAAATACGCTTCCAACGAAATTACCTCCGAACACAAAAAATTCACTTGCAACGAAATCTCCTGAGAACACAAATATTCGCTTCCAACGAAATCACCCCAGAGTACAAAAAATTTGCTTCCAACGAAATGAGTCCAGAGCACCGAAAACATGCTTCCAACGAAATGACCCCCTACTTCAAAATTTGCTTCCATCGAAAAAACCGGAGAACACAAATAATTCTCTTCAAACGACATTACCCCAAAAGGCAAAAAATTCTTTTGCAACGAAATCTCCTGAGAACACAAATATTCGCTTACAAAGTTATCATCCCAGAGCAAAAAAAAATTCGCTTCCAAAGAAATAACCCCAGAGCACAAAAAATTCGCTTACAACGAAATGACCCCCTACTTCAAAGAATTGCTTCCATCGAAAAAACCGGATATCACAAAAAATTCTCTTCCAACGATATTACCCCAGAAGACAAAAAATTCTTTTCCAACGAAATCTCCTGAGAACACAAATATTCGCTTCCAAATATATCATCCCAGAGCACAAAAAAATCATTTCAACGAAATCACCCCAGAACACAAAAATTCCCTTTCAAAGAAATCACGTGAGAACACAAAAAATACGCTTCCAACGAAATTACCCCAGAACACAAAAAATTCACTTGCAACGAAATCTCCTGAGAACACAAATATTCGCTTCAAATGAAATCATCCCAGAGTACAAAAACCTCGCTTCCAACAAAATGACTCCAGAGCACAGAAAACATGCTTCCAAAGAAATGACCCACTACTTCTAAAATTTGCTTCCATCGAAAAAACAGAACACAAAAAATTCTCTTCCAACGACATTACCCCAGAAGACAAAAAATTCTTTTCCAACGAAATCTCCTGAGAACACAAATATTCGCTTCCAAAGATATCATCCCAGAGCACAAAAAATTCGCTTCCAAAGAAATCACACTAGAACACAAAAATTCCCTTTCAACGGAATCACGCGAGAACACAAAAAATTAGCTTCCAACGAAATGACTCCAAAGCACCGAAAACATGCTTCCAACGAAATGACCCCCTACTTAAAAAATTGCTTCCATCGAAAAAACCGGAGAACACAAAAAATTCTCTTCCAACAACATTACCCCATAAGACAAAAAATTCTTTTCCAGCGCAATCTCCTGAGAACACAAATATTCGATTATAACGAAATCACCCCAGAGCACAAAAAATTCGCTTCCAAAGAAATGACTCCAGAGCACAGAAAACATGCTACCAATGAAATGACACCCTACTTCAAAATTTGCTTCCATCGAAAAAACAGGAGAACACAAAAAATTGTATTCCAACGATATTACCCCAGAAGACAAAAAATTCTTTTCCAACGAAATCTCCTGAGAACACAAATATTCGCTTCCAAAGATATCATCCCAGAGCACAAAAAAATCATTTCAACGAAATCACCCTAGAACTCAAAAATTCCCTTCCAACGAAATCACCTGAGAACACAAAAAATTCTCTTCCAATGAAATTACCCCAGAATACAAAAAATTGACTTGCAACGAAATCTCCTGGGAACACAAATATTCGCTTCCATCGAAATCATCCCAGAGCACAAAAAATTCGAATCCACCAAAATGACTCCAGAGGACAGAAAATACGCTTCCAACGAAATGACCACCTACTTCAAAAATTTGCTTCGATCAAAAAACCGGAGAACACAAAAATTCTCTTCCAACGACATTACCCCAAAAGACAAAAAATTCTTTTCAAAAGAAATCTCCTGAGAACACAAATATTCGCTTCCAAAGATATCATCCCAGAGCACAAAAAATTTGCTTCCAACGAAATCACCCTAGAACACAAAAATTCCCTTTCAATGATGTCACCCGAGAACACAAAAAATTCGCTTCCAACGAAATCACCCCAGAGCACAAAAAATTCGCTTCCAACGAAATGACTCCAGAGCACAGAAAACACGCTTCCAACGAAATGACCCCATACTTCAAAAAATTGCTTCCATCGAAAAACCCGGAGAACACAAACAATTCTCTTCCAACAATATTACCCCAGAAGACAAATTGTTCTTTTCCAAAGAAAACTCCTGAGAACACACATATTCGCTTCCAAAGATATCATCCCAGAGCACAAAAAAATCATTTCAATGAAATCACCCCAGAACACAAAAATTCCCTTTCAAAGAAATCACGTGAGAACACAAAAAATACGCTTCCAACGAACTTACCCCAGAACACAAAAAATTCACTTGCAACGAAATCTCCTGAGAACATAAATATTCGCTTCCAATGAAATCACCACAGAGCACAAAAAATTTGCTTCCAACGAAATGACCTCAGAGCACAGAAAACACGCTTCCAATGAAATGACCCCCTATTTCAAAAATTTGCTTCCATCGAAAAGTCCGGAGAACACAAAAAGTTCTCTTCCAACAATATTACCTCAGAACACAAAAAATTCGCTTCCAACGAAATCTCCTGAGAACACAAATGTTTGCTTCCAAAAAATCATCCCAGAGCACAAAAAAATTTCCTTCCAACGAAATCACTCTAGAACACAAAAAATTCCCTTTCAACGAAATCTCCCGAGAACACAAAAAATTCGCTTCCGACGAAATCACCCCAGAGCACAAAAAATTCGCTTCCAACGAAATGACTCCAGAGCACAGAAAACACGCTTCCAACGAAATGACCCCCTACTTCAAAAATTTGTTTCCATCGAAAAAACCGGCGAACACAAAAAATTCTCTTCCAACGACATTACCCCAGAAGACAAAAAATTCTTTTGCAACGAAATCTCCTGAAAACACAAATATTCGCTTCCAAAGATATCATCCCAGAGCACAAAAAATTCGCTTCCAACGAAATCACCCTAGAACACAAAAATTCCCTTTAAACGAAATCACAAGAGAACACAAAAAATTCGCTTCCAACGAAATCACCCCAGAACAAAAAATTCGCTTGCAACGAAATCTCCTGAGAACACAAATATTCGCTTCCAATGATATCATCCCAGAGCAGAAAAAATTCGCTTCCAACGAAATCACCTCAGAAAACAAAAATTCCCTTTCAAAGAAATCACCCGAGAACAAAAAAAATTCGCTTCCAACGAAATGACTCCAGAACACAGAAAACAGGCTTCCAACGAAATGACCCCCTACTTCAAAAATTTGCTCTTATCGTAAAACCGGAGAACACAAAAAACACTTTTACACCGAAATCTCCTGAGAACACAAATATTCGCTTCCAAAGATATCATCCCAGAGCACAAAAAATTCCCTTCCAACGAAATCACCCTAGAACACAAAAATTCGATTTCAAAGAAATCACCCGAGAACACAAAAAATTTGCTTCCAACGAAATCACCCCAGAGCACAGAAAATATGCTTCCAAAGAAATGACCCCATACTTCAAAAATTTGCTTCCATCGAAAAAACCGGAGAAATCAAAAAATTCTCTTCCAACGATATTACCCCAGAAGACAAAAATTCTTTTCCCAAGAAATCTCATGAGAACACAAATATTCACTTCCAAAGATATCATCCCAGAGCACAAAAAATTCCCTTTCAACGAAATCTCCCGAGAACACAAAAAATTTCCTTCCTTCGAAATCACCCCAGAACACAAAATATTCGCTTCCAACGACATCACCACAAAGCACAAAAAATTTGATTCCAACGAAATGACTCCAGAGCACAGAAAACACGCTTCCAACGAAATGACCCCCTACTTCAAAAATTTGCTTCCATTGAAAAGTCCGGAGAACACAAAAAATTCTCTTTCAACAATATTACCCCATAACACAAAAAATTCATTTCCAAAGAAATCTCCTGAGAACACAATAGTTTGCTTCCAAAAATCATCGCAGAGCACAAAAAAATTCACTCCCGAAAAAATCACCCTAGAACACAAAAAATTCCCATTCAACGAATTCTCCCAAGAACACAAAAAATTCACGTGCAAAGAAATTACCACAGAACAGAAAAAATTTCCTTCCTTCGAAATCACCCTAGAACACAAAAAATTCGCTTCCAACGAAATAATGCTAGAACAGAAAAAAATAATTTTCAACGAAATCACCCGAGAACACAAAAAATTCGCTTTCAACGAAATTACCCCAGAAGACAAAAAATTCGCTTCCAACGAAATCACCCCAGAACACAAAAAATTCACTTCCAACGATATGACTCCAGAGCACAGAAAACATGCTTTCAATGAAATGAAACCCTACTTCAAAAATTTGCTTCCATCGAAATCACCCGACAACACAAAAAATTCGCTTCCAACAATATTACCCCCGAAGACAAAAATTTCTTTTCCAACGAAATCTCCTGAGAACACAAATATTCGCTTCCAACGAACTCACCCCAGAGCACAAAAAATTCACTTCTAACGAAATCACCCTAGAACATAAAAATTCCCTTTCAACAAAATCACCCGAGAACACAAAAAATTCGCTTCCAACGAAATGAACCCAGAACACAAAAAAATCGCTTGCAACGAAATCTCCTGAGAACACAAATATTCGCTTCCAACGAAATCACCCCAGAGCACAAAAAAATTTGCTTCCAACGAAATGAACGCCTACTTCAAAAATTTGCTTCCATCGAAAAAAGGAGAACACAAAAAATTCTCTTTCAACGATATTACCCCAGAAGACAAAAAATTTTTTCCAACGAAATCTCCTGAGAACACATATATTTGCTTCCAAAGATATCATCCCAGAGCACAAATAATTTGATTCCAACGAAATCACCATAGAACAAAAAAATTCCCTTCAAAAAAAATCACCTGAGAACACAAAAAATTCGCTTCCAACGAAATGACTTCAGAGCACAGAAAACATGCCTCCAACGAAATGATCCCATACTTCAAAAATTTGCTTCCATGGAAATCACCCGAGAACACAAAAAATTAACTTCCAAAGAAATTACCCCAGAAGAGAAAAATTTCTTTTCCAACGAAATCTCCTGAGAACACAAATATTCACTTCCGAAGATATCATCCCAGACCACAAAAAAATTCGCTTCCAAAGAAATCACCCTAGAACACAAAAATTCCCTTTCAAGGAAATCACCCGAGAACATAAAAAATTTGCTTCTAACGAAATTACCCCAGAACACAAAACATTTGCTTGCAACGAATTCTCCTGAGAACACAAATATTTGCTTCCAAAGATATCATCCCAGAGCACAAAAAAATTCTCTTCCAACAAAATCACACTAGAACGCAAAAAATTCCCTTTCAACGATATCACGCGTGAACACAAAAAATTCGCTTCCAACGAAATGAGTCCACAGCACCCAAAACATGTTTCCAACGAAATGACCCTCTACTTCAAAAAATTGCATCCATCGAAAAAACCGGAGAACACAAAAAATTCTCTTCCAACAACATTACCCCATAAGACAAAAAATTCTTTTCCAGCGAAATCTCCTGAGAACACAAATATTCGATTACAACGAAATCACCCCAGAGCACAAAAAATTCGCTTCCATCGAAAAGACTCCAGAGCACAGAAAACGTGCTTCCAATGAAATGACCCCTACTTCAAAAATTTGCTTCGATCGAAAAAACCGGAGAACACAAAAAATTCTCTTCCAAGGACATTACCCCAGAAGACAAATATTCTTTTCCAACGAAATCTCCTGAGAACACAAATATTCGCTTCCAAAGATATCGTCCCAGAGCACAAAAAATCATTTCAACGAAATCACCCTAGAACTCAAAAATTCCCTTCCAACGAAATCACGTGAGAACACAAAAAATACGCTTCCAACGAACTTACCCCAGAACACAAAAAATTCACTTGCAACGAAATCTCCTGAGAACACAAATATTCGCTTCCAACTAAATCACCCCAGAGTACAAAAAATTTGCTTCCAACGAAATGACTCCAGAGCACAGAAAACACGCTTCCAACGAAATGACACACTACTTCAAAAATTTGCTTCCATCGAAAAAACCGGAGAACACAAAAAATTCTCTTCCAACGATATTACCCCAGAAGACAAAAATTCTTTTCCAACGAAATCTCCTGAGAACACAAATATTCGCTTCCAAAGATATCATCCCAGACCACAAAAAATTCGCTTCCAAAGAAATCACCCTAGAACACAAAAATTCCCTTTCAAGGAAATCACCCTAGAACACAAAAAATTCGCTTCCAACGAAATGACTCCTGAGCACAGAAAACATGCTTCCAACGTAATTACCCCCTACTTCAAAATTTTCTTCCATCGAAAAAACCGGAAAACACAAAAAATTCTCTTCCAACGACATTACCCCAGAAGACAAAAAATTCTTTTGCAACGAAATCTCCTGAGAACACAAATATTCGCTTCCAAACTTATCATCCCAGAGCAAAAAATATTCGCTTCCATCGAAATCACCCCAGAACACAAAAATTCCCTTTCAACGATATCACCCGAGAACACAAAAAAGTCGCTTCCAACGATATGACCCCCTACTTCAAAAAATTGCTTCCATCGAAAAACCGGAGATCACAAAAAATTCTCTTCCAACGATATTACCCCAGAAGACAAAAAATTCTTTTCCAACGAAAACTCCTGAGAACTCAAATATTCGCTTCCAAAGATATTATCCCACAGCACAAAAAAATCATTTCAAAGAAATCACCCCAGAACACAAAAGTTCCCTTTCAAGGAAATCACCCGAGAACACAAAAAATTCTCTTCCAACGACATTACCCCAGAAGACAAAAAATTCTTTTTCAACGAAATCTCCTGAGAACACAAATATTCGCTTCCAAAGATATCATCACAGAGCACAAAAAAATCATTTCAACGAAATCACCACTGAACACAAAAATTCCCTTTCAAAGAAATCACGTGAGAACGCAAAAAATACGCTTCCAACGAAATTACCCCAGAACATAAAAATTCGCTTGCAACGAAATATCCTGAGAACACAAATATTAGCTTCCAATCAAATGACCCCAGACAATAAAAAATTCGCTTCCAACGAAATTACCCCAGAACACAAAAAATTGCTTCCATGAAAACACCCCAGAACACAAAAATACCCTTCCGACGAAATGACTCCAGAGCACAGAAAACACACTTCCAACGAAATGACCCCCTGCTTCAAAAATTTGCTTCCATCGAAAAAACCGGAGAAAACAAAATATTCGCTTCCAACGAAATTACCCCAGAACACAAAAAAATTCGCTTCCAACGAAATCTTCTGAGAACACGAATATTGGCTTCCAACGAAATCACCCCAGAACACAAAAAATTAGCTTCCAACATAATGACTCCAGAGCACAGAAAACACACTTCCAACGAAATGACCCCCTGCTTCAAAAATTTGCTTCCATCGAAATCACCCGAGAACACAAAAAAATCGCTTCCAACGAATTCACCCCAGAACACAAAAAATCGCTTGTAACGAAATCTCCTGAGAACACAAATATTCGCTTCCAAAGATATCATCCCATAACACAAAAAATTCGCTTCCAACGAAATCACCCTATACGCAAAAATTCCCTTTCAAGGAAATCACCCCAGAACACAAAAAATTAGCTTCCAACATAATGACTCCAGAGCAGAGAAAACACGCTTCCAACGAAATGACCCCATATTTCAAAAATTTGCTTCCATCGAAATCACCCGAAAAAACAAAAAAATCGCTTCTAACGAAATTACCCCAGAACACAATAAATTCGCTTCCAACGAACCTCCTGAGAACACAAATATTTGCTTCCAAAGAAATCATCCCAGAGCACAAAAAAATTCGCTTCCAACGAAATCACCCTGGAACACAAAAAATTCCCTTTCAACCAAATCACCAGAGAACACAGAAAATTCACGTCCAACGAAATTACCACAGAACAGAAAAATTTTGCTTCCATTGAAATCACCCCTGAACACAAAAAATTCACTGCCAACGAAATCACCCCAGAACACAAAAAATTTGCTACCCACGAAATCACCCCAGATCACAAAATATTCGCTTCCTACAAAATGACTCCAGAGCACAGAAAACATGCTTCCAACTAAAAGACCCCAGAACACTAAAAATTCGCGGACAAAGAAATCACCCGAGAACACAAAAAATTCGCTTCCAATGTAATTACCCCAGAACACAAAAAATGTGCTTCCAACGAAATCAACCTTGAACACAAAAAATTCCCTTTCAACGAAATCACCTGAGAACAAAAAAATTCGCTTCCAACGAAATCATCCCAGAGAAAAAAAAATTCCCTTCCAACGAAAAGACTCCAGAGCACAGAAAACACGATTCCAACGAAATGACCTGCTACTTCAAAAATTTGCTTCGATCAAAAAAACCGGAGAACACAAAAAATTCACTTCCATCGAAATCACCCCAGGACACAGAAAATTCACTTTCAACGAAATCACCCTAGAACACAAAAAATTCCCTTTCAATGAAATCACCCGAGAACACAAAATATTCGCTTCCAACGAAATCACCCCAGAGCACTAAAAATTCCCTTCCAACGAAATTACTCCAGAGCACAGAAAACACGCTTCCACCGAAATGAGCCCAGAACACAAAAAATTCCCTTTCAACGAAATCACCCGAGAACCCAAAAAATTTGCTTCCAACGAAATCACCCAAGAGCACCAAAAATTCGCTTCCAACGAAATGAGTCCAGAGCACAGAAAACACGCTTCCAATGAAATGATGCCAGAACACTAAAAATTTCCTTTAAACAAAATCACCCGAGAACACAAAAAATTCGCTTCCAACGTAAATACCCCAGAAAACAAAAAATGCGCTTCCAACGAAATCACCCTAGAACACAAAAAATTCCCTTTAAATGAAATCACCCGAGAACACAAAAAATTCGCTTCCAACGAAATCAACCCAGAGCACCAAAAATTCTCTTCCAACTAAGTGACTCCAGAGCACAGAAAACACGCTTCCAACAAAATGACCCCCTACTTCAAAAATTTACTTCCATCGAAAAAACCGGAGAACACAAAATATTCGCTTCCAACGAAATTTTCACAGAACACAAAAAATTCGCTTCCAACGAAATCACCCCGGAACACAAAAAATTCACTTCCAATGAAATGACTCCAGAGCACAGAAAACAGGCGTCCAAAGAAATGACCCCAGAACACTAAAAATTCGCGGCCAACGAAATCACCCGAGAACACAAAAAATTCACTTGCAACGAAATATACACAGAGTACAAAAAAATTGGCTTCCAACAAAATGACTCCATAGCACAGAAAACACGCTTCCAACGAAATGACCCCAGAACACTAAAAATTCACAGCCAACGAAATCACCCGAGAACACAAAAAATTCGCTTCCAACGTAATTACCCCAGAACACAAAAAATTCGCTTCCAACGAAATCACCCCAGAGCACAAAAAATTCCCTTCCAACGAAATGACTCCAGAGCGCAGAAAACACGCTTCCAAAGAAATGAACCCCTGCTTCAAAAATTTGCTTCCATCAAAAAAACCAGAGAAAACAAAAAATTCACGTCCAACGAAATTACCACAGAACAGAAAAAATTGGCTTCCAAAGAAATCACCACAGAATACAAAAAATTCGCTTCCAATGAAATCTCCTGAGAACACAAATAGTCGCTTCCAAAGAAATCATCCTAGAGCCCAAACAAGTTCGCTTACAATGAAATCACCCCAGAGCGCAAAAAATTCCCTTCCAACGAAATTACTCCAAAGCACAGAAAACACGATTATAACGAAATGACCCCCTACTTCAAAAATTTGCTTACATCGAAAAAACTGGAGAACACAAAAAATTCACTTCCATCGAAGTCACCCCAGAACACAGAAAATTCTCTTCCAACGAAATCACCCTCGAAAACAAAAACTTCCCTTTCAACGAAATCACCCGAGAACACAAAAAATTTGCTTCAAACGAAATTACCCCTGAACACAAGAAATTCGCTTCCAACGAAATCACCCCAAAGCACATAAAATAGCTTCCAACGAAATGTCCCCATACTTCAAAAATTTGCTTCCATCGAAATCACCTGAGAACACAAAATAATTCGCTTCCAACCAAATTACCCCAGAACACAAAACATTCACTTCCAAAGAAATCACCCCTGAACACAAAAAATTTCGCTTCCAATGAGGTGACCCCCTACCATAAAAATTTGCTTCCATCAAAAAAACCAGAGAACACAAAAAAATTTGCTTCCAACGAAATTACCCCAGAACACAAAAAATTCACTTCCAACAAAATCTCCTGAGGACACAAATATTCGCTTCCATAGAAATCACCCCAGAGCACAAAAAATCCGCGTCCAATGAAATCACCCTAAAGCAAAAAAAATTCACTTTCAACGAAATCACCTGAGAACAAAAAAAGTCACGTCCAACGAAATTACCCCAGAATAGAAAAAATTTACTTCCAACCAAATCAACCCAGAGCACAAAAAATTCCCTTCCAACAAAATCACCCGAGAACAAAAATATTGGCTTCTAAAGAAATTACCCCAGAAGAGAAAAAAAATTGCTTCCAACAAAATCACCCCAGAGCACAAAAAATTCCCTTCCAATAAATCACCTGAGAACAAAAATATTGGCTTCCCACAAAATTACCCCAGAACGGAAAAAATTTCCTTCCATCGAAATCACCGCAGAACACAAAAAATTCTTTTGCAACGAAATCTCCTGAGAAAACAAATATTCGTTCTCAAAGATATCATCCCAGAGCTCAAAAATTTCCCTTCCAACGAAATCACCCTAGAACATAAAAAATCGCTTCCATCGAAATCAACACAGAGACAAAAAATTTGCTTCCAACGAAATCACCCCAGAGCACAATAAATTCGCTTCCAACAAAATCACCCCAAAGCAGAAAAAATTTGCTTCCAACGAAATGACCGTATACTTCAAAAATTTGCTGCCATTGAAATCACATGAGGACACAAAAAATTCGCTTCCAAACCAATTACCCCAGACTACAAAAAAGTCGCTTGCAAAGAAATCTTCTGAGAACACAAATATTTGCTTCCATCGAACTCACCCCAGAACACAAAAAATTCGCTTCAAAAGAAATGACTCCAGAGCACAGAAAACAAACTTCCAACGAAATGATCACATACTTCAAAAATTTCCTACAATCGAAATCACCCCAGAACACAAAAAATTCGCTTCCAACGAAATCACCCTAGAACACAAAAAATTCGCTTTCAACGAAATCTCCTGAGAACACATATATTCTCTACGAACGAAATCACCCCAGAGCACAAAAAATTTGCTTCCAACAAAATGACTCTACAACACAGAAAACACGCTTCCAACGAAATGACCCCCTATTTCAAAAATTTGCTTCCATCAAAAAAACCGGAGAACACAAAAAAATCTTCCAACAATATTACCCCAGAAGACAAAAAATTCTTTTCCAACGAAATCTCCTGAGAACACAAATATTCGCTTCCAAAGATATCATCACAGAGTAGAAAAAAATCGCTTCCAAAGAAATCACCCTAGAACACAAAAATTCCCTTTCAACGAAATCCCCCGAGAACACAAAAAATTTGCTTCCAACGAAATCACCCCAGAGCACAAAAAATTCGCTTCCAAAAATATGACTCCTGAGCACAGAAAGCATGCTTCCAATGAAATGACCCCTGAACACAAAAAAATTCGCCTCCAACGAAATCACCCTAAAACATGAAAAATTCGCTTCCATCGAAATCACCACAGAAGACAAAAAATTTGCTTCCAACCAAATCACCCCAGAGCACAAAAAATTCGCTTCCAACGAAATCACCCCAGAGCACAAAAAATTCGCTTCCAACGAAATGACTCCAGAGCACAGAAATCACGCTTCCAACGAAATGACCCAATATTTCAAAAATTTGCTTCCATTGAAATCACCCAAGAACACAAAAAATTTGCGTCCAAAGAAATTACCCCAGAACACAAAAAATTCGCTTCCAACGAAATCTCCTGAGAACACAAATATTCGCTTGCAAAGAAATCATCCCAGAGAACAAAAAAATTCGCTTCCAAAAAAATCACCCTAGAACAAAAAAAAATTCGCTTCCAACGAAATGACTAGAACACAGAAAACACGCTTCCAACGAAATGACCCCCTACTTCAAAAATTTGCTTCTATCGTAAAACCGGAGAACACAAAAAACTCTTTTTCACCGAAATCTCCTGAGAACACAAATATTCGCTTCCAAAGATATCATCCCAGAACACAAAAAATTCGCTTCCAACGAAATCACCCCAGAACACAAAAAATTCGCTTGCAACGAAATCTCCTGAGAACACAAATATTCGCTTCCAACGAAATCACCCCAGAGCACAAAAAAATTCGCTTCCAACGAAATGACCCCCTATTTCAAAAATTTGCTTCCATCGAAAAAAAACGGAGAACACAAAAAATTCTCTTCCAACAATATTACCCTAGAAGACAAAAAATTTTTTCCAACGAAATCTCCTGAGAACACATATATTCGCTTCCAAAGATATCATCCCAGAGAACAAAAAATTCGATTCCAATGAAATCACCCTAGAACAAAAAAATTCCCTTTCAAAAAAAATCACCTGAGAACACAAAAAATTCCCTTCCAACGAAATCACCCCAGAGCACACAAAATTCGCTTCCAACGAAATGACTCCACAGCACAGAAAACACGCTTCCAACGAAGTGACCCCCTACTTCAAAAATTTGTTTCCATAGAAAAAACCGGAGAACACAAAAAATTCTCTTCCAACGACATTATCCCAGAAGACAAATTCGCTTCCAACGAAATCACCCCGGAGCACAAAAAATTCGCTTCCAACGAAATGACTCCAGACCACAGAAAACATGCTTCCAATGAAATGACACCGTACTTCAAAATTTGCTTCCATCGAAAAAACCGGAGAACACAAAAAATTCGCTTTCAACGATATTACCCCAGAAGACAAAAAATTCTTTTCCAACGAAATCTCCTGAGAACAGAAATATTCGCTTCCAAAGATATCATCCCAGAGCACAAAAAATTCGCTTCCAACGAAATCACCCTAGAACACAAAAATTCCCTTTAAACAAAATCACAAGAGAACACAAAAAAATTCGCTTCCAACGAAATCAGCCCAGAACAAATAATTCGCTTGCAACGAAATCTTCTGAGAACACAAATATTCGCTTCCAAAGATATCATCCCAGAGCAGGAAAAATTCGCTACCAACGAAATCACCTCAGAAAACAAAATTTCCCTTTCAAAGAAATCACCCGGGAAGAAAAAAAATTCGCTTCCAACGAAATCACCCCAGAACACAAAAATTCGCTTCCATCGAAATCTCCTGAGAACACAAATATTCGCTTCCAACGAAATCACCCCAGAGTACAAAAAATTCGCTTCCAACGAAATGACTCCAGAGCACAGAAAACACGCTTCCAACGAAATCACCCGAGAACAGAAAAAATTTGCTTTCAACCAAATCACCCGAGAACACAACAAATTCACTTCCAACGATATTACCCCAGAACACAAAAAATTCGCTTGCAACGATATCACCCTAGAACATAAAAAACTCGCTTCAAACGAAATCCCCCGAGAACACAAAAAATTCGCTTCCAACGAAATCACGCCAGAGCACAAAAAATTTGCTTCCAACGAAATGACTCCAGAGCACAGAAAACACGCTTCCAACGAAATCACCCGAGAACACAGAAAATTCGCTTCTATTGAAATCACCATAGAAGACAAAAAATTCGCTTCCAAACAAATCACCCTAGAGCACAAAAAATTCGCTTCCATCCGAATCACCCTAGAATATAAAAATTTGCTTTTAACGAAATCACCTGAGAACACAACAAATTCGCTTCCAAAGAAATTACCGCAGAATACAAAAAAATTCGCTTCCAACGAAATCACCCCAGAACACAAAAATTCGCTTCCAACGAAATCTCCTGAGAACACAAATAATCGCTTCCAACGAAATCACCCCAGAGTACAAAAAATTTGCTTCCAACGAAATGACTCCAGAGCACAGAAAATACGCTTCCAATGAAATCATCCGAGAACAGAAAAAATTTGCTTTCAAAGAAATCACCCGAGAACACAACAAATTCACTTCCAAATAATTAAAGCAGAATACAAAAAAATTCGCTTGCAACGAAATCACCCTAGACCATAAAAAACTCGTTTCAAACGAAATCACCCGAGAACACAAAAAATTCTCTTCCAACGAAATCACCTTAGAACACGAAAAATTTGCTTCCAACGAAATGATCCAATATTTCAAAAATTTGCTTCCATCAAAATCACCCGAGAACAGAAAAAATTCCCTTCCAAAGAAATTACCCCAGAACACAAAAAATTCGCTTCCAAAGAAATGACTCCAGAGAACAGAAAACTCGCTTCCAACGAAATGAACCCCTACTTCAAAAATTTGCTTCCATCGAGAAGACTGGAGAACACAAAAAATTCTCTTCCAACGATATTACCCCAGAAGACAAAAAATTCTTTTCCAACGAAATCTCCTGATAACACAAGTACTTGCTTCCAAAGATGTCATCCCAGCGCACAAAAACTTCGCTTCCAAAGAAATCATCCTAGAACACAAAAATTCCCATTCAAGGAAATCACCCGAGAACACAAAAAATTCGCTTCCAACGAAATCACCTCAGAAAACAAAAATTCCCTTTCAAAGAAATCACCCGAGAACAAAAAAATTCGCTTCCAACGAAATGACTCCAGAACACAGAAAACACGCTTCCAACGAAATGACACCCTACTTCAGAAAATTGCTTCCATCGAAAAAACCAGAGAACACAAAAAATTCTCTTCCAACGACATTACCCCAGAAGACAAAAAATTCTTTTCCAACGAAATCTCCTGAGAACACAAATATTCGCTTCCAAAGATAACATCCCAGAGCACAAAAAATTCGCTTCCAACGATATTACCCCAGAAGACAAAAAATTCTTTTCCATGAAATCTCCTGAGAACACAAATATTCACTTCCAAAGATATCATCCCAGAGCACAAAAAAATCATTTCAACAAAATCACCTTAGAACGCAAAAATTCCCTTTCAACGAAATCACCCGAGAACCCAAAAAATTCGCTTCCAACGAAATCACCCTAGAACACAAAAATTCCCTTTCAACGATATCACTCGAGAACACAAAAAATTCGCTTCCAACGAAATGACTCCTGAGCACAGAAAACATGCTTCCAACGAAATGACCCCCTACTTCAAAAAATTGCTTCCATCGAAAAAATCGGAGAACACAAAAAATTCTCTTCCAATGACATTACCCCAGAAGACAAAAAATTCTTTTCCAAGGAAATCACCTGACAACACAAATATTCGATTCCAAAGATATCATCCCAGAGCACAAAAAATTCGCTTACTACGAAATGACTCCTGAGCACAGAAAACACACTTACAACGAAATGACCCCCTACTTCAAATATTTGCTTCCATCGAATAAACCAAAGAACACAAAAAATTCGCTTGCAACGAAATCTCCTGAGAACACAAATATTCGCTTCCAACGAAATGATTCCAGAGCACAGAAAACATGCTTCCAAAGAAATGACCCCCTACTTCAAAAAATTGCTTGCATCGAAAAAACCGGAGAACACAAAAAATTCTCTTCCAACGACATTACCCCAGAAGACAAAAAATTCTTATCCAACGAAATCTCCTGAGAACACAAATATTCACTTGCAAAGATATCATCCCAGAGCACAAAAAAATCATTTCAACAAAATCACCTTAGAACGCAAAAATTCCCTTTCAACGAAATCACCCGAGAACCCAAAAAATTCGCTTCCAACGAAATCACCCCAGAGCACAAAATATTCGCTTCCAACGAAATGACTCCTGAGCACAGAAAACACGCTTCCAACGAAATGACCCCGTACTTCAAAAATTTGCTTCCATCGAAAAAACCGAAGAACACAAAAAATTCGCTTGCAACGAAATGTCCTGAGAACGGAAATATTCGCTAGCACCAATCACCCCAGAGCACAAAAAATTCGCTTCCAACGAAATGACTCCAGAGCACATAAAACACGCTTCCAACGAAATGACCCCATACTTCAAAAAATTGCTTCCATCGAAAAAAACGGAGAACACAAAAATTCTCTTCCAACGACATTACCCCAGAGGACAAAAAATTCTTTTCCAACGAAATCTCCTGAGAACACAAATATTTGCTTCCAAAGATATCATCACAGAGCACAAAAAATTCGCTTCCAACGAAATCACCCAAGAACGCAAAAATTCCCTTTTAAAGATATCACGCGAGAACACGAAAAATTCGCTTCCAAGGAAATTACTCCAGAACACAAAAAATTAGCTTGCAACGAAATCTCCTGAGAACACAAATATTTGATTCCAAAGAAATGAGCCCAGAGCACAAAAAATTCGCTTCCAACGACATGACTCCAGGAAACAGAAAACACGCTTCCAACGAAATGACCCCATAATTCAAAATTTGCTTCCATCGAAAAGACCGGAGAACACAAAAAATTCTCTTCTAACGATATTACCCCAGAAGATAAAAAATTCTTTTCCAACGAAATCTCCTGAGAACACAAATATTCGCTTCAA
This sequence comes from Meriones unguiculatus, assembly GCF_030254825.1. NCBI lineage: Eukaryota > Metazoa > Chordata > Mammalia > Rodentia > Muridae > Meriones > Meriones unguiculatus. Next base: position 66,924,571 of record NC_083353.1, read on the forward strand.
AGGATATCATCCCAGAGCACAAAAAATTCGCTTCCAATGAAATCACCCTAGTACACAAAAATTCCCTTTCAAAGAAATCACCCGAGAACACAAAAAATTCGCTTCCAACGAAATCACCCCAGAGCACAAAAAATTCGCTTCCAAAGAAATGACTACAGGACACAGAAAACACCCATCCAACGAAATGACCCCCTACTTCTAAAATTTGCTTCCATCGAAAAAATCGGAGAACACAAAAAATTCTCTTCCAACCATATTACCCCAGAAGACAAAAAATTCTTTTCCAATGAAATCTCCTGAGAACACAAATATTGGCTTCCAATCTTATCATCCCGGAGCACAAAAAATTCGCTTCCAAAGAAATCACCCTAGAACACAAAAATTCTCTTCCAACGAAATCACCCCAGAATACCAAAAATTCGCTTGCAACGAAATCTCCTGAGAACACAAATGTTCGCTTCCAAAGAAATTACCACAGAGTACAAAAAATTCGCTTCCAACAAAATGACTCCACAGCACAGAAAACATGATTCCAACGAAATGACCCCCTACTTCAAAAATTTGCTCCATCGAAAAGACTGGAAAACACAAAAAATTCGTTTCTAACGAAATTACACCAGAACACAAAAAATTCGCTTCCAACGAAATGTCCCGAGAACACAAATATTCGCTTCCAAAGATATCATCCCAGAGCACAAAAACTTCGCTTCCAAAGAAATCACCCTAGAACACAAAAATTCCCTTTCAACGAAATCACCAGAGAACACAAAAAATTCGATTCCAACAAAATCACCCCAGAACACAGAAAATTCGCTTGCAATGAAATCTCCTGAGAGCACAAATATTCGCTTCCAATGAAATCACCCCAGAGCACAAAAAATTTGCTTCCAAAGAAATGACTCCAGAGCACAGAAAACAGGCTTCCAACGAAATGACCCCTTACTTCAAATATTTGCTTCCATCGAAAAGACGGGAGAACACAAAAAATTCTTTTCTAAGGATATTACACCAGAAGACAAAAAATTCTTTTCCAACAAAATCTCCTGAGAATACAAATATTCGCTTCCAAGGATATCATCCCAGAGCACAAAAAATTCGCTTCCAAAGAAATCACCCTAGAACACAAAAATTCCCTTCCAACGAAATCACCCCAGAACACCAAAAATTCGCATACAACGAATACTCCTGAGAACACAAATATTCGCTTCCAACGAAATCATCCCAGAGCACAAAAAATTCGCTTCCATCGAAATCACCCCATAACAGAAAAAATTCGCTTCCAACGAAATTACCCCCGAAGACAAAAATTTCTTTTCCAACGAAATCTCCTGAGAACACAAATATTCGCTTCCAAAGATATCATCCACGAGCACAAAAAAATCATTTCAACCAAATCACCCTAGAACGCACAAATTCCTTTCAAAGAAATCACCCGAGAACACAAAAAATTCGCTTCCAACGAAATCACCCCAGAGTACAAAAAATTCGCTTCTAACAAAATGACTCCACAGAACAGAAAACACGCTTCCAATGAAATGACCCCATACTTCAAAAATTTCCTTCCTTCGAAAAGCCCAGAAAACACAAAAAATTCTTTTCCAACGAAATTACACGAGAACACATAAAATTCGTGTCCAACGAAATCTCCTGAGAACACAACTATTCTCTTCCAAAGAAATCACCCTAGAACACAAAAAATTCGTGTCCAACGAAATTGCCCCAGAACAGAAAATATGTACTTCCTACCAAATCAAACCCGAGCACAAAAAATTCCCTTCCAACAAAATCACCCGAGAACTAAAATATTGGCTTCCTAAGAAATTTCCCCAGAACGGAAGAAATTTGCTTCCATCTAAATCACTCAGGATCACAAATATGTGCTTCCAAAGAAATAACCCTAGAACATGAAAAATTCGCTTCCATCGAAATCACCCGAGAACACATTAAAAATCGCTTCCAACGAAATTACCCCAGTACACAAGAAATTCACTTGCAACGAAATCTCCTGATAACACAAATATTCACTTCCAAAGAAATCACACCAGAGCACAAAAAATTCGCTTCTAACGAAATCACCCCAAAGCACAAAACATTTGCTTCCAACAAAATGTCCCCATACTTCAAAAATTGGCTTCCATCGAAATCACCTGAGAACACAAAAAATTCGCTTCCAAAGAAATTACCCAAGAACACAAAAAATTCGCTTCCAAATAAATCACCCCAGAACACAAAAAATTCGCTTCCACCAAAATGACTCCAGAGCACCAAAACACGCTTCCAACGAAACAACCGCCTACTTCAAAAATTTGCTTCCGTCGAAAAAACCAGAGAACACAATAATTTCGCTTCCAACGAAATTACCCCAGAACACAAAAAAATTCGCTTGCAACGAAATCTCCTGAGTACACAAATATTCGCTTCCACAGAAATCACCCCAGATCACAATAAATTCGCTCCCAATCAAATCACCCTAGAACACAAAAAAATTCGCTTTCAACGAAATCACACGAAAACAAAAAAAATTCGCTTCCAACGTAATTACCCCAGAACACAAAAAAAATTGCTTCCAACAAAATCACCCAGGAACACAAATATTTGCTACCAAGGAAATCACCCCAGAGCACAAAAAATTAGCTTCCAACGAAATCACCCTAGAGCACAAAAAATTCCCTTACAACGAAATCACTCGAGAACACAAATATTGGCTTCCAACGAAATTACCCCATAAGAGAAAAAATTTGCTTCCAAAGATATCAACCAAGAGCACAAAACTTCCCTTCCAACAAAATCACCCCAGAACACAAAAATTTGCTTCCAACGAAATCAACCGAGAATACAAATATTGGCTTCCAACGAAATTACCTCAGAACAGAAAAATTTTCTTCCAAAGAAATTACCCCAGAACACAAAAAAATTGCTTCCAACGAAATGATTCCAGAGCACAGAAAACACGCTTCCAACGAAATGAACCCCTACTTCAAAAATTTGCTTTCATCGAAAATACTGGAGAACACAAAAAATTCGCTTCCATCGAAATGACCCCAGACACAAAAAATTCGTTCCAACGAAATCTTCTGAGAACACAAATATTCGTTTCAAAAGAAATCACCCCAGAGCACAAAAAATTCGCTTCCAACGAAATCACCCTAGAACACAAAAAATTCTCTTTCAACGAAATTACATGAAAAGACAAAAAAAATTTGCATCCAACGAAATTATCCCAAAATAGAAATAATTTACATCCAACCAAATTAACCCAGAGCACAAAAATTTCCCTTCCAACAAAATCACCCGAGAACACAAATATTGGCTTCCAAATAAATTACCCCAGAACAGAAAAAGTTTGCTTCCATCGAAATCACCCAAGAACACAAAAAATTCGCTTCCAAAGAAATTACACCAGAACACAAAAAATTTGCTTCCAAAAAATTACTCCAGAGAACAGAAGACACGCTTCCAACAAAATCACCCCATATTTAAAAAAAATTTTGCTTCCAATGAAATCAACCCAGGACACAAAATTTCGCTTCCAACGAAATGTCTCCAGAGCACAGAAAACACGCTTTCAAAGAAATGACCCGATATTTCAAAAATTTGCTTCCATTGAAATCACCCGAGAACAGAAAAAAATCACTTTCAACAAAAATTACCCCAGAACACAAAAAATTCGCTTCCAACGAAATCTCCTGAGAACACAAATATTCGCTTCCAAAGAAATCATCCCAGAGCACAAAAAAATTTGCTTCCAATGAAATCACCCCAGAGCGCAAAAAATTCCCTTCCAACGAAATGACTCCAGTGCACAGAAAACACGATTCCAATGAAATGACCCCCTACTTCAACAATTTGCTTCCATTGAAAAAACCAGAGAACACAAAAAATTCGATTCCAACCAAATTACCTCAGAACACAAAAAATTCGCTTGCAACGTAATCTTCTGAGAACACAAATATTTGCTTCCAGCGAAATAACCTGAGAACACAAAAAATTCGCATCCAAAGAAATCGCCACAGAGCACAAAAAATTCGCTTCCAACGAAATGACTCCAGAGCACAGAAAACACGCTTCCAACGCAATGACCTCGTATTTCAAAAATTTGCTTCCATCGAAATCACCCAAGAACACAAAAAATTCGCTTCCAACGAAATTACCCCAGAACACAAAAAATTCGCTTCCAATGAAATCTCCTGATAACACAAATATGCGCTTCCAAAGAAATCATCCCAGAGAACAAACAAATTCGCTTCCAACAAAATCACCCGAGAACACAAAAAATTCACGTCAAACGAAATTACCACAAAACAGAAAAAAATTGCTTCCATCGAAATCACCCCTTAACACAAAAAAAAATCGTTTCCAACGACATCACCCCAACACACAAAAAATTTACTTCCAAAGAAATCAACCCAGAACAAGAAAAATTTGCTTCTATCGAAATCACCCGAGAACAGAAAAAAATTCGCTTCCAACAAAAAAACCCCAGAACATAAAAAATTAGGTTCCAACGAAATCACCAGGGAACACAAATATTTGCTTCCAACGAAATCATTCAGGAACATGAAAAATTCGCTTCCATCGAAATCACCCGAGAACACAAAAAATTCGCTTCCAACAAAATTACCCCAGAACACAAAAATTTCGCTTGCAAAGAAATCTCCTGAGAAGACAAATATTCGCTTCCAAAGAAATCACCCCAAAGCACAAAAAATTCGCTTCCAACGAAATCACCCCAAGCACAAAAAATTCACTTTCAATGAAATTACCGCAGAACACAAAAATTCGCTTCCAAAAAATCACCCCAGAACACAAAAAAATTGCTTCCAAAGAAATGACTCCAGAGCACAGAAAACACGCTTCCAATGAAATCACCCCATACTTCAGAAAAATTCACATACAACTAAATTGCCCCAGAACACAAAATATTCTCTTCCAACGAAATCAACCCAGAACACAAAAAATTTGCTTCCATTGAAATCACTCGAGAACAGAAAAAATTCGCTTCTAACGAAATCACCCGGGAACACAAATATTAGCTTCCAATGAAATCACCCTAAAACCAAAAAATTCTTTTCCAACGAAATCTCCCGAGAACACAAATATTCCCTTCCACAGAAATCACCCCAGAGCACCAAAAATTCGCTTCCAACAAAATTACCCTAAGGAAAAAAATTTCACTTTCAACGAAATCACCTGAGAACACAAAAAATTCGTGTCCAATGAAATCAACCCAGAACACAAAAAATTCGCATCCAAAGAAATCACTCAGAACACAAAAATTTCCCTTCCAACGAAATGACTCCAAAACACAGAAAACACGCTTCCAATGAAATCACCCCAGAGCACAAAAAATTTGCTTCCAACGAAATCAACCTAGAACACAAAAAATTTGCTTCTATCCAAATCACCTGAGAACAGAAAAAAATCGCTTCCAAAGAAATTACCCCAGAATACAAAAAATTCGCTTCCATCGAAATCCCCGCAGAGCACAAAAAATTGCTTCCAAAGAAATCACCTTAGAACACAAAAAATTTGCTTCCAACAAAATCACCCCAGAACACAAAAAATTTGCTTCCAAAGAAATGACTCCAATGCACAGAAAACACGCTTCCAACAAAATCACCCCATAATTAAAAAAAATTCGCTTTCAAAAAATTGCCCCAGAACACAAAAATTCTCTTCCAACGAAATCAACCCAGAACACAAAATATTCGCTTCCATCAAAATCACCCCAGAACACAAAAAATTCACTTCCACGAAATCACCCCAGAGCACAAAAAATTCGCTTCCAACAAAATCACACCAAGCACAAAAAATTCGCTTTCAACGAAATGAGCCCATACTTCAAAAATTTGCTTCCATCGAAATCACCTAAGAACACAAAAAATTCGCTTCCAACGAAATTACCCCAGAACACAAAAATTCCCTTCCAACGAAATCACCCCAGAACACAAAAAATGTGATTCCAAAGAAATGACTCCAGAGCACAGAAAACACGCTTCCAATGAAATCACCCCATACTTCAAAAAAATTCGCTTCCAACTAAATTGCCCCAGAACACAAAAAATTCGCTTCCAACAAAATCAACCCAGAACACAAAAAATTTGCTTCCATCAAAATCACCCGAGAACAGAAAAAATTCGTTTCTAACGAAATCACCCGCGAACACAAATATTAGCTTCCAATGATCATCCTAAAGCACAAAAAATTCGCTTCCAACGAATTTACCCAAAGGCAAAAAAAAAAAAATTCACTTTCAACGAAATCACCTGAGAACACAAAAAATTCGTATCCAACGAAATCAACCCAGAGCACAAAAAATTCGCATCCAAAGAAATCACCCAGAACACAAAAATTTCCCTTCCAACGAAATGACTCCAAAACACAGAAAACATGCTTCCAACAAAATCAACCCAGAACACAAAAAATGTGCTTCTACCCAAATCACCGGAGAACAGAAAAAATTCGCTTCCAAAGAAATTACCCCAGAATAGATAAACTTACTTCCACCCAAATCAAGCCAGAGCACAAAAAATTCCCTTCCAAAAAAATCACCCGAGAACACAAATATTGGCTTCCAACGAAATTACCCCAGAACGGAAAATTTTTACTTCCATCGAAATCACCCCAGAACAAAAAAAATTCGCTTCCAACGAAATTCCCGCAGAGCACAAAAAATTGCTTCCAAAGAAATCACCCTAGAACACAAAAAATTCGTTTCCAACAAAATCACCACAGAACACAAAAAATTTGCTTCCAAGGAAATGACTCCAATGCACAGAAAACATGCTTCAAACGAAATCACCCCATACTTCAAAAAAAATCACTTTCAACAAAATTGCCCCAGAACACAAAAAATTCTCTTCCAACGAAATCAACCCAGAACACAAAATATTCGCTTCCATCAAAATCACCCAATTCACTTCCATCAAAATCACCCCAGAAAACAAAAAATTCGATTCCAAAGTAATTACCCCAGAACACAAAAATTGCTTCTATTGAAATTACCCCAGAACACAAAAAATTTGCTTCCAAAGAAATCACAACAGAACACAAAAATTTTGCATCCAACGAAATGACTCCAGAGCACAGAAAACACGCTTCCAACGAAATGACCCCCTACTTCAAAAACTTGCTTCCATCGAAAAAAAAAGGAGAAAACAGAAAATTCTCTTCCAACGATATTACCCCAGAAGACAAAAAATTCGCTTCCAACTAAATCTCCTGAGAACACAAATATTCGCTTCCAAAAATATCCCAGAGCACAAAAAATTCGCTTCCAACGAAATCACCCTAGAACGCAAAAATTCCCTTTCAACGAAATCACCCGAGAACACAAAAAATTTGCTTCCAACGAAATCACCCCAGAGCACAAAAAATTGGCTTCCAACCAATGACTCCAGAGCATTGAAAACACGCTTCCAACGAAATGACCCCTACTTCAAAAATTTGCTTCAATCGAAAAAACCAGAGAACACAAAAAATTCGCTTCCAACGAAATCACCCCAGAACACAAAAAATTCGCTTCCAACTAAATGACTCCAGAGCACAGAAAACACAATTCCAACGAAATGACCCCCTACTTCAAAAATTTGCTTCCATCGAAAAAACCGGAGAACACAAAAAATTCGCTTTCAACGAAATTACCCCAGAAGACAAAAAATTCTTTTCTAACAAAATCTCCTGAGAACACAAATATTCGCTTCCAACGAAATCACCCCAGAGCACAAAAAACACGATTCCAGCGAAATGACTCCAGGGCACAGAAAACACGATTCTAATGATATGACCACCAACTTCAAAAATTTGCTTCAATCGAAAAAACCGGAGAACACAAAAACTTCGCTTCCACCGAAATTTACGCAGAACACAAAAAATTGCTTGCAATGAAATCTCCTGAGAACACCAATATTCGCTTCCAACGAAATCATCACAGCGCACAAAAAATTTGCTCTCATAGAAATGACTCCAGAGCACAGAAAACACGCTTCCAACGAAATGACCCCATACTTCAAAAACTTGCTTCCATCGAAATCACCCGAGAACACAAAAAATTCGCTTCCAAAGATATTACCCCAGAACAAAAAAATTCATTTTCAACGAAATCTCCTGAGAACACAAATATTCGCTTTCAAAGATATCATCCCAGAGCACAAAAAATTCGCTTCCAACGAAATCACCCTAGAATACAAAAGATTCCCTTTCAACGAAATCACCTGAGAACACAAAAACTTCGTTTCCAACGAAATTATCCTAGAGCACAAAAAATTCGCTTCCAATGAAATGGCTCCAGAGCACAGAAAAAACGCTTCCAAAGAAATGACCCCCTACATCAAAATTTGCTTCCATCGAAAAAACCGGAGAACACAAAAAAGTCGCTTGCAATGAAATTGCCCCAGAAAAAAAAATTCGCTCGTAACGAAATCTTCTGAGAACACAAATATTCGCTTCCAACGAAATCACCCTAGAACACAAAAGATTCCCTTTCAACGAAATCACCTGAGAACACAAAAAATTCGCTTCCAACGAAATCACCCTAGAACACAAAAAATTCGCTTACAATGAAATCACCTGAGAACACAAAAAATTCGCGGCCAACGAAATTACCCCACAATAGAGAAAATTTACTTCCAACCATATCAACCCAGAGCACAAAAAATTCCCTTCCAATAAAATCACCCGAGTACGCAAATATTTGCTAACAACGAAATTACCCCAGAACAGAAAAAATTTGCTTCCATCGAAATCACCCCAGAACACAAAAATTTCACTTCCAATGAAATCACCCCAGAACACAAAAAATTCTCTTCCAACGATATTACCCCAGAAGACAAAAAATTCGCTTCCAACGAAAGCTCCAGAAAACACAAATATTTGCTTCCAAAGAAATCACCCCAGAGCACAAAAAATTTGCTTTCAACGAAATGACTCCTTAACACAGAAAACACACTTCAAAAAGTCACCCAGGAACACAAAAAATTCGCTTCCAATGAAACAACTCCAGAGCACAAAATATTCTCTACCAACGAAATGACTCCAGAGCACAGAAAACACGCTTCCAAGGAAATAACCCCAGAACACAAAAAATTCGCTGCCAAAAAAATCACCGTACAACACAAAAAAATCGCTCTCAAAGAAATCACCCGTGAACACAAAAAATTTGCTTCCAACGTAATTACCACAGAACACAAAAAATTCGCTTCCAACAAAATCACCCGGAACACAAATATTCGCTTCCAACAAAATGACTTCAGAACACAGAAAACAAGCTACTAACGAAATCACCCCATACTTCAAAATCACTTCCAACGAAATTACCCCAGAACAGAAAAAAATTGCTTCCAACGAAATCAACCCAGAGCACAAAAAATTCCCTTCCAACGAAATCAACCTAGAGCACTCAAAATTCGCTTTCAACGAAATCACCCCAGAACAAAAAAATTCGTGTCCAACGAAATCAACCCAGAAAACAAAAAAATTTCCTTCCAACGAAATTACCCCAGAACACAAAAAATTCGCTTCCAACAAAATCACCCCAGAGCACAAAAAATTTGCTTCCAACGAAATGACTCCAGAGCACAGAAAACACGCTTCCAACTAAAGCCCTCCTGAGCACAAAAAATTCGCTTCCAACAAAATCACCCTAGAACATAAAAAATTCGCTTTCAAATAAATCACCCAAGAACACAAAAAATTCGCTTCCAACGAACTCACTCCAGAGCACAGAAAACACGTTTCGAACAAAATGATACCATACTTCAAAAATTTGCTTCCATCGAAATCACTTGAGAATACAAAATATTCTCTTCCAACGAAATTACCTCAGAACACAAAAAAATTCGCTTCCAACGAAATCACCATAGAACATAAAAAATTCGCTTTCAACGAAATCACCCGAGAACACAAAAAATTCGCTTCCAACGAAATTACCCCAGAACACAAAAAATTCGCTTGCAACGAAATCTTCTGAGCACACATATATTCGCTTTCACAGAAATCATCGCAGAGCACAAAAAAATTCGCTTCCAACGAAATCTCCCTAGAACACAAAAAATTCCCTTTCAACGAAATCACCCGAGAACACAAAAAATTCCCTTTCAACGAAATCACCTTAGAACACAAATAATTCGCTTGCAATGAAATCTCCTAAGAACACAAATATTCGCTTCAAACGAATTCACCCCAGAGCAAAAAGAATTCCCTTCCAACGAAATGACTCCAGAGCACAGAAAACATGCTTCAAAAGAAATGACCCCATACTTCAAAAATTTACTTCCATCCAAAAAACCGGAGAACACAAAAACTTCGCTTGCAACAAAATCTTCTGAGAACACAAATATTCGCTGCCAACGAAATCACCCGAGATCATAAAAAATTTGCTAGCAACTAAATGTCCTGAGAAGAAAATATTCGCTTCCAAGGAAATCACCCCAGAGCACAAAAAATTCGCTTCCAAAGGAATCACCCTTAAACATAAAAAATTCGCTGCCAACGAAATGACTCCAGAACACAGAAGACACGCTTCCAACAAAATGACCCCAAACTTCAAAAATTTGCTTCCATTGAAATCATCCGAGAACATGAAAAATTTGCTTCCAACGAAATTACCCCAGAACCCAAAAAATTCGCTTGCAACAAAATCGTCTGAGAACACATATATTCGCTTCCAACGGAATCACCCCAGAGCACAAAAAATTCGCTTCCAACCAAATGACTCCAGAGCACAGAAAACACGCTTCCAACGAAATGACCACATACTTCAAAAATTTGCTTCTATCGAAATCACCCCAGAACACAAAAAATTCGCTTCCAACGAAATCTCCTGAGAACACAAAAATTCGCTTCCATCGAAATCCCCAGAGAACACAAAAAATTCGCTTCCAACGAAATCACACCAACACACAAAAAATTTACTTCCAAAGAAATCAACCCAGAACACGAAAAATTTGCTTCCATTGAAATCACTCGAGAACAGAAAAAATTCGCTTCTAACGAAATCACCCGGGAACACAAATATTAGCTTCCAATGAAATCACCCTAAAACCAAAAAATTCTTTTCCAACGAAATCTCCCGAGAACACAAATATTCCCTTCCACAGAAATCACCCCAGAGCACCAAAAATTCGCTTCCAACAAAATTACCCTAAGGAAAAAAATTTCACTTTCAACGAAATCACCTGAGAACACAAAAAATTCGTGTCCAATGAAATCAACCCAGAACACAAAAAATTCGCATCCAAAGAAATCACTCAGAACACAAAAATTTCCCTTCCAACGAAATGACTCCAAAACACAGAAAACACGCTTCCAATGAAATCACCCCAGAGCACCAAAAATTCGCTTCCAACGAAATTACCCTAAGGAAAAAAATTTCACTTTCAACGAAATCACCTGAGAACACAAAAAATTCGTGTCCAATGAAATCAACCCAGAAAACAAAAAATTCGCATCCAAAGAAATCACTCAGAACACAAAAATTTCACTTCCAACGAAATGACTCCAAAACACAGAAAACACGCTTCCAATGAAATCACCCCAGAGCACAAAAAATTTGCTTCCAACGAAATCAACCTAGAACACAAAAAATTTGCTTCTATCCAAATCACCTGAGAACAGAAAAAAATCGCTTCCAAAGAAATTACCCCAGAATACAAAAAATTCGCTTCCATCGAAATCCCCGCAGAGCACAAAAAATTGCTTCCAAAGAAATCACCTTAGAACACAAAAAATTTGCTTCCAACAAAATCACCCCAGAACACAAAAAATTTGCTTCCAAAGAAATGACTCCAATGCACAGAAAACACGCTTCCAACAAAATCACCCCATAATTAAAAAAAATTCGCTTTCAAAAAATTGCCCCAGAACACAAAAATTCTCTTCCAACGAAATCAACCCAGAACACAAAATATTCGCTTCCATCAAAATCACCCCAGAACACAAAAAATTCACTTCCACGAAATCACCCCAGAGCACAAAAAATTCGCTTCCAACAAAATCACACCAAGCACAAAAAATTCGCTTTCAACGAAATGAGCCCATACTTCAAAAATTTGCTTCCATCGAAATCACCTAAGAACACAAAAAATTCGCTTCCAACGAAATTACCCCAGAACACAAAAATTCCCTTCCAACGAAATCACCCCAGAACACAAAAAATGTGATTCCAAAGAAATGACTCCAGAGCACAGAAAACACGCTTCCAATGAAATCACCCCATACTTCAAAAAAATTCGCTTCCAACTAAATTGCCCCAGAACACAAAAAATTCGCTTCCAACAAAATCAACCCAGAACACAAAAAATTTGCTTCCATCAAAATCACCCGAGAACAGAAAAAATTCGTTTCTAACGAAATCACCCGCGAACACAAATATTAGCTTCCAATGATCATCCTAAAGCACAAAAAATTCGCTTCCAACGAATTTACCCAAAGGCAAAAAAAAAAAAAAATTCACTTTCAACGAAATCACCTGAGAACACAAAAAATTCGTATCCAACGAAATCAACCCAGAGCACAAAAAATTCGCATCCAAAGAAATCACCCAGAACACAAAAATTTCCCTTCCAACGAAATGACTCCAAAACACAGAAAACATTCTTCCAACAAAATCAACCCAGAACACAAAAAATGTGCTTCTACCCAAATCACCGGAGAACAGAAAAAATTCGCTTCCAAAGAAATTACCCCAGAATAGATAAACTTACTTCCACCCAAATCAAGCCAGAGCACAAAAAATTCCCTTCCAAAAAAATCACCCGAGAACACAAATATTGGCTTCCAACGAAATTACCCCAGAACGGAAAATTTTTACTTCCATCGAAATCACCCCAGAACAAAAAAAATTCGCTTCCAACGAAATTCCCGCAGAGCACAAAAAATTGCTTCCAAAGAAATCACCCTAGAACACAAAAAATTCGTTTCCAACAAAATCACCACAGAACACAAAAAATTTGCTTCCAAGGAAATGACTCCAATGCACAGAAAACATGCTTCAAACGAAATCACCCCATACTTCAAAAAAAATCACTTTCAACAAAATTGCCCCAGAACACAAAAAATTCTCTTCCAACGAAATCAACCCAGAACACAAAATATTCGCTTCCATCAAAATCACCCAATTCACTTCCATCAAAATCACCCCAGAAAACAAAAAATTCGATTCCAAAGTAATTACCCCAGAACACAAAAATTGCTTCTATTGAAATTACCCCAGAACACAAAAAATTTGCTTCCAAAGAAATCACAACAGAACACAAAAATTTTGCATCCAACGAAATGACTCCAGAGCACAGAAAACACGCTTCCAACGAAATGACCCCCTACTTCAAAAACTTGCTTCCATCGAAAAAAAAAGGAGAAAACAGAAAATTCTCTTCCAACGATATTACCCCAGAAGACAAAAAATTCGCTTCCAACTAAATCTCCTGAGAACACAAATATTCGCTTCCAAAAATATCCCAGAGCACAAAAAATTCGCTTCCAACGAAATCACCCTAGAACGCAAAAATTCCCTTTCAACGAAATCACCCGAGAACACAAAAAATTTGCTTCCAACGAAATCACCCCAGAGCACAAAAAATTGGCTTCCAACCAATGACTCCAGAGCATTGAAAACACGCTTCCAACGAAATGACCCCTACTTCAAAAATTTGCTTCAATCGAAAAAACCAGAGAACACAAAAAATTCGCTTCCAACGAAATCACCCCAGAACACAAAAAATTCGCTTCCAACTAAATGACTCCAGAGCACAGAAAACACAATTCCAACGAAATGACCCCCTACTTCAAAAATTTGCTTCCATCGAAAAAACCGGAGAACACAAAAAATTCGCTTTCAACGAAATTACCCCAGAAGACAAAAAATTCTTTTCTAACAAAATCTCCTGAGAACACAAATATTCGCTTCCAACGAAATCACCCCAGAGCACAAAAAACACGATTCCAGCGAAATGACTCCAGGGCACAGAAAACACGATTCTAATGATATGACCACCAACTTCAAAAATTTGCTTCAATCGAAAAAACCGGAGAACACAAAAACTTCGCTTCCACCGAAATTTACGCAGAACACAAAAAATTGCTTGCAATGAAATCTCCTGAGAACACCAATATTCGCTTCCAACGAAATCATCACAGCGCACAAAAAATTTGCTCTCATAGAAATGACTCCAGAGCACAGAAAACACGCTTCCAACGAAATGACCCCATACTTCAAAAACTTGCTTCCATCGAAATCACCCGAGAACACAAAAAATTCGCTTCCAAAGATATTACCCCAGAACAAAAAAATTCATTTTCAACGAAATCTCCTGAGAACACAAATATTCGCTTTCAAAGATATCATCCCAGAGCACAAAAAATTCGCTTCCAACGAAATCACCCTAGAATACAAAAGATTCCCTTTCAACGAAATCACCTGAGAACACAAAAACTTCGTTTCCAACGAAATTATCCTAGAGCACAAAAAATTCGCTTCCAATGAAATGGCTCCAGAGCACAGAAAAAACGCTTCCAAAGAAATGACCCCCTACATCAAAATTTGCTTCCATCGAAAAAACCGGAGAACACAAAAAAGTCGCTTGCAATGAAATTGCCCCAGAAAAAAAAATTCGCTCGTAACGAAATCTTCTGAGAACACAAATATTCGCTTCCAACGAAATCACCCTAGAACACAAAAGATTCCCTTTCAACGAAATCACCTGAGAACACAAAAAATTCGCTTCCAACGAAATCACCCTAGAACACAAAAAATTCGCTTACAATGAAATCACCTGAGAACACAAAAAATTCGCGGCCAACGAAATTACCCCACAATAGAGAAAATTTACTTCCAACCATATCAACCCAGAGCACAAAAAATTCCCTTCCAATAAAATCACCCGAGTACGCAAATATTTGCTAACAACGAAATTACCCCAGAACAGAAAAAATTTGCTTCCATCGAAATCACCCCAGAACACAAAAATTTCACTTCCAATGAAATCACCCCAGAACACAAAAAATTCTCTTCCAACGATATTACCCCAGAAGACAAAAAATTCGCTTCCAACGAAAGCTCCAGAAAACACAAATATTTGCTTCCAAAGAAATCACCCCAGAGCACAAAAAATTTGCTTTCAACGAAATGACTCCTTAACACAGAAAACACACTTCAAAAAGTCACCCAGGAACACAAAAAATTCGCTTCCAATGAAACAACTCCAGAGCACAAAATATTCTCTACCAACGAAATGACTCCAGAGCACAGAAAACACGCTTCCAAGGAAATAACCCCAGAACACAAAAAATTCGCTGCCAAAAAAATCACCGTACAACACAAAAAAATCGCTCTCAAAGAAATCACCCGTGAACACAAAAAATTTGCTTCCAACGTAATTACCACAGAACACAAAAAATTCGCTTCCAACAAAATCACCCGGAACACAAATATTCGCTTCCAACAAAATGACTTCAGAACACAGAAAACAAGCTACTAACGAAATCACCCCATACTTCAAAATCACTTCCAACGAAATTACCCCAGAACAGAAAAAAATTGCTTCCAACGAAATCAACCCAGAGCACAAAAAATTCCCTTCCAACGAAATCAACCTAGAGCACTCAAAATTCGCTTTCAACGAAATCACCCCAGAACAAAAAAATTCGTGTCCAACGAAATCAACCCAGAAAACAAAAAAATTTCCTTCCAACGAAATTACCCCAGAACACAAAAAATTCGCTTCCAACAAAATCACCCCAGAGCACAAAAAATTTGCTTCCAACGAAATGACTCCAGAGCACAGAAAACACGCTTCCAACTAAAGCCCTCCTGAGCACAAAAAATTCGCTTCCAACAAAATCACCCTAGAACATAAAAAATTCGCTTTCAAATAAATCACCCAAGAACACAAAAAATTCGCTTCCAACGAACTCACTCCAGAGCACAGAAAACACGTTTCGAACAAAATGATACCATACTTCAAAAATTTGCTTCCATCGAAATCACTTGAGAATACAAAATATTCTCTTCCAACGAAATTACCTCAGAACACAAAAAAATTCGCTTCCAACGAAATCACCATAGAACATAAAAAATTCGCTTTCAACGAAATCACCCGAGAACACAAAAAATTCGCTTCCAACGAAATTACCCCAGAACACAAAAAATTCGCTTGCAACGAAATCTTCTGAGCACACATATATTCGCTTTCACAGAAATCATCGCAGAGCACAAAAAAATTCGCTTCCAACGAAATCTCCCTAGAACACAAAAAATTCCCTTTCAACGAAATCACCCGAGAACACAAAAAATTCCCTTTCAACGAAATCACCTTAGAACACAAATAATTCGCTTGCAATGAAATCTCCTAAGAACACAAATATTCGCTTCAAACGAATTCACCCCAGAGCAAAAAGAATTCCCTTCCAACGAAATGACTCCAGAGCACAGAAAACATGCTTCAAAAGAAATGACCCCATACTTCAAAAATTTACTTCCATCCAAAAAACCGGAGAACACAAAAACTTCGCTTGCAACAAAATCTTCTGAGAACACAAATATTCGCTGCCAACGAAATCACCCGAGATCATAAAAAATTTGCTAGCAACTAAATGTCCTGAGAAGAAAATATTCGCTTCCAAGGAAATCACCCCAGAGCACAAAAAATTCGCTTCCAAAGGAATCACCCTTAAACATAAAAAATTCGCTGCCAACGAAATGACTCCAGAACACAGAAGACACGCTTCCAACAAAATGACCCCAAACTTCAAAAATTTGCTTCCATTGAAATCATCCGAGAACATGAAAAATTTGCTTCCAACGAAATTACCCCAGAACCCAAAAAATTCGCTTGCAACAAAATCGTCTGAGAACACATATATTCGCTTCCAACGGAATCACCCCAGAGCACAAAAAATTCGCTTCCAACCAAATGACTCCAGAGCACAGAAAACACGCTTCCAACGAAATGACCACATACTTCAAAAATTTGCTTCTATCGAAATCACCCCAGAACACAAAAAATTCGCTTCCAACGAAATCTCCTGAGAACACAAAAATTCGCTTCCATCGAAATCCACAGAGAACACAAAAAATTCGCTTCCAACGAAATCACACCAACACACAAAAAATTTACTTCCAAAGAAATCAACCCAGAACACGAAAAATTTGCTTCTATCGAAATCACCCGAGAACAGAAAAAAATTAGCTTCCAAGAAAAATACCCCAGAACATAAAAAATTAGCTTCAAACGAAATCACCAGGGAACACAAATATTTGCTTCCAACGACATCACCCAGGAACATAAAAAATTCGCTTCCATCGAAATCACCCGAGAACACAAAAAAATTCGCTTCCAACGAAATTACCCCAGAACACAAGAAATTCGCTTCCAATGAAATCACCCCAAAGGACAAAAAATTCGCTTCCAACAAAATGTCCCTATACTTCAAAAATTTGCTTCCATCGAAATTACCTGAGAAGACAAAAAATTCACTTCCAACGAAATTACCCCAGAACACAAAAAATTCGCTTGCAAAGAAATCTCCTGAGAAGACAAATATTCGCTTCCAAAGAAATCACCGCAGAGCACAAAAAATTCGCTTCCAACGAAATCACCCAAAGCAAAAAAAATTCGTTTTCAACGAAATGAGTCCATACTTGAAAAATTTGCTTCCATCGAAAAAACCGGAGAAAACAAAAATTTGATTCCAATGAAATTACCCCAGAACACAAAATTTCGCTTGCAACTAAATCTCCTGAGAGCACAAATATTCGCTTCCAAAGAAAACATCCCAGATCACAAAAAATTCACTTCCAACGAAATCACCCTAGAACTCAAAAAATCCCTTTCAACGAAATCACCCAAGAACACAAAATATTTGCTTCCAACGAAATCACCACAGAGCACAAAAAATTCGCTTCCAACGAAATGACTCCAGAGCACAGAAAAAACGCTTCCAATGAAATGACCCCAGAACACAAAAAATTTGCCTCCAATGAAATCACCCTAGAACATAAAAAATTCACTTCCATCGAAATCACCACAGAAGACAAAAAATTCGCTTCTAACCAAATCACCCCAGAGCACAAAAAATTCGCTTCGCATGAAATCACCCTAGAACATAAAAAATTCCCTTTCAACGAAATCACCCGAGAACACAAAAAATTCGCTTGCAACAAAATCGTCTGAGAACACATATATTCGCTTCCAACGGAATCACACCACAACACAAAAAATTCGCTTCCAAAGAACTGACTCCAGAGCACAGAAAACACGTTTCGAACGAAATGATACCATACTTCAAAAATTTGCTTTCATCGAAATCACTCGAGAATACAAAATATTCTCTTCCAACGAAATTACCCCAGAACACAAAAAAATTCGCTTCCAACGAAATCACCCCAGAACACAAAAAATTTGGTTCCAATGAAATGACTGCAGAGCACAGAAAACACGCTTCCAATGAAAGGACCCCAGAAGACAAAAAAAATCACTTCCAAAGAAATCACCATAGAACATAAAAAATTCGCTTTCAACGAAATCACCCGAGAACACATAAAATTCGCTTCCAACGAAATTACCCCAAAACACAAAAAGTTCGCTTGCAACGAAATCTCCTGAGAACACAAATATTCGCTTCAAACGAAATCACCGCGGAGCACAAAAAATTCGCTTCCAATGAAATGACTCCAGAGCACAGAAAAAATGCTTCCAACGAAATGACCCCCTACTTCAAAAGTTTGCATCCATCGAAAAAACCCGAGAACACAAAAAATTCGCTTCCAACCATATTACCCCAGAAGACAAAATATTCTTTTCCAACGAAATCTCCTGAGAACACAAATATTCTCTTCCAAAGATATCATCCCAGAGCACAAAATTTCGCTCCCAACGAAATCACCCTAGAACAAAAAAAATCCCTTCCAAAGAAATCACCCCAGAGCAGAAAAAATTTGCTTCCACCGAAATGACTCCAAAGCACAGAAAACACGCTTCCAGAAAAATGAATCCAGAACACAAAAATTATTCCAACGAAATCACCCTAGTACATAAAAAATTCGCTTCCATGGAAATCACCACAGAAGACAAAAAATTTGTTTCCGATGAAATCACCCCAGAGCACAAAGAATTCGCTTCCAACGAAATGACTCCAGAGCACAGAAAACAAGCTTCAAATGAATTTACCCCAGAACACAAAAAATTCGCTTCCAACGAAATCACCTTAGAACATTAAAAATTCGCTTCCTTCGAAATCACCACAGAAAATAAAAAATTCGCTTCCAACCAAATCAGCCCAGAGCTCAAAAAATTCGCTTTTACGAAATTACCCTAGAACATAAAAAATTTGCTTTCAACGAAATCACCCGAGAACACAAAATATTCGCTTCCAACGAAATCACCCGAGAGCACAAAAAATTCGCTGCCAACGAAATGACTCCAGAGCACAGAAAACACGCTTCCAACGAAATGACCCCATACTTCAAAAATTTGCTTCCATCGAAATCACCCAAGAACACAAAAAATTCGCTTCCAACGAAATTACCCCAGAACACAAAGAATTCGCTTGCAACGAAATCTTCTGAGCACACATATATTCGCTTCCACAGAAATCATCGCAGAGCACCAAAAAATTTGCTTCCAACGAAATCTCCCTAGAACACAAAAAATTCCGTTTCAACGAAATCACCCGAGAACACAAAAAATTCCCTTTCAACGAAATCACCTAAGAACACAAATAATTCGCTTGCAATGAAATCTCCTAAGAACACAAATATTCGCTTCAAACGAATTCACCCCAGAGCAAAAAAAATTCCCTTCCAACGAAATTACTCCAGAGCACAGAGAACATGCTTCAAAAGAAATGACCCCATACTTCAAAAATTTACTTCCATCCAAAAAACCGGAGAACACAAAAAATTCGCTTGCAACGAAATCTTCTGAGAACACAAATATTCGCTGCCAACGAAATCACCCGAGAACACAAAGAATTTGCTAGCAACGAAATCTCCTGGGAAGAAAATATTCGCTTCCAAGGAAATCACCCCAGAGCACAAAAAATTCGCTTGCAAAGGAATCACCCTTAAACATAAAAAATTCGCTGCCAACGAAATGACTCCAGAGCACAGAAAACACGCTTCCAACAAAATGACCCCAAACTTCAAAAATTTGCTTCCATTAAAATCATCCGAGAACATAAAAAATTTGCTTCCAACGAAATTACCCCTGAACCCAAAAAATTGGCTTGCAACAAAATCGTCTGAGAACACATATATTCGCTTCCAACGGAATCACACCACAACACAAAAAAGTCGCTTCCAACGAAATGACTCCAGAGCACAGAAAACACGCTTCCAAAGAAAAGACCCCATACTTCAAAAATTTGCTTCCATCGAAATCACCCGAGAACACAAAAAATTCGCTTCCAAAGAAATCACCCCAGAGCACAAAAAATTCGTTTCCAACCAAATGACTCCAGAGCACAGAAAACACGCTTCCAACGAAATGACCACATACTTCAAAAATTTGCTTCCATCGAAATCACCCAAGAACACAAAAAATTCGCTTCCAACGAAATCTCCTGAGAACACAAATATTCGCTTCCAACGAAATCACCCCAGAACATAAAAAATTCGCTTGCAACGAAATCTCCTGAGAACACAAACATTCGCTTCCAACGAAATCACCGCAGAGCACAAAAAATTCGCTTCCAACGAAATGACTCCAGAGCACCGAAAACACGCTTCCAATGAAATGACCCCCTACTTCAAAAATTTGCTTCCATCGAAAAGACCGTAGTACACAAAAAATTCTCTTTTAAAGATATTACCCCAGAAGACAAAAAAATCTTTTCCAAGGAAATCCCCTGAGAACACCATTATTCACTTCCAAAGATATCATCCTAGATCAGAAAAAAATTGCTTCCAATTAAATCACCCTAGAACACAAAAATTCCCTTTCAACGAAATCACCCGAGAACACAAAAAATTCGCTTCCAACGAAATCACCACAGAACACAAAAAATTCGCTTCCAAAGAAAAGACTCCAGGGCACAGAAAACATGATTCCAAAGAAATGACCCCATATTTCAAAAATTTGCTTCCATCGAAATCCCCAGAGAACACAAAAAATTCGCTTCCAACGAAATCACCCCAACACACAAAAAATTTACTTCCAAAGAAATCAACCCAGAACACGAAAAATTTGCTTCTATCGAAATCACCCGAGAACAGAAAAAAATTCGCTTCCAACAAAAATACCCCAGAACATAAAAAATTAGGTTCCAACGAAATCACCAGGGAACACAAATATTTGCTTCCAACGAAATCACCCAGGAACATAAAAAATTCGCTTCTATCGAAATCACCCGAGAACACAAAAAAATTCGCTTTCAACCAAATTACCCCAGAACACAAGAAATTCGATTCCAATGAAATCACCCCAAAGGACAAAAAATTCGCTTCCAACAAAATGTCCCTATACTTCAAAAATTTGCTTCCATCGAAATTACCTGAGAAGACAAAAAATTTGCTTCCAACGAAATTACCACAAAACACAAAAAATTCGCTTGCAAAGAAATCTCCTGAGAAGACAATATTCGCTTCCAATGAAATCACCCCAGAGCACAAAAAATTCGCTTCCAACGAAATCACCCCAAGCACAAAAAATTCGTTTTCAACAAAATGAGTCCATACTTGAAAAATTTGCTTCCATCGAAAGAACCGGAGAAAACAAAAATTTGATTCCAACGAAATTACCCCAGAACACAAAATTTCGCTTGCAACTAAATCTCCTGAGAACACAAATATTCGCATCCAAAGAAAACATCCCAGATCACAAAAAATTCGCTTCCAACGAAATCACCCTAGAACACAAAAAATTCTCTTTCAACGAAATCACCCAAGAACACAAAATATTTGCTTCCAACGAAATCACCCTAGAACATAAAAAATTCACTTCCATCGAAATCACCACAGAAGACAAAAAATTCGCTTCTAACCAAATCACCCCAGAGCACAAAAAATTCGCTTCGAATGAAATCACCCTAGAACATAAAAAATTCCCTTTCAACGAAATGACCCGAGAACACAAAAATGCACGTCCAACGAAATTACCACAGTACAGAAAAAACTTGCTCCCATCGAAATCATCCCAGAACACAAAAAATTCGCTTCCAACGAAATCACGCTAGAACACAAAAAAATTAGCTTTTAAGGAAATCACCTGAGAAAACAAAAAATTCGCATCCAACGAAATCACACCAGAGCACAAAAAATTCACTTCCAACGAACTGACTCCAGAGCACAGAAAACACGTTTCGAACGAAATGATACCATACTTCAAAAATTTGCTTCCATCGAAATTACCCGAGAATACAAAATATTCTCTTCCAACGTAATTACCCCAGAACACAAAAAAATTCGCTTCCAAAGAAATCAACCCAGAACACAAAAAATTTGGTTCCAATGAAATGACTGCAGAGCACAGAAAACACGCTTCCAATGAAAGGACCCCAGAAGACAAAAAAAATCACTTCCAAAGAAATCACCATAGAACATAAAAAATTCGCTTTCAACGAAATCACCCGAGAACACAAAAAATTCGCTTCCAACGAAATTACCCCAGAACACAAAAAGTTCGCTTGCAACGAAATCTCCTGAGAACACAAATATTCGCTTCAAACGAAATCACCGCGGAGCACAAAAAAATCGCTTCCAATGAAATGACTCCAGAGCACAGAAAACATGCTTCCAACGAAATGACCCCCTACTTCAAGAATTAGCATCCATCGAAAAAACCCGAGAACACAAAAAATTCGCTTCCAACCATATTACCCCAGAAGACAAAATATTCTTTTCCAACGAAATCTCCTGAGAACACAAATATTCTCTTCCAAAGATATCATCCCAGAGCACAAAATTTCGCTCCCAACGAAATCACCCTAGAACAAAAAAAATCCCTTCCAAAGAAATCACCCCAGAGCAGAAAAATTTGCTTCCACCAAAATGACTCCGAAGCACAGAAAACACGCTTCCAAAAAAATGAATCCAGAACACAAAAATTATTCCAACGAAATCACCCTAGTACATAAAAAATTCGCTTCCATGGAAATCACCACAGAAGACAAAAAATTCGTTTCCAATGAAATCTCCCCAGTGCACAAAGAATTCGCTTCCAACGAAATGACTCCAGAGCACAGAAAACAAGCTTCAAATGAAATTACCCCAGAACACAAAAAATTCGCTTCCAACGAAATCACCCTAGAACATTAAAAATTCGCTTCCTTCAAAATCACCACAGAAGATAAAAAAATTCGATTCCAACCAAATCACCCCAGAGCTCAAAAAATTCACTTTTACGAAATTACCCTAGAACATAAAAAATTCGCTTTCAACGAAATCACCCGAGAACACAAAATATTCGCTTCCAACGAAATCACCCGAGAGCACAAAAAATTCGCTGCCAACGAAATACTCCAGAGCACAGAAAACACGCTTCCAACGAAATGACTCCCTACTTTAAAAATTTGCTTCCATCGAAAAATCCTGAGCACACAAAAATTTCTCTTCCAACGAAATTACCCCAGAACACAAAAAATTTGCTTCCAACGAAATTTCCTGAGAACACAAATATTCGCTTCCAAAGAAAACATCCTGGAGCACAAAAAATTTGCTTCCAACGAAATCACCCCAGACACAAAAAATTCCATTTCAACGACATCACCCCAGAACACAAAAAATTCGCTTCCAACGAAACCAACCCAGAGCACAAAAAATTCGCTTCCAACGAAAAAACTCCAGAGCACAGAAAACATGCTTCCAACGAAATGACCACCTACTTCAAAAATTTACTCCCATTGAAAAAACCGGAGAACACAAAAGTTCTCTTCCAACGATATTACCCCAGAACACAAAAAATTCACTTGCAACGAAATCTCCTGAGAACACCAATATTCGCTTCCAACGAAATCACCCCAGAGCACAAAAAATTCGCTTCCAACGAAATGACTCCAGAGCACAGAAAACACACTTCTAACGAAATGACCCCCTACTTCAAAAATTTGCTTCCATCGAAAAAACTGGAGAACACAAAAATTTCTCTTCCAATGATATTACCCCAGAAGACAAAAATTCTTTTCCAACGAAATCTCCTGAGAACACAAACATTCGCTTCCAAAGATATCATCCCAGAGCACAAAAAATTCCCTTCCAACGAAATCACCCTATAGCACAAAAATTCCCTTCCAACGAAATCACCCGAGAACAAAAAAATTCGCTTCCAACGAAATCACCCCAGAACACAAAAAATTCGCATGCAACGTAATCTCCTGAGAACACAAATATTCGATTCCAACGAAATCACCCCAGAGCACAAAAAATTTGCTTCCAACGAAATGACTCGAGAGCACGGAAAACGAAATATCGTTGAGAACACAAATATTTGCTTCAAAAGATATCATTCCAGAGTAGAAAAAATTCGCTTCCAACGAAATCACCCTAGAACATAAAAAATTCGCTTCCATCGAAATCACCACAGAAGACAAAAAATTCGCTTCCAACCAAATCACCCCAGAACACAAAAAATAAGCTTGGAACGAAATCAGCCTAGAACATAAAAAATTCGCTTTCAACGAAATCACCCGAGAACACAAAAAATTCGCTTCCAACGAAATCACCCCAGAGCACAAAAAATTCCCTTCCAACGAAATGACTCCAGAGCACAGAAAACACATTCCAATGAAATGACCCCAGAACACAAAAAATTCCCTTCCAACGAAATCACCCTAGAACATAAAAAAATCGCTTCCATCGAAATCACCACAGAGACAAAAAATTCGCTTCCAACCATATCACCCCAGAGCACAATAAATTCGCTTCCAACAAAATCACCCCACAGCAGAAAAAATTTGCTTCCAACGAAATGACCTTAAACTTCAAAAATTTGCTTCCATCGAAATCACATGAGGACACAAAAAATTCGCTTCCAAATCAATTTCCCCAGACCACAAATAAGTCTCTAGCAACGAAATCTTCTGAGAACACAAATATTTGCTTCCATCGAACTCACCCCAGAACACAAAAAATTCGCTTCAAACGAAATGACTCTAGAGCACAGAAAACACACTTCCAACGAAATGATCCCATACTTCAAAAATTTCCTACAATCGAAATCACCCCAGAACACAAAAAATTCGCTTCCAACGAAATGACTCCAGAGCACAAAAACACGCTTCCAAGGCAATGACCCCATATTTTAAAAATTTGCTTCCATCGAAATACCGGAGAACACAAAAAATTCTCTTCCAACAAGATTACCCCAGAAGACAAAAAATTCTTTTCCAACGAAATCTCCTGAGAACAAAAATATTCGCTTCCAAAGATATCATGCCAGAGCACAAAAAAATCGCTTCCAACGAAAGCACCCTTGAATACAAAAATTCCCTTTCAAAGAAATCATCCGAGAACAAAAAAAATTCGCTTCCAACGAAATTACCCCAGAACACAAAAAATTCGCTTGCAACGAAATCACCCGAGAACACAATAAATTCGCTTCCAACGAAATTACCCCAGAACACAAAAAATTCGCTTCCAACGAAATGACTCCAGAGCACAGAAAACATGCTTCCAACGCAATGACCCCCTACTTCAAAATTTGCTTCCATCGAAATACCGGAAAACACAAAAAAAATTCTTTTCTAATGATATTACCCCAGAAGACAAAAAATTCTTTTCCAACGAAATCTCCTGAGAGCACAAATATTTGCTTCCAACGATATCATCCCAAAGCACAAAAAATTCGCTTCCGACGAAATCACCCTAGAACACAAAAAATTCGCTTGCAACGAAATCTCCTGAGAACACATATATTCGCTTCCAACGAAATCACCCCAGAGCACAAAAAAATTCGCTTCCAACAAAATGACTCTAGAGCACAAAAAACAGGCTTCCAACGAAATGACCCCCTACTTCCAAAATTTGCTTCCATCGAAAAAACCGGAGAATACAAAAATTCGCTTCCAAAGAAATTACCCCAGAACACAAAAAATTCGCAACCAACCCAATGACCCCGGAAAACAAAAAATTCGCTTGCAACGAAATCTTCTGAGAACACATATTCACTTCCCAAGACATCATCCCAGAGCACAAAAAATGAGCTTCCAACGAAATCACCCTAGTACACAAAAATTCCCTTTTAACGAAATTACCCCAGAACACAAAAAATTCGCTTCCAACGAAATTACCCCAGAACACAAAAAATTTGATTCCAACGAAATTACCCCAGAACACAAAAAATTCGCATGCAACGTAATCTCCTGAGAACACAAATATTCGATTCCAACGAAATCACCCCAGAGCGCAAAAAATTTGCTTCCAACGAAATGACTCGAGAGCACGGAAAATGAAATATCGTGAGAACACAAATATTTGCTTCAAAGATATCATTCCAGAGTAGAAAAAATTCGCTTCCAACGAAATCACCCCAGAACATAATAAATTCGCTTCCATCGAAATCACCACAGAAGAAAAAAAATTCGCTTCCAACCAAATCACCCCAGAGCACAAAAAATAAGCTTGGAACGAAATCAGCCTAGAACATAAAAAATTCGCTTTCAACGAAATCACCCGAGAACACAAAAAATTCCCTTCCAACGAAATGACTCCAGAGCACAGAAAACACACTTCCAATGAAATGACCCCAGAACACAAAAAATTCCCTTCCAACGAAATCACCCTAGAACATAAAAAAATCGCTTCCATCGAAATCACCACAGAGACAAAAAATTCGCTTCCAACCAAATCACCCCAGAGCACAATAAATTCGCTTTCAACAAAATCACCCCACAGCAGAAAAAATTTGCTTCCAACGAAATGACCATATACTTCAAAAATTTGCTTCCATCGAAATCACATGAGGACACAAAAAATTCGCTTCCAAATCAATTTCCCCAGACCACAAAAAAGTCGCTAGCAACGAAATCTTCTGAGAACACAAATATTTGCTTCCATCGAACTCACCCCAGAACACAAAAAATTCGCTTCAAACGAAATGACTACAGAGCACAGAAAACACACTTCCAACGAAATGATCCCATACTTCAAAAATTT
This sequence comes from Meriones unguiculatus, assembly GCF_030254825.1. Classification (NCBI taxonomy): domain Eukaryota; kingdom Metazoa; phylum Chordata; class Mammalia; order Rodentia; family Muridae; genus Meriones; species Meriones unguiculatus. Next base: position 66,951,653 of record NC_083353.1, read on the forward strand.
CCTACAATCGAAATCACCCCAGAACACAAAAAATTCGCTTCCAACGAAGTTACCCCAGAACACAAAAAATTTGCTTGCAACGAAATCACCCGAGAACACAATAAATTCGCTTCTAACGAAATTACCCCAGAACACAAAAAATTCGCTTCCAACGAAATGACTCCAGAGCACAGAAAACATGCTTCCAACGCAATGACCCCCTACTTCAAAAATTTGCTTCCATCGAAATACCGGAAAACACAAAAAAATTCTTTTCTAATGATATTACCCCAGAAAACAAAAAATTCTTTTCCAACGAAATCTCCTGAGAGCACAAATATTTGCTTCCAAAATTATCATCCCAAAGCACAAAAAATTCGCTTCCGACGAAATCACCCTAGAACACAAAAAATTCGCTTGCAACGAAATCTCCTGAGAACACATATATTCGCTTCCAACGAAATCACCCCAGAGCACAAAAAAATTCGCTTCCAACAAAATGACTCTAGAGCACAGAAAACAGGCTTCCAACGAAATGAACCCCTACTTCAAAAATTTGCTTCCATCGAAAAAACCGGAGAACACAAAAAAATCTTCCAACAATATTACACAAGAAGACAAAAAATTCTTTTCCAACAACATCTCCTGAGAACACGAATATTTGTTTCCAAAGATATCATCACAGAGCAGAAAAGAATCGCTTCCAAAAAAATCACCCTAGAACACAAAAATTCCCTTTCAACAAAATCCCCCGAGAACACAAAAAATTTCCTTCCAACGAAATCACCCCAGAGCACAAAAGTTCGCTTCCAAAGATATGACTCCAGATCACAGAAAGCACGCTTCCAATGAAATGACCCCTGAACACAAAAAATTCGCTTCCAACGAAATCACCCTAAAACATAAAAACTTCGCTTCCACCGAAATCACCACAGAAGACAAAAAATTCGCTTCCAACCAAATCACACCAGAGCACAAAATTCGCTTCGAACGAAATCACCCCAGAGCATGAAAAATTTGCTTCCAACGAAATGACTCCAGAGCACAGAAAACACGCTTCCAATGAAAAGACCATCTACTTCAAAAATTTGCTTCCATTGAAAAAACAGGAGAACACAAAAAATTCTCTTCCAAAGATATTACCCCTGAAGACAAAAATTCTTTTCCTACAAAATCTCCTGAGAACACAAATATTCACTTCCAAAGATATCATCCCAAAGCACAAAATATTTGCTTCCAACAAAATCACCCTAGAACAAAAAAATTCCCTTTCATGAAATCACCCGAGAACACAAAAAATTCACGTCCAACGAAATTACCACAGAACAGAAAATATTTGCTTCCATCGAAATCACCTGAGATCACAAAAAAATTGCTTTCAACGGAATCAAGACAGAGCACAAAATATTCGCTTCCAATGAAATTACTCCAAAGCACAGCAAACACGCTTCCAATGAGAGGACCCCAGAACACAAAAAATTCGCTTGCAACGAAATCTTCTGAGAACACATATATTCACTTCCAACCAAATCACCCCAGAAAACAAAAAATTCACTTCCCACAAAATGACTCTAGATCACAGAAAACACGCTTCCAACGAAATGACCCCCTACTTCAAAAATTTGCTACCATCGAAAAAACCGGAGAACACAAAAAAATCTTCCAACAATATTACCCCAGAAGACAAAAAATTCCTTTCCAACGAAATCTCCTGACAACAAAAATATTCACTTCCAATGATATCATCACAGAATAGAAAAAAATCGCTTCCAACGAAATCACCTTAGAACACAAAAATTCCCTTTCAATGAAATCCCCCAAGAACACAAAAAATTACTTCGAAAGAAATCACCCCAGAACAGAAAAAATTTGCTACCATGGAAATCACCCCAGAACACAAAAAATTCGCTTCCAACGAAATTACCCCAAAACACAAAAAATTCGATTCCAACCAAATCACCGCAGAACACAAAAAATTCATTTCGAACGGAATGACTCCAGAGCAGAGAAAACACGCGTCCAACGAAATGACCCTTAACTTCAAAAATTTGCTTCCATCGAAAAGACCGGAGAACACAAAAATGTCTCTTCCAACGATATTACCCCAGAAGAAAAAAAAATTCTTTTCCAACGTAATCTCCAGAAAACACAAATATTCGCTTCCAAAGATATCATCCCAGAGTGCAAAAAATTCGCTTCCAACGAAATCACCCTAGAACACAAAAATTCCCTTTCAAGAAAATCACCCGAGAACAAAAAAATTCGCTTCCAACGAAATCTCCCCAGAACACAAAAAATTCGCTTTCAACAAAATCAACCCAGAACACAAAAAATACGCTTGCAATGAAATCTCCGGAGAACACAAAAATTCGCTTCCAACGAAATCACCACAGAGCACAAAAAATTCGCTTCCAACGCAATCACGCTAGAGCACAAAAAATTAATTTTAAACGAAATCACCTGAGAACACAAAAAATTCGCTTCCAACGGAATCACCACAGAGCACAAAAAAATTCACTTCCTCGAAATCACCCTGGAACACAAAAAATTTGCTTCCAATGAAATGACTCCATAGCACAGAAAACATGCTTCCAACGAAATGACCCCCTACTTCAAAAATTTGCTTCCATCGAAAAGACCGGAGAACACAAAAAATTCTCTTCCCACAATATTACCCCAGAAGATAATAAAATCTTTTCCAACGAAATCTCCTGAGAACACAAATATTCGCTTCCAAAGATATCATCCCAGAGCACAAAAAATTTGCTTCCAACAAAATCACCCTAGAACACAAAAATTCCCTTTCCACGAAATCACCCGTGAACACAAAAATTTTGCTTCCAAGGAAATCAACCCAGAACACAAAAAATTCGCTTGCAACGAAATCTCTTGAGAACACAAATATTGGCTTTCAACGAAATCACCCCAGAGCACAAATATTCGCTTCCAAATATTTCATCCCAGAGCACAAAAAATTTGCTTCCAACGAAATCTCCCCAGAGCACAAAAAATTCGCTTCCAACGAAATGACTCCAGAGCACAGAAAACACGCTTCCAACGAAATATCCCCCTACTTCATAAAATTGCTTCCATCGAAAAAACCGGAGAACACAAAAAATTCTCTTCCAAGGACATTACCCCAGAAGACAAATAATTCTTTTCCAAAGAAATCTCCTGAGAACACAAATATTCGCTTACAAAGATATCATCCCAGAGCACAAAAAATTCGATTCAAACGAAATCACCCTAGAACACAAAAAATTCGCTTGCAACGAAATCTTCTGAGAACACATATATTCACTTCCAACCAAATCACCCCAGAACACAAAACATTCGCTTCCATAGAAATGACTCCAGAGCACAGAAAACACGCTTCCAACGAAATGACCCCCTACTTCAAAAATTTGCTTCCATCGAAAACACCGGAGAACACAAAAACTCTCTTCCAACGATATTACCCCAGAAGACAAAAAATTCTTTTCCAACGAAATCTCCTGAGAACACAAATATTCGCTTCCAAATATATCATTCCCTAGTACAAAAAATTTGCTTCCAAAAAAATCACCCTAGAACACAAAAATTCCCTTTCAACGAAATCACCTGAGAACAGAAAAATTTCGCTTCCAACGAAATCACCCCAGAACACAAAAAATTCGCTTGCAACGAAATCTCCTGAGAACACAAATATTCGCTTCCAAAGATATCATCCCAGAGCACAAAAATTTGTTTCCAACGAAATCACCCTAGAACACAAAAATTCCCTTTCAAAGAAATCACCCGAAAACACAAAAAAAATCGCTTCTAACGAAATTACCACAGAAGAGAAAAAATTTGCTTCCATTGAAATCACCCGAGAACACAAAAAATTCGCTTCCAACAAAATCACCCTAGAACACAAAAATTCCCTTTCAACGAAATCACCTGAGAACACAATAAAATCGCTTCCAACGGAATCACCTAAAAACAAAAAAAAATTCGTTTGCAACGAAATCTCCTGAGAACACAAATATTCGCTTCCAACGAAATCACCCCAGAGCACAAAAAATTCGCTTCCAACGAAATGACTCCAGAGCACAGAAAACACGCTTCCAACGAAATATCCGCCTACTTCATAAAATTGCTTCCATCGAAAAAACCGGAGAACACAAAAATTCTCTTCCAAGGACATTACCCCAGAAGACAAAAATTCTTTTCCAACGAAATCTCCTGAGAACACAAATATTCGCTTACAAAGATATCATCCCAGAGCACAAAAAATTCGATTCAAACGAAATCACCCTAGAACACAAAAATTCCCTTTCCAAGAAATCACCCGAGAACAGAGAATATTAGCTTGCAACGAAATTAGCACAGAACAGAAAAAATTTGCTTCCATCGAAATCACCCGAGAACACAAAAAATTCGCTTCCAATGAAATCACGCTAGACACAAAAAATTAGCTTTCAATGAAATCACCGAAGAACACAAAAAATTCGCTTCCAACGAAATCACCCCAGAGCACACAAAATTCGCTTCCAGCGAAATGACTCCAGAGCACAGAAAACACGCTTCCAACGAAGTGACCCCCTACTTCAAAAATTTGTTTCCATCGAAAAAACCGGAGAACACAAAAAGTTCTCTTCCAACGACATTACCCCAGAAGACAAAAAAATTCTTTTGCAACGAAATCTCCTGAGAACACACATATTCGCTTCCAAAGATATCATCCAAGAGCACAAAAAATTCGCTTCCAACGAAATCACCCTAGAACACAAATATTCCCTTTAAACGAAATCTCCTGAGAACACAAATATTCGCTTCCAAAGATATCATCCCAGAGCAGAAAAAATTCGCTTCCAACGAAATCACCTGAGAAAACAAAAATTTCTTTTCAAAGAAATCACCCGAGAACAAAAAAGATTCGCTTCCAACGAAATGAATCCAGAACACAGAAAACACGCTTCCAACGAAATGACCCCCTACTTCAAAAATTTGCTTCTATCGTAAAACCGGAGAACACAAAAAAATCTTTTCCACCGAAATCTCCTGAGAACACAAATATTCCCTTCCAAAGATATCATCCCAGAGCACAAAAAATTCCCTTCCAACGAAATCACCCTAGAACACAAAAATTCGATTTCAAAGAAATCACCCGAGAACACAAAAAATTCGCTTCCAAAGAAATCACCCCATAGCACAGAAAATATGCTTCCAACGAAATGACCCCCTACTTCAAAAATTTGCTTCCATCGAAAAAACCGGAGAACTCAAAAAATTCTCTTCCAACGATATTACCCCAGAAGACAAAAATTCTTTTCCCAAGAAATCTCCTGAGAACACAAATATTCACTTCCAAAGATATCATCCCAGAGAACAAAAAAATTCCCTTTCAACGAAATCTCCCGAGAACACAAAAAATTCACGTCCAACAAACTTACCAGAGAACATAAAAAAATTTCTTTCCTTCGAAATCACCCCAGAACACAAAAAATTCGCTTCCAACGAAATCATGCTAGAACACAAAAAATTAGTTTTCAACGAAATCACACAAGAACACAAAAAATTCGTTTGCAACGAAATCTCCTGAGAACACAAATATTCGCTTCCAACGAAATCACCACAGAGCACAAAAAATTTGCTTCCAACGAAATGACTCCAGAGCACAGAAAACATGCTTCCAATGAAATGATCCCATACTTTAAAAATTTGCTTCCATCGAAATCCCCTGAGAACAGAAAAAATTGGCTTCCAACGAAATTACCCCAGAACACAAAAAATTCGAGTCCAACGAATTCACCCCAGAACACAAAAAAATCGCTTCCAACGAAATGACTGCAGAGCATAGAAAACACGCTTCCAATGAAATGACCCCATACTTCAAAAATTTGCTTCCATCGAAAAGACCGGAGAACACAAAAAATTCTCTTCTAACGATATTACCCCAGAAGACAAAAAATACTTTTCCAACGAAATCTCCTGAGAACACAAATATTCGCTTCCAAAGATATCATCCCAGAGCACTAAAAATTCGATTCCAAAGAAATCACCCTAGAACACAAAAATTCCCTTTAAAAGAAATCACCCAAGTACACAAAAAATTCGCTTCCAATGAAATCACCCGAGAACACAAAAAATTCGCTTCCAACGAAATGACCCCACAGCACAAAAAATTTGCTTCCAACGAAATGACTCCAGAGCACAGAAAACATGCTTCCAACAAAATGACCCCCTACTTCAAAAATTTGCTTCCATCGAGAAGACTGGGGAACACAAAAAATCTCTTCCAACGATATTACCTCAGAAGACAAAAAATTCTATTCCAACGAAATCTCCTGATAACACAAATACTTGCTTCCAAAGATATCATCCCAGCGCACAAAAACTTCGCTTCCAAAGAAATCACCCTAGAACACAAAAATTCCCTTTCAAGGATATCACCCGAGAACCCAAAAAATTCGCTTCTAACGAAATCACCCCAGAACCCAAAAAATTCGCTTGCAACGAAATCTCCTGAGAACACAAATATTCGCTTCCTACGAAATCACCACAGAGCACAAAAAATTTGCTTCCAACGAAATGACTCCAGAGCACAGAAAACACGCTTCCAACTAAATGACCCCTATTTCAAAAATTTGCTTCCATTGAAAAGTCCGGAGAACACAAAAAATTCTCTTACAAAGACATTACCCCAGAAGATAAAAAATTCTTTTGGAACGAAATCTCCTGAGGACCCAAATATTCGCTTCCAAAGATATCATCCCAGAGCACAAAAAATTCGCTTCCAACGAAATCACCCTGGAACACAAAAATTCCCTTTCAACGAAATCACAGGAGAACACAAAAAATTCGCTTCCAACGAAATCACCCTAGAACAAAAAATTCACTTGCAACGAAATCTCCTGAGAACACAAATATTCGCTTCCAAAGATATCATCCCAGAGCAGAAAAAAATTACTTCCAACGAAATCACCGCAGAACACAAAAATTCCCTTACAAAGAAATCACCCGAGAACACAAAAAATTCGCTTCCAACTAAATGACTCCAGAACACAGAAAACACGCTTCCAACGAAACGACGCCCTACTTTAAAATTTGCTTCTATCGTAAAACCGGAGAACATAAAAAATTATCATCCATCGACATTACCCCAGAAGACAAAAAATTCTTTTCCAACGAAATCTCCTGAGAACACAAATATTAGCTTCCAAAGATATCATCCCAGAGCATTAAAAATTAGATTCCAACGAAATCACCCTAGAACACAAAAATTCACTTTCAATGAAATCATCCGAGAACACAAATATTCGCTTGCAACGAAATCTCCTGAGAACACAAATATTCGCTTCCAACGAAATCACCCCAGAGCACAAAAAATTCGCTTCCAACTAAATGACTCCAGAGCACAGAAAACACGCTTCCAACGATATGACCCCCTACTTCAAAAATTTGCTTCCATCGAAAAAACCAGAGAACACAAAAAAATTCTCTTCCAACGAAATCACCCTAGAACATAAAAAATTCGCTTCTATCGAATTTACCACAGAAGACAAAATATTCGCTTCCAACCAAATCACCCCAGAGTACAGAAAATTCGCTTCCAACGAAATCACCGTAAATCACAAAAAATTCGTTCTCAAAGAAATCACGCCAGAGCACAAAAAATTCGCTTCCAAAGAAATGACTGCAGAGCACAGAAAATATGCTTCCAACGAAATGACACCCTACTTCAAAAATTTGCTTCCATCGAAATAACCGGAGAACTCAAAAAATTCTCTTCCAACGATATTACCCCACAAGACAAAAATTCTTTTCCCACGAAATCTCTTGAGAACACCAATATTCGCTTCCAGAGATATCATCCCAGAGCACAAAATATTCCCTTCCGACGAAATCACCCTAGAACACAAAAATTCCCTTTCAAAGAAATCACCCGAAAACACAAAAAATTCGCTTCCAAAGATATCATCCCAGAGCACAAAAAATTCGCTTCTAACGAAATCACCCTAGAACGCAAAAATATCCTTTCAACGAAATCACACGAGAACACAAAAATTCGCTTCCAACGAAATTACCTCAGAACACAAAAAATTCCCTTTCAACGAAATCACCTGAGAACACAAAAAATTCGCATCCAACGAAATTACCCCAGAACACAAAAAAATTCGCTTGTAACGAAATCTCCTGAGAACACAAATATTCGTTTCCTACGAAATCACCCGAGAGCACACAAAATTCGCTTCCAACGAAATCACCCGAGAACACAAAAAATTCTCTTCCAACAAAATGATTTCAGAGCACAGAAAATACGCTTCCAACGAAATCACCCGAGAACACAGAAAATTCGCTTCTATTGAAATCACCACAGAAGACAAAAAAGTTGCTTACAACTAAATCACCCTAGAACATAAAAAATATGCTTTCAACGAAATCACCCGAAAACACAACAAATTTGCTTCCAACGAAATTACCCCAGAACACATAAAATTCGCTTGCAACGAAATCACCCTTGGACATAAAAAACTCGCTTCAAACGAAATCACCCGAGAACACAAAAAATTTGCTTCTAACGAAATCACGCCAGAGCACAGAAAACACGACTTCAAGGAAATGATCCCATACTTCAAAATTTTTCTTCCATCGAAATCACCCAAGAACACAAAAATTCACTTCCAACGAAATTACCCCGAAGACAAAAATTTCTTTCCCAACAAAATCTCCTGAGAACACAAATATTCGCTTCCAAAGAAATCACCCTAGAGCATAAAAAACTCGTCTGCAACGAAATGAATCCAGGGCACAGAAAACATGCTTCCAACGAAATGATCCCATACTTCAAAGTTGCTTCCATCAAAATCACCCGAGAATACAAAAAATTCGCTTCCAACAAAATGATCCCCTATTCAAAAATTTGTTTCCATCGAAATCACCTGAGAACCCAAAAAATTCGCTTCCAATGAAATTACCCAAGAATTCAAAAAATTCGCTTCCAACGAAATCACCCTAGAACACAAAAATTCCCTGTCAAAGTAATCACCCGAAAACACAAAAAATTCGCTTCCAACGAAATCACCCCAGAGCACAAAATTTCGCTTCCAACGAAATGACTCCAGAGCACAGAAAACATGCTTCCAACGAAATGATCCCATACTTCAAAAATTTGCTTCCATCAAAATCACCCGAGAATACAAAAAATTCGCTTCCAACGAAATTACCCCCTAAGACAAAAGTTTCTTTTCCAACGAAATCTCCTGAGAACACAAATATTCGCTTCCAAAGATATCATTCCAGAGCACAAAAAATTCGCTTCCAACGAAATCACCCTAGAACACAAAAATTCCCTTTCAACGAAATCACCCGAGAACACAAAAAATTCGCTTCCAACGAAATCACCCCAGAACACAAAAAATTCGCTTGCAACGAAATCTCCTGAGAATACAAATATTCGCTTTCATCGAAATCACCCCAGACCACAAAAAATTCGCTTACAACGAAATGACTCCAGAGCACAGAAAACACACATCCAACGAAATGACCCGCTAATTCAAAAATTTGCTTCCATCGAAAAGTCCGGAGAACACAGAAAATTCTCTTCCAACAATATTACCCCAGAACACAAAAAATTCGCTTCCAACGAAATCTCCTGAGAACACAAATATTCGCTTCCAAAGACATCATCCCAGAGCACAAAAAAATTCGCTTCCAAGGAAATCACCCTAGAACAAAAAAAAATTCACTTTTGACGAAATCACCCGAGAACACAAAAAACTCACATTCAACGAAATTACCACAAAACAGAAAAATTTCCTTCCATCGAAATTACCCCAGAACACAAAAAAATTTGCTTCCAACAAAATAATGCTAGAACACAAAAAATTACCTTTCAACGAAATCACCTGAGAACACAAAAAATTCGCTTCCAACAAAATTACCCCAGAAGACAAAAAATTCGCTTCCAACGAAATCACCCCAGAACACAAAAAATTCACTTCCAACGAAATGACTCCAGAGCACAGAAAACATGCTTCCAACGAAATGATCCCATATTTCAAATATTTGCTTCCATCGAAATCACCTGAGAACAGAAAAAATTTGCTTCCAACGAAATTACCCCAGAAGACAAAAAATTCGCTTCCAACGAAATCACCCGAGAACACAAAAAATTCGCTTCCAACAAAATCACCCCACAGCACAAAAAATTTGCTTCCAACGAAATGACTACAGAGCACAGAAAACACGCTTCCAACGAAATGACTCCCTACTTCAAAAATTTGCTTCCATCGAGAAGACTGGAGAACACAAATAATTCTCTTCCAACGATATTACACCAGAAGACAAAAAATTCTTTTCCAACGAAATCTCCTGATTACACAAATACTTGCTTCCAAAGATATCATCCCAGCGCATAAAAACTTCGCTTCCAAATAAATCACCCTAGAACACAAAAATTCCCTTTCAAGGAAATCACCTGAGAACACAAAAAATTCGCTTGCAACGAAATCTCCTGAGAACACAAATATTCGCTTTCAACAAAATCACACCTGAGCACAAAAAATTCGCTTCCAACGAAATGACTCCAGAGCACAGAAAACACGCTTCCAACGAAATCACCCGAGAACACAGAAAATTTGCTTCTATTGAAATCACCACAGAAGACAAAAAAATCGCTTCCAAACAAATCACCCCAGAACACAAAAAAATCGCTTGCAACGAAATGACTCCAGAGCACAGAAAACATGCTACCAACGAAATGACCCACTATTTCAAAAATTTGCTTCCATCCAAAAGTCCGGAGAACACAAAAAATTCTCTTCCAACAATATTACCCCAGAACACAAAAAATTCTCTTCCAACGAAATCTCCTGAGAACACATATGTTTGCTTCCAAAAAATCATCCTAGAGCACAAAAAAATTTGCTTCCAAAGAAATCACCCTAGAACACAAAAAATTCCCGTTCAACGAAATCTCCCGAGAACACAAAAAATTCACGTCCAACGAAATTACCAGAGAACAGAAAAAATTTCCTTCCATCGAAATCACCCCAGAACAGAAAAAATTCGCTTCCAAGGAAATCATGCTAGAACACAAAAAATCAGTTTTCAACGAAATCACCCAAGAACACAAAAAATTCGCTTCCAACGAAATTACCCCAGAAGACAAAAAATTCGCTTCCAACGAAATCACCTCAGAACACAAAAAATTCACTTCCAACGAAATGACTAGAGCACAGAAAACATGCTTCCAACGAAATGATCCCATACTTCAAAAATTTGATTCCATCGAAATCACCCGAGAACACAAATAACTCGCTTCCCAGAAGCGAGAAGACAAAAAATTCTTTTCCCACGAAATCTCCTGAGAACAGAAGACCAAAAATTCTTTTCCCATGAAATCTCCTGAGAACACAAATATTTGCTTCCAAAGATATCATCCCAGAGCACAAAAAATCGCTTCCAAAGAAATGACCCTAGACTGCAAAAATTCCCTTTCAAGGAAATCATCGGAGAACACAAAAAAATCGCTTCCAACGAATTAACCCCAGAACAAAAAAAAATCGCTTGCAACAAAATCTCCTGAGAACACAAATATTCGCTACCAAAGATATCATCCCATAACACAAAAAATTCGCTTCCAACGAAATCACCCTAGTACGCAAAAATTCCCTTTCAAGGAAATTACCCGAGAACACAAAAAATTCACTTCCAACGAAATCATCCCAGAAGACAAAAAATTCGCTTGCAACGAAATCTCCTGAGAACACAAATATTCGGTTCCAACGAAATCACCCCAGAGCACAAAAAAATTCGCTTCCAACGAAATGAACCCCTACTTCAAAAATTTGCTTCCATCGAAAAAAACGGAGAACACAAAAAATTCTCTTCCAACAATATTACCCTAGAAGACAAAAAAATTTTTTCCAAAGAAATCTCCTGAGAACACATATATTCGCTTCCAAAGATATCATCCCAGAGCCCAAAAAATTCGATTCCAACGAAATCACCCTAGAACAAAAAAATTCCCTTTCAAAGAAAACACCCGAGAACAAAAAAAATTCGCTTCCAACGAAATGACTCCAGAACACAGAAAACACGCTTCCAACGAAATGACCCCCTACTTCAAAAATTTGTTTCTATCGTAAAACCGGAGAACACAAAAAACTCTTTACCACCGAAATCTCCTGAGAACACATATATTCGCTTCCAATGATATCATCCCAGAGTACAAAAAGTTCAATTCCAAAGAAATCACCCTAGAACAAAAAAATTCCCTTTCAAAAAAATCTCCTGAGAAAAACAAATATTCGCTTCCAACGAAATCACCTCAGAGCACAGAAAATATGCTTCCAACGAAATGACCCCCTACTTCAAAAATTTGCTTCCATCGAAAAAACCGGAGAACTCAAAAAATTCTCTTCCAACAATATTACCCCAGAAGACAAAAATTCTTTTCCCACGAAATCTCCTGAGAACACAAATGTTTGCTTCCAAAAAGTCATCCTAGAGCACAAAAAAATTCGCTTCCAACGAAATCACCCTAGAACACAAAAAATTCCCGTTCAACGAAATTACCACAGAACAGAAAAAATTTCCTTCCATTGAAATCACCCCAGAACACCAAAAATTCGCTTCCAAGGAAAACATGCTAGAACACAAAAAATTAGCTTTCAAGGAAATCACCTGAGAACACAAAAAATTCGCTTCCAACGAAATTTGCCCAGAAGAAAAAAATTCGCTGCCCACGAAATCACCCCAGAAAACAAAAAATTCACATCCAACGAAATGACTCCAGAGCACAGAAAACATGCTTCCAACGAAATGTTCCCATACTTCAAAAATTAGCTTCCATCGAAATCACCCAAGAACACAAAAAATTCGCTTCCAACGAAATTACCCCCGAAGACAAAAATTCTCTTCGAACGAAATAATCTCAGAACCCAAATTTTCGCTTCCAAAGATATAAACCCAGAGCACAAAATTCGCTTCCAACGAAATGATTCCAGAGCACAGAAAACACGCTTCCAACGAAATGACCCCCTACTTCAAAAATTTGCTTCTATCGTAAAACCGGAGAACACAAAAAATTCTCTTCTAATGATATTACCCCAGAAGACAAAAAATTCTTTTCCAACGAAATCTCCTGAGAACACAAATATTCGCTTCCAAAGATATCATCCCAGAGCAAAAAAAAAAATTCGCTTCCAACAAAATCACCCTAGAACACAAAAATTCCCTTTCAACGAAATCACCTGAGAACACAAAAAATTCGCTTCCAACGAAATTACCCCAGAACACAAAAAAATTCGCTTGTAACGAAATCTCCTGAGAACACAAATATTCGTTTCCTACAAAATCACCCCAGAGCACACAAAATGCGCTTCCAACGAAATGACTCCAAAGCACAGAAAACACGCTTGCAACGAAGTGACCCCCTACTTCAAAAATTTCTTTAAATCGAAAAAACCAGAGAACAAAAAAATTCTCTTCCAATGACATTTCCCAAGAAGACAAAAAATTCTTTTGCAACGAAATCTCCTGAGAACACAAATATTCGCTTCCAAAGATATCATCCCAGAGCAAAAAATTCGCTTCCAACGAAATGACCCCCTACTTCAAAAATTTGCTTCCATCGAACACAAAAATTCCCTATTACCCTAGAACACAAAAATTCCCTTTCAAAGAAATCACCCGAGAACACAAAAAATGCGCTTCCAAATAAATGACTCCAGAACACAGAAAACACCCTTCCAACGAAATGACCCCCTACTTCAAAAATTTGCTTCTATCATAAAACCGGAGAACACAAAAAATTCTTTTCCACCGAAATCTCCTGAGAACACAAATATTCGCTTCCAAAGATAGCATCCCAGAGCACAAAAAATTACCTTCCAACAAAATCACCCCAGAGCACAAAAAATTCGCTTCCAACGAAATGATTCCAGAGCACAGAAAACACGCTTCCAACGAAATGACCCCCTACTTCAAAAATTTTCTTCCATCGAAATCACCCAAGAACACAAAAAACTCGCTTCCAACAAAATTACCCCAGAAGACAAAAATTTATTTTCAAACGAAATCTCCTGAGAACACAAATATTCGCTTCCAACGAAATCACCCTAGAGCACAAAAAACTCGTTTCCAACGAAATGAATCCAGGGCACAGAAAACAAGCTTCCAACGAAATGACCCCCTATTCAAAAATTTGTTTCAATCGAAATCACCTGAGAACACAAAAAATTCGCTTCCAACGAAATTACCCAAGAATTCAAAAAATTCGCTTCCAACGAAATCACCCTAGAACACAAAAATTCCCTTTCAAAGAAATCACACGAAAACAAAAAAAATTCGCTTCCAACGAAATCACCACAGAGCACAAAATATTCGCTTCCAACGAAATGACTCCAAAGCACAGAAAACATGCTTCCAACGAAATGATCCCATACTTCAAAAATTTGCTTCCATCAAAATCACCCGAGAATTTCTTTTGTTCTGGGTAATTTCCTTGGAAGCGAATTTTTTGTGTTCTCGGGTGATTTCGATGGAAGCAAATTTTTTATGTTCTAGGGGGATTTCGTTGGAAGCTCTGGAGTGATTTCATTGGAAGCGAATATTTGTGTTCCTGAGTAATTTTGTTGGAAGCGAATTTTTTGTGTGCTCCGGTTTTTTCGATGGAAGCAAATTTTTGAAGTAGGGGGTCATTTCGTTGGAAGCGTGTTTTCTTTGCTCTGGAGTCATTTCGTTGGAAGCAAAATTTTGGGGTTCTGGAGTCATTTCGTTGGAAGCGAATATTTTGTGTTCTGGGGTGATTTCGTTGGAAGCAAATTTTTTGTGTTCTTAGGTGATTTCGATGGAAGCAAATTTTTGAAGTATGGGGTCATTTCGTTGGAAGCGAATTTTTTGTGCTTTGGCGTGATTTCGTTGGAAGCGAATTTCTTGTGTTCTGGGTAATTTCCTTGGAAGAGAATTTTTTGTGTTCTCGGGTGTTTTCGATGGAAGCAAATTTTTTATGTTCTAGGGGAATTTCGTTGGAAGCGAATTTTTTGTGCTCTGGAGTGATTTCATTGGAAGCGAATATTTGTGTTCCTGAGTAATTTTGTTGGAAGCGAAATTTTTGTGTTTTCTGGTTTTTTCGATGGAAGCAAATTTTTGAAGTAGGGGGTCTTTTCGTTGGAAGCAAATAGTTTGTGCTCTTGGGTGATTTCGTTGGGAAGTGAATTTCTTGTGTTCTGGGGTGATTTCTTTGGAAGCGAATTTTTTGTGCTCTGGAGTGATTTCATTGGAAGCGAATATTTGTGATCCTGAGTAATTGTATTGGAAGCGAATTTTTTTTGTTCTGGGGTCATTTCGTTGGAAGCGTGTTTTCTGTGCTCTGGAGTCATTTCGTTGGAAGCGAATTTTTTGTGTTCTGGGGTGATTTCGTTGGAAGCGAATATTTGTGTTCTCATTAGATTTCTTTGCAAGCGAATTTTTTGTGTTCTGGGGTAATTTTGTTGGAAGCAAATTTTTTGTGCTCTGGGTGATTTCTTTGGAAGCGAATATTTGTGTTCTCAGGAGATTTCGTTGCAAGCGAATTTTTTGTTTTCTGGGGTGATTTCGATGGAAGCGAAAATTTATGTTCTAGGGTGATTTCTTTGGTAGCGCATTTTTTGTGCTCTAGGGTGATTTCCTTGGAAGCGAATTTTTTGTGTTCTGGGGTAATTTCGTTGGAAGCGAATTTTTTGTGTTCTCGGGGTATTTCGTTGGAAGCGAATTTTTTGTGCTTTGGGGTGATTTCTTTGGAAGCGAATTTCTTGTGTTCTGGGGTAATTTCGTTGGAAGCGAATTTTTTGTGTTCTCGGGTGATTTCGTTGGAAGCGTTTTTTCAGTGTTATGGAGTCATTTCTTTGGAAGCGAAATTTTTGTGTTCTAGGGTGATTTCTTTGGAAGCGAATTTTTTGTGTTCTGGGGTGATTTTGTTGGAAGCAAATTTTTGAAGTAGGGGGTCATTTCATTGGAAGCATGTTTTCTGTGCTCTGGAGTCATTTCTTTGGAAGGGATTTTTTGTGTTCTGGTGTGATTTCGTTGGAAGCGAATTTTTGTCTTCTGGGGTAATTTCTTTGGAAGCAAATTTTTTTGTTCTGGGGTGATTTCGTTGGAAGCGAATTTTTTGTGCTCTGGGGTGATTTCGTGGAAGCGAATATTTGTCTTCTCAGGAGATTTCGTTGCAAGCGAATTTTTTTGTGTTCTGGGGTAATTCGTTGGAAGCGAATTTTTTGTGTTCTCTGGTGATTTCGATGGAAGCAAATTTTTCAAGTAGGGGGTCATTTCATTGGAAGCGTGTTTCTGTGCTCTGGAGTCATTTCGTTGGAAGCGAATTTTTTGTGTTCTTGGGTGATTTGGTTGAAAGCGAATTTTTTTGTATTAGGGTGATTTCGTTGGAAGCGATTTTTTGTATTTTGGGGTGATTTCATTGGAAGCGAATATCCTGTCTTTTGGGGTAATTTTGTTGGAAGCGAATTTTTTGTGTTCTTGGGTGATTTCGATGGAAGCGAATTTTTTATGTTCTAGCGGGATTTCGTTGGAAGCGAATTTTTTGTGCTCTGGTGTGATTTCGTTGGAAGCGAATTTTTTGTGTTCTCGGGTGATTTCGATGGAAGCAAATTTTTTATGTTCTAGGGGGATTTCGTTGGAAGCGCATTTTTTGTGCTCTGGAGTGATTTCATTGGAAGCGAATATTTGTGCTCCTGAGTAATTTTGTTGGAAGCGAATTTTTGTGTTCTCTGGTTTTTTCGATGGAAGCAAATTATTGAAGTAGGGGGTCATTTCGTTGGAAGCGTGTTTTCTTTGCTCTGGAGTCATTTCGTTGGAAGCAAAATTTTGGGGCTCTGGGGTCATTTCGTTGGAAGCAAATTTTTTGTGTTCTGGGGTAATTTCCTTGGAAGCGAATTTTTTGTGTTCTTAGGTGATTTCGATGGAAGCAAATTTTTGAAGTATGGGGTCATTTCATTGGAAGCAAATAGTTTGTGCTCTTGGGTGATTTTGTTGGAAGCGAAATTCTTGTGTTCTGGGGTAATTTCTTTGGAAGCGAATTTTTTTGTGCTCTGGAGTGATTTCATTGGAAGCGAATATTCGTGTTCGTGAGTAATTTTGTTGGAAGTGAATTTTTTGTGTTCTCGGGTCATTTCGTTGGAAGCATGTTTTCTGCGCTCTGGAGTCATTTCATTGGAAGCGAATTTTTTTGTTCTGGGGTGATTTCGTTGAAAGCGAATATTTGTGTTCCCATTAGATTTTTTTGCAAGCGAATTTTTTGTGTTCTGTGGTAATTTCGTTGGAAGCGCATTTTTTGTGTTCTCCGGTTTTTCGATGGAAGCAAATTTTTGAAGTATGGGATCATTTCGTTGGAAGCCAATATTTGTGTTTTCGGGTGATTTTGATGGAAAGGAATTTTTTGTGCTCTGGGGTGATTTCATTGGAAGCGAATATTCGTGTTCGTGAGTAATTTTGTTGGAAGTGAATTTTTTGTGTTCTCGGGTCATTTCGTTGGAAGCATGTTTTCTGCGCTCTGGAGTCATTTCGTTGGAAGCGAATTTTTTTGTTCTGGGGTGATTTCGTTGGAAGCGAATATTTGTGTTCTCATTAGATTTCTTTGCAAGCGAATTTTTTGTGTTCTGGGGTAATTTCTTTGGAAGCGAATTTTTTTGTTCTGGGGTGATTTCTTTGGAAGCGAATTTCTTGTGTTCTGGGGTAATTTCTTTGGAAGCGAATTTTTTTGTGTTCTGGGGTAATTTCTTTGGAAGCAAATTTTCTTGTGTTCTGGGGTAATTTTTTTGGAAGCGAATTTTTTGTGTTCTGGGATGATTTTGCTTGAAGCCTGTTTTCTGTGTTCTGGAGTCATTTCGTTGGAAGCGAAATTTTTGTGTTATGGGGTGATTTCTTTGGAAGCGAATTTTTTGTGTTATGGGGTGATTTAGTTTCAAGCGAATTTTTTGTATTCTGTTGTAATTAAGTTGGAAGCCAATTTTTTGTGTTCTCAGGTCATTTAGTTGAAAGAGAATTTTTTGTGTTCTAGGGTGATTTTGTTGGCAGCGAATTTTTTGTGTTCTGGGGTCATTTCTTTGGAAGCGTGTTTTCTGTGCTATGGAGTCATTTCGTTGGAAGCTAATTTTTTGTGTTCTGGGGTGATTTTGTTGGAAGCGAATATTTGTGTTCTCATTAGATTTTTTTGCAAGCGAATTTTTTGTGTTCTGGGGTAATTTCGTTGGAAGCGCATTTTTTGTGTTCTCCGGTTTTTCGATGGAAGCAAATTTTTGAAGTATGGGATCATTTCGTTGGAAGCCAATATTTGTGTTTTCGGGTGATTTTGTTGGAAAGGAATTTTTTGTGCTCTGGGGTGATTTCTTTGGAAGCAAATTTTTTCTGTCCTGGGTAATTTTGTTGGAAGCTAATATTTGTGTTCTCGGGTGATTTTGTTGGAAGGGAATTTTTTGTGCTCTGGGTTGATTTGGTTGGAAGCAAATTTTCTCTATTCTGTGGTAATTTCGTTGGACGCGAATTTTTTTGTTTTTGGGTGATTTTGTAGAAAGGGAATTTTTTGTGTTCTAGAGTGATTTTGTTGGAAGCGAAGTTTTTGTGCTCTGGGGTGATTTCGTTGGAAGCGATTTTCTTGTGTTCTGGGGTAATTTCGTAGGAAGTGAATTTTTTGTGTTCTGGGGTAATTTCGTTGGAAGCGAATTTTTTTTTGTTCTCAGGTGATTTCGATGGAAACAAAGTTTTGAAGTATGGGGTCATTTCGTTGGCAGCAAATTTTTTTGTGCTTTGGGGTGATTTCGTTGGAAGCGAATTTCTTGTGTCTGGGGTAATTTCGTTGTAATTGAATTTTTCTGTGTTCTCAGGTGATTTCGATTGAAGCGAATTTTTTCTGTTCTCGGGTGATTTCGATGGAAGCAAATTTTTTTGTTTTCTTGGGTGATTTCGTTGGAAGCGAATTTTTTGTATTCTGGGGTAATTTCCTTGGAAGAGAAATTTTTGTGTTCTGGGGTGATTTTGTTGGAAGCAAATTTTTTTGTTCTTGGTTGATTTCGAAGGAAGCGAATTTTTTATGTTCTACGGTGATATTTATGGAAGCGAATTTTTTGTGCTTTGTGGTGATTTTGTTGGAAGCAAATTTCTTGTGCTCTGGGGTAATTTCTTTGGAAGCGAATTTTTTGATTTCTGGGGTGATTTCCATGGAATCAAATTTTTTCTGTTCTGGGGTAATTTTGTTGGTAGCCAATATTTGTGTTCTCTGGTGATTTTGTTGGAAGGGAATTTTTTGTGCTCTGGGGTGATTTTGTTGGAAGCGAATTTTTTGTGTTCTGGGGTCATTTCTTTGGAAGTCTATATTTGTGTTCTCGAGTGATTTTGTTGGAAGGGAATTTTTTGTGCTCTGGGGTGATTTCCTTGGAAGCGAATTATTTGTGTTCTCTGGTGATTTTGATGGAAGCAAATTTTTCAAGTAGGGGGTCATTAAGTTGGAAGCGTGTTTTCTGTGCTCTGGAGTCGTTTCGTTGGAAGCGAATTTTTTGTGTTCTGGGGTGATTTCGTTGGAAGCAAATTTTTTGTGTTCTGGGGTGATTTTGTAGGAAGCGAATTTTTTGTGCTCTTGGATGATTTCGTTGGAAGCGAATGTTTGTCTTCTCAGTAGATTTCGTTGCAAGCAAATTTTTTTGTGTTCTGGGGTAATTTCGTTGGAAGCGAATTTTTTGTGTTCTCTGGTGATTTCGATGGAAGCAAATTTTTCAAGTAGGGGGTCATTTCGTTGGAAGCGTGTTTTCTGTGCTCTGGAGTCATTTCTTTGGAAGGGATTTTTTTGTGTTCTGGGGTGATTTCGTTGGAAGCGAATTTTTTGTGCTCTGGGGTGATTTCGTTGGAAGCGAATGTTTGTGTTCCCGGGTGATTTTGTTGGAAGCGAATTTTTTATGTTTTGGGCTGATTTCATTGGCAGAGAAGTTTTTGTGTTCTCTGGTGATTTCGATGGAAGCAAATTTTTCAAGTAGGGGGTCATTTCGTTGGAAGCGTGTTTTCTGTGCTCTGGAGTCGTTTCGTTGGAAGCGAATTTTTTGTGCTCTGGGGTGATTTCGTTGGAAGCGAATTTTTTGTGTTCTGGGGTAATTTCTTTGGAAGTCTATATTTGTGTTTTCGAGTGATTTTGTTGGAAGGGAATTTTTGTGCTCTGGGCTGATTTCCTTGGAATCGAATTATTTGTGTTCTCTGGTGATTTCGATGGAAACAAATTTTTCAAGTAGGTGGTCATTTCGTTGGAAGTGTGTTTTCTGTGTTCTGGAGTCGTTTCGTTGGAAGCGAATTTTTTGTGCTCTGGGGTGATTTCATTGGAAGCGAATTTTTTGTCTTCTGGGGTTATTTCGACGGAAGCAAATTTTTTCTGTTCTGGGGTAATTTCGTTGGACACCAATATTTGTGTTCTCGGGTGATTTTGTTAGAAGGGAATTTTTTGTGCATGAGTTGATTTGGTTCGAAGTAAATTATTTCTATTCTGGGGTAATTTCGTTGGAAGCGTGTTTTCTGTGCTCTGGAGTCATTTCGTTGGAAGCGAATTTTTTGTGTTCTGGGGTGATTTCCTTGGAAGCGAATATTTGTGTTCTAAGGAGATTTTGTTGCAAGCAATTTTTTTGTTCTGGGGTAATTTCTTTGGAAGCGAATTTTTTGTGTTCTCTGGTTTTTTCGACGGAAGCATATTTTTTAAGTAGGGGGTCATTTCGTTGAAAGCGTGATTTCTGTGCTCTGGAGTCATTTCGTTGGTAGCGAATTTTTTGTGTTCTGGGGTAATTTCATTGGAAGCGAATTTTTATGTTCTCAGGTGATTTCGATGGAAGCAAATTTTTGGAGTATGGGTCATGTAGTTAGAAGCGAATTTTTTCTGTTCTCGGGTGATTTCAATGGAAGCAAATTTTTTGGTTTCTGGGATGATGTGGTTGGAAGAGAATTTTTTGTGTTCTTAGGTTTTTTTGGTGGAAGCAAATTTTTGAAGTAGGGGGGTCATTTCGTTGGAACCGTTTTTTCTGTGCTCTGGAGTCATTTCGTTGGAAGTGAATTTTTTGTGTTCTGGGGTGATTTCTTTGGAAGCGAATTTTTTGTGTTTGCGGTGATTTCGTTGGAAGCGAATTTTTGTGTTCTGTGGTAATTTCTTTGGAAGCGAATTTTTTGTGTTGTGGGGCAATTTTGTTGGAAGCGAGATTTCTCTGCTCTGGAGTCATTTCTTTGGAAGCAAATTTTTTGTGTTCTGGGGTGATTTTTTTGGAATCGAATTTTTTGTATTTTAGGGTGATTTCATTGGAAGTAATTTTTTTTGTGCTCTGCGGGGATTTTTTGGAAGCGAATTTTTTGTATTCTGGGGTAATTTCTTTGGAAGCGAATATTTCTCTTCTGGGGTAATTTCGTAGGAAGCTAATGTTTTGCGTTCTGGGTTGATTTCGTTGGAAGCGAATCTTTGTGTTCTGGCGTGATTTGGTTTGAAGCACATTTTTTGTGCTCTGCGTGATTTCTTTGGAAACGAATATTTGTGTTCTCTGGAGATTTCTTTGGAAGCGAATTTTTGGTGTTCTGGGGTAATTTCTTTGGAAGCAAATTTTTTTTGTTTTGGGGTAATTTCGTTGGAAGCTAATGTTTTGTGTTCTCCGGTTTTTTCGATGGAAGCAAATTTTTGAAGTAGAGGGTCATTTCGTTGGAAGCGTGTTTTCTGTGCTCTGGAGTCATTTAGTTGGAAGCCAATTTTTTGTGTTTTGGGGTGATTTCTTTGGAAGCGAATTTTTTGTGCTCTGGAGTGATTTCATTGGAAGCGTATATTTGTGTTCCTTAGTGATTTTGTTGGAAGCGAATTTTTTGTGTTCTGGGGTCATTTCGTTGGAAGCGAATTTTTTGTGGTTTGGATGATTTCTTTGGAAGCGAATATTTGTGTTCTCAGGAGATTTCATTGCAAGCAAATTTTTTGTTTTCTGGGGTGATTTCCATGAAAGCGAAAATTTATGTTCTAGGGTGATTTCTTTGGAAGCGCATTTTTTGTGCTCTGGGGTGAATTCCTTGGAAGCGAATTTTTTGTGTCCTTAGGTGATTTGGTTGGAAGCAATTTTTTTTGTGCTTTGGGGTGATTTCGTTGGAGGCGAATTTTTTGTGTTCTGGGGTAATTTCGTTGGAAGCGAATTTTTTGTGTTCTCGGGTGATTTCGTTGGAAGCATTTTTTCAGTGTTATGGAGTCATTTCGTTGGAAGCGAAATTTTTGTGTTCTGGGGTAATTTCATTGGAAGCGAATTTTTTGTGTTCTTAGGTGACTTCGATGGAAGCAAATTTTTGAAGTATGGGGTCATTTCGTTGGAAGCAAATAGTTTGTGCTCTTGGGTGATTTCGTTGGAAGCGAATTTCTTGTGTTCTGGGGTAATTTCTTTGGAAGCGAATTTTTTTGTGCTCTGGAGTGATTTCATTGGAAGCGAATATTTGTGTTCCTGAGTAATTTTGTTGGAAGCGAATTTTTTGTGTTCTGGGGTCATTTCGTTGGAAGCGTGTTTTCTGTGCTCTGGAGTCATTTCGTTGGAAGCGAATTTTTTGTGTTCTGGGGTGATTTCGATGGAAGCGAAAATTTATGTTCCTAGGTGATTTCTTTGGAAGCGCATTTTTTGTGCTCTGTTGTGATTTCCTTGGAAGCGAATTTTTTGTGTTCTTAGGTGATTTGGTTGGAAGCAAATTTTTTTGTGCTTTGGTGTGATTTCGTTGGAAGCGAATTTCTTGTGTTCTGGGGTAGTTGCTTTGGAAGCGAATTTTTTGTGTTCTCGGGGTATTTCGTTGGAAGCGAATTTTTTGTGCTTTCGGGTGATTTCTTTGGAAGCGAATTTCTTGTGTTCTGGGGTAATTTCGTTGAAAGCGAATTTTTTGTGTTCTCGGTTTATTTCGTTGGAAGCGTTTTTTCAGTGTTATGGAGTCATTTCTTTGGAAGCGAAATTTTTGTGTTCTAGCGTGATTTCGTTGGAAGCGAATTTTGTGTGTTCTGGAGTGATTTCGTTGGAAGCAAATTTTTGAAGTAGGGGGTCATTTCATTGGAAGCATGTTTTCTGTGCTCTGGAGTCATTTCTTTGGAAGGGATTTTTTTGTGTTCTGGGGTGATTTCGTTGGAAGCGAATTTTTGTGTTCTGGGGTAATTTCTTTGGAAGCAATTTTTTTTGTTCTGGGTGATTTCCTTGGAAGCGAATTTTTTGTGCTCTGGGGTGATTTTGTTGGAAGCGAATGTTTGTGTTCCCTGGTGATTTTGTTGGAAGCGAATTTTTTGTGTTTTGGTCTGATTTCGTTTGCAGCGAATTTTTTGTGTTCTCTGGTGATTTCGGTGGAAGCAAATTTTTCAAGTAGGGGGTCATTTCGTTGGAGGCGTGTTTTCTGTGCTCTGGAGTCGTTTCGCTGGAAGCTAATTTTTTGTGTTCAGGGGTGATTTCGTTGGAAGCGAATTTTTTGTGTTCTGGGGTGATTTCATTGGAAGCGAATTTTTTGTGCTCTGGGGTGATTTTGTTGGAAGCGAATATTTGTCTTCTCAGGAGATTTCGTTGCAAGCAAATTTTTTTGTGTTCTGGGGTAATTCGTTGGAAGCGAATTTTTTGTGTTCTCTGGTGATTTCGATGGAAGCAAATTTTTCAAGTAGGGGGTCATTTCGTTGGAAGCGTGTTTTCTGTGCTCTGGAGTCGTTTCATTGGAAGCGAAGTTTTTGTGCTCTGGGGTGATTTCGTTGGAAGCGAATTTTTTTTGTTCTGGGGTAATTTCTTTGGAAGTCTATATTTGTGTTTTCGAGTGATTTTGTTGAAAGGGAATTTTTGTGCTCTGGGGTGATTTCCTTGGAATTGAATTTTTTGTGTTCTCGTGTGATTTGGTTGAAAGCCAATTTTTTGTGTTTTAGGGTGATTTCGTTGTAAGCGAATTTTTTATATTTTGGGGTGATTTAATTGGAAGCGAATTTTTTGTCTTCTGGGGTAATTTTGTTGGAAGCGAATTTTTTGTGTTCTTGGGTGATTTCGATGGAAGCAAATTTTTCAAGTAGGGGGTCATTTCATTGGAGGCGTGTTTTCTGTGTTCTGGAGTCGTTTCGTTGGAAGCGAATTTTTTGTGTTCTGGGGTGATTTCGTTGGAAGCGTGTTTTCTGTGTTCTGGAATCACTTCGTTCGAAGGGAAATTTTTGTGTTCTGGGGTGATTTCTTTGGAAGGGAATTTTTTGTGTTCTGGGGTGATTTCGATGGAAGCACACCTTTTCCGTTCTGGGGTAATTTCGTTTGAAGCCAATATTTGTGTTCTCGGGTGATTTTCTTGGAAGGGAATTTTTTGTGCTCTGGGTTGATTTGGTTGGAAGTAATTTTTTTCTATTCTGGGGTAATTTCGTTGGACGCGAAATTTTGTGTTCTCGGGTGATTTCTTTGGAAGCGAATTTTTTGTGTTCTTTTGTGATTTCCTTGGAAGCGAATTTTTTCTGTTCTCGGGTGATTTCGAGGGAAGCAAATTTTTTGTGTTCTGCCTTGATTTTGTTGGAAGCAAATTTTTCGTGTTCTGATGTAATTACGTTGGAAGAGAATGTTTTGTGTTTTCGGGTGATTTCGTTGGAATTGTCTTTTCTGTGCTCTGGAGTCATTTCATTGGAAGCGATTTTTTTGTGTTTTGGAGTGATTTCTTTGGAAGCGAACTTTTTGTGTTCTGGGGTGATTTCGATGGAAGCGAATATTTTGTGTGCTGGGTTGATTTTGTTGGAAGAGAATTTTTTGTGTTCTGGGGCATTTTCGTTGGAATCGAATTTTTCGTGTTCTCAGGTGATTTCGATGGAAGCAAATTTTTGAAATATGGGTTCATTTCGTTAGAAGCGAATTTTTTGTGCTTTGGGGTGATTTCTTTGGAACAAATATTTGTCTTCTCAGGAGATTTCGTTGCAAGCGAATTTTTTGTGTTCTGGGGTAATTTCGTTGGAAGCGAATATTTTGTGTTCTCCGTTTTTTTCGATGGAAGCAAAATTTTGAAGTATAGGGTCATTTCGTTGAAAGCGAATTTTTTTTGTGCTTTGGGGTGATTTCGTTGGAAGCGAATATCTTGTGTTCTGGGGTAATTTCGTTGGAAGCGAATATTTTCTGTTCTGGGGTAATTTCGTTGGAAGCTAATGTTTTGCTTTCTGGGGTGATTTCGTTGGAAGCGAATATTTGTGTTCCGTGGTGATTTTGTTGGAAGCGAATTTTTTTGTGTTCTGGGGTAATTTTGTTGGAAGCAAATTTTTTCTGTTCTTGGGTGATTTCGACAGAAGGAAATTTTTTGTGTTCTGGGTTGATTTCGTTGGAAGCGAATTTTTTGTGTTCTGGGGTGATTTCTTTGGAAGCGTGTTTTCTGTGTTCTGGAATCACTTCGTTGGAAGGGAAATTTCTGTGTTCTGGGGTGATTTCTTTGGAAGCGAATTTTTTGTGTTCTGGGGTGATTTTGATGGAAGCAAACTTTTTCCGTTCTGGGGTAATTTCATGGGAAGCCAATATTTGTGTTCTCGGGTGGTTTTGTTGGAAGGGAATTTTTTGTGCTCTGGGTTGATTTGGTTGGAAGTAAATTTTTTCTATTCAGGGGTAATTTCGTTGGACGCGAATTTTTTGTGTTCTCGGGTGATTTCTTTGGAAGCGAATATTTTGTGTTCTTTTGTGATTTCTTTGGAAGCGAATTTTTTGTGTTCTGGGGTGATTTCTTTGGAAGCAAATATTTGTGTTCTCAGGCGATTTCGTTGGAAGCGAATTTTTTGTATTCTGTGGTAATTTCGTTGGAAGCGAATTTTTTGTGTTGTTCGGTGATTTCGGTGGAAGTGAATTTTTTGTGTTCTGGGGTAATTTCATTGGAAGCGAATTTTTTGTGTTCTCGGGTGATTTCGATGGAAGCAAATTTTTGAAGTATTGGGTCATTTCGTTGCAAGCGTGTTTTCTGTGCTCTGGAGTCATTTCATTGGAAGCGATTTTTTGTGCTCTGGGGTGATTTCGTTGGAAGCGAATATTTGTGTTCTCAGAAGATTTCGTTGCAAGCTAATTTTTTGTGTTCTGGGGTAAATTCGTTGGAAGCGATTTTTTTGTGTTCTCCGTTTTTTTTTGATGGAAGCAAATTTTTTAAGTAGGTGGTCATTTCGTTGGAAGCGTGTTTTCTGTGCTATGGAGTCATTTCGTTGGAAGCGAATTTTTTGTGTTCTGGGGTAATTTTGTTGGAAGTGAATTTTTTTTGTTCTCCGGTTTTTTCGATGGAAGCAAATTTTTGAAGTAGGGGGTCATTTCATTGGAAACGTGTTTTCTGTGCTCTGGAGTCATTTGGTTGGAAGCGAATTTTTTGTGCTCTGGGGTGATTTAAATGGAAGCGAATATTTGTGTTCTCAGGAGATTTAGTCGCAAGCGAATTTTTTTTGTTCTGGGGTAATTTCGCTGGAAGCGAATTTTTTGTGTTCTCCGTTTTTTTCGATGGAAGCGAATTTTTTGTTTTCTGGGGTAATTACTTTCGAAGCGAATTTTTTGTTTTCTGGGGCGATTTCGTTGGAAGAGTGTTTTCTGTGCTCTGGAGTCATTTCGTTGGAAGTGAATTTTTTGTGCAATGGGGTGATTACGTTGGAAGCGAATTTTTTGTGTTCTGGGGTGATTTCGTTGGAAGCCATTTTTTTTGTTCTCGGGTGATTTCGATGGAAGCGAATCTTTTGTGTTTTGGGTTGATTTCGTTGTAAGCAAATTTTTTGTGTTCTGCTGTGATTTCGTTAGGAATGAATATTTTGTGCTCTGGGGTGATTACGATAGAAATGAATTTTTTCTGTTCTGGGGTAATTTCGTTGGAAGCGTGTTTGATGTGCTATGGTGTCATTTCGTTGGAAGCAAATTTTTTGTGTTCTGGGGTGATTTGTTGGAAGCGAAATTTTTGTGTTCTGGGGTAATTTCGTTGGAAGCCAATATTTGTGTTCTTGGGTGATTTTGTTTTAAGGGAATTTTTTCTGCTCTGGGTTGATTAGTTGGAAGTAAATTTTTTCTATTCTGGAGTAATTTCGTTGGACCCGAACTTTTTGTGTTCTCAGGTAATTTTGTTGAAAGGGAATTTTTTTGTTCTAGGGTGATTTCGTTGGAAAGGAATTTTTTGTGCGCTGGGGTATTTTCTTTGGAATCGAATATTTGTGTTCTCAGGAGATTTCCTTGGAAGCGAATTTTTTTTTGTTTTGGCGTGATTTCTTTGGAAGCATGACTCTAGAGTCATTTCTTTTGAAGGAAAATTTTTGTGTTCTGGGGTGATTTCGTTAGAAGCGAATTTTTTTGAAGTATTGGGTGATTTCGTTGGAAGCTTGTTTTCTCTTCTCTGGAGTCATTTCTTTGGAAGCAAATTTTTTTGTGTTCTGGGGTGATTTCGTTGGAAGCGAATATTTTGTGTGCTGGGTTGATTTTGTTGGAAGAGAATTTTTTGTGTTCTGGGGCATTTTCGTTGGAATCGAATTTTTCGTGTTCTCAGGTGATTTCGATGGAAGCAAATTTTTGAAATATGGGTTCATTTCGTTAGAAGCGAATTTTTTGTGCTTTGGGGTGATTTCTTTGGAACAAATATTTGTCTTCTCAGGAGATTTCGTTGCAAGCGAATTTTTTGTGTTCTGGGGTAATTTCGTTGGAAGCGAATATTTTGTGTTCTCCGTTTTTTTCGATGGAAGCAAAATTTTGAAGTATAGGGTCATTTCGTTGAAAGCGAATTTTTTTTGTGCTTTGGGGTGATTTCGTTGGAAGCGAATATCTTGTGTTCTGGGGTAATTTCGTTGGAAGCGAATATTTTCTGTTCTGGGGTAATTTCGTTGGAAGCTAATGTTTTGCTTTCTGGGGTGATTTCGTTGGAAGCGAATATTTGTGTTCCGTGGTGATTTTGTTGGAAGCGAATTTTTTTGTGTTCTGGGGTAATTTTGTTGGAAGCAAATTTTTTCTGTTCTTGGGTGATTTCGACAGAAGGAAATTTTTTGTGTTCTGGGTTGATTTCGTTGGAAGCGAATTTTTTGTGTTCTGGGGTGATTTCTTTGGAAGCGTGTTTTCTGTGTTCTGGAATCACTTCGTTGGAAGGGAAATTTCTGTGTTCTGGGGTGATTTCTTTGGAAGCGAATTTTTTGTGTTCTGGGGTGATTTTGATGGAAGCAAACTTTTTCCGTTCTGGGGTAATTTCATGGGAAGCCAATATTTGTGCTCTCGGGTGGTTTTGTTGGAAGGGAATTTTTTGTGCTCTGGGTTGATTTGGTTGGAAGTAAATTTTTTCTATTCAGGGGTAATTTCGTTGGACGCGAATTTTTTGTGTTCTCGGGTGATTTCTTTGGAAGCGAATATTTTGTGTTCTTTTGTGATTTCTTTGGAAGCGAATTTTTTGTGTTCTGGGGTGATTTCTTTGGAAGCAAATATTTGTGTTCTCAGGCGATTTCGTTGGAAGCGAATTTTTTGTATTCTGTGGTAATTTCGTTGGAAGCGAATTTTTTGTGTTGTTCGGTGATTTCGGTGGAAGTGAATTTTTTGTGTTCTGGGGTAATTTCATTGGAAGCGAATTTTTTGTGTTCTCGGGTGATTTCGATGGAAGCAAATTTTTGAAGTATTGGGTCATTTCGTTGCAAGCGTGTTTTCTGTGCTCTGGAGTCATTTCATTGGAAGCGATTTTTTGTGCTCTGGGGTGATTTCGTTGGAAGCGAATATTTGTGTTCTCAGAAGATTTCGTTGCAAGCTAATTTTTTGTGTTCTGGGGTAAATTCGTTGGAAGCGATTTTTTTGTGTTCTCCGTTTTTTTTTGATGGAAGCAAATTTTTTAAGTAGGTGGTCATTTCGTTGGAAGCGTGTTTTCTGTGCTATGGAGTCATTTCGTTGGAAGCGAATTTTTTGTGTTCTGGGGTAATTTTGTTGGAAGTGAATTTTTTTTGTTCTCCGGTTTTTTCGATGGAAGCAAATTTTTGAAGTAGGGGGTCATTTCATTGGAAACGTGTTTTCTGTGCTCTGGAGTCATTTGGTTGGAAGCGAATTTTTTGTGCTCTGGGGTGATTTAAATGGAAGCGAATATTTGTGTTCTCAGGAGATTTAGTCGCAAGCGAATTTTTTTTGTTCTGGGGTAATTTCGCTGGAAGCGAATTTTTTGTGTTCTCCGTTTTTTTCGATGGAAGCGAATTTTTTGTTTTCTGGGGTAATTACTTTCGAAGCGAATTTTTTGTTTTCTGGGGCGATTTCGTTGGAAGAGTGTTTTCTGTGCTCTGGAGTCATTTCGTTGGAAGTGAATTTTTTGTGCAATGGGGTGATTACGTTGGAAGCGAATTTTTTGTGTTCTGGGGTGATTTCGTTGGAAGCCATTTTTTTTGTTCTCGGGTGATTTCGATGGAAGCGAATCTTTTGTGTTTTGGGTTGATTTCGTTGTAAGCAAATTTTTTGTGTTCTGCTGTGATTTCGTTAGGAATGAATATTTTGTGCTCTGGGGTGATTACGATAGAAATGAATTTTTTCTGTTCTGGGGTAATTTCGTTGGAAGCGTGTTTGATGTGCTATGGTGTCATTTCGTTGGAAGCAAATTTTTTGTGTTCTGGGGTGATTTGTTGGAAGCGAAATTTTTGTGTTCTGGGGTAATTTCGTTGGAAGCCAATATTTGTGTTCTTGGGTGATTTTGTTTTAAGGGAATTTTTTCTGCTCTGGGTTGATTAGTTGGAAGTAAATTTTTTCTATTCTGGAGTAATTTCGTTGGACCCGAACTTTTTGTGTTCTCAGGTAATTTTGTTGAAAGGGAATTTTTTTGTTCTAGGGTGATTTCGTTGGAAAGGAATTTTTTGTGCGCTGGGGTATTTTCTTTGGAATCGAATATTTGTGTTCTCAGGAGATTTCCTTGGAAGCGAATTTTTTTTTGTTTTGGCGTGATTTCTTTGGAAGCATGACTCTAGAGTCATTTCTTTTGAAGGAAAATTTTTGTGTTCTGGGGTGATTTCGTTAGAAGCGAATTTTTTTGAAGTATTGGGTGATTTCGTTGGAAGCTTGTTTTCTCTTCTCTGGAGTCATTTCTTTGGAAGCAAATTTTTTTGTGTTCTGGGGTGATTTCGTTGGAAGCGAATATTTTGTGTGCTGGGTTGATTTTGTTGGAAGAGAATTTTTTGTGTTCTGGGGCATTTTCGTTGGAATCGAATTTTTCGTGTTCTCAGGTGATTTCGATGGAAGCAAATTTTTGAAATATGGGTTCATTTCGTTAGAAGCGAATTTTTTGTGCTTTGGGGTGATTTCTTTGGAACAAATATTTGTCTTCTCAGGAGATTTCGTTGCAAGCGAATTTTTTGTGTTCTGGGGTAATTTCGTTGGAAGCGAATATTTTGTGTTCTCCGTTTTTTTCGATGGAAGCAAAATTTTGAAGTATAGGGTCATTTCGTTGAAAGCGAATTTTTTTTGTGCTTTGGGGTGATTTCGTTGGAAGCGAATATCTTGTGTTCTGGGGTAATTTCGTTGGAAGCGAATATTTTCTGTTCTGGGGTAATTTCGTTGGAAGCTAATGTTTTGCTTTCTGGGGTGATTTCGTTGGAAGCGAATATTTGTGTTCCGTGGTGATTTTGTTGGAAGCGAATTTTTTTGTGTTCTGGGGTAATTTTGTTGGAAGCAAATTTTTTCTGTTCTTGGGTGATTTCGACAGAAGGAAATTTTTTGTGTTCTGGGTTGATTTCGTTGGAAGCGAATTTTTTGTGTTCTGGGGTGATTTCTTTGGAAGCGTGTTTTCTGTGTTCTGGAATCACTTCGTTGGAAGGGAAATTTCTGTGTTCTGGGGTGATTTCTTTGGAAGCGAATTTTTTGTGTTCTGGGGTGATTTTGATGGAAGCAAACTTTTTCCGTTCTGGGGTAATTTCATGGGAAGCCAATATTTGTGTTCTCGGGTGGTTTTGTTGGAAGGGAATTTTTTGTGCTCTGGGTTGATTTGGGTGGAAGTAAATTTTTTCTATTCAGGGGTAATTTCGTTGGACGCGAATTTTTTGTGTTCTCGGGTGATTTCTTTGGAAGCGAATATTTTGTGTTCTTTTGTGATTTCTTTGGAAGCGAATTTTTTGTGTTCTGGGGTGATTTCTTTGGAAGCAAATATTTGTGTTCTCAGGCGATTTCGTTGGAAGCGAATTTTTTGTATTCTGTGGTAATTTCGTTGGAAGCGAATTTTTTGTGTTGTTCGGTGATTTCGGTGGAAGTGAATTTTTTGTGTTCTGGGGTAATTTCATTGGAAGCGAATTTTTTGTGTTCTCGGGTGATTTCGATGGAAGCAAATTTTTGAAGTATTGGGTCATTTCGTTGCAAGCGTGTTTTCTGTGCTCTGGAGTCATTTCATTGGAAGCGATTTTTTGTGCTCTGGGGTGATTTCGTTGGAAGCGAATATTTGTGTTCTCAGAAGATTTCGTTGCAAGCTAATTTTTTGTGTTCTGGGGTAAATTCGTTGGAAGCAATTTTTTTGTGTTCTCCGTTTTTTTTGATGGAAGCAAATTTTTTAAGTAGGTGGTCATTTCGTTGGAAGCGTGTTTTCTGTGCTATGGAGTCATTTCGTTGGAAGCGAATTTTTTGTGTTCTGGGGTAATTTTGTTGGAAGTGAATTTTTTTTGTTCTCCGGTTTTTTCGATGGAAGCAAATTTTTGAAGTAGGGGGTCATTTCATTGGAAACGTGTTTTCTGTGCTCTGGAGTCATTTGGTTGGAAGCGAATTTTTTGTGCTCTGGGGTGATTTAAATGGAAGCGAATATTTGTGTTCTCAGGAGATTTAGTCGCAAGCGAATTTTTTTTGTTCTGGGGTAATTTCGCTGGAAGCGAATTTTTTGTGTTCTCCGTTTTTTTCGATGGAAGCGAATTTTTTGTTTTCTGGGGTAATTACTTTCGAAGCGAATTTTTTGTTTTCTGGGGCGATTTCGTTGGAAGAGTGTTTTCTGTGCTCTGGAGTCATTTCGTTGGAAGTGAATTTTTTGTGCAATGGGGTGATTACGTTGGAAGCGAATTTTTTGTGTTCTGGGGTGATTTCGTTGGAAGCCATTTTTTTTGTTCTCGGGTGATTTCGATGGAAGCGAATCTTTTGTGTTTTGGGTTGATTTCGTTGTAAGCAAATTTTTTTGTGTTCTGCTGTGATTTCGTTAGGAATGAATATTTTGTGCTCTGGGGTGATTACGATAGAAATGAATTTTTTCTGTTCTGGGGTAATTTCGTTGGAAGCGTGTTTGATGTGCTATGGTGTCATTTCGTTGGAAGCAAATTTTTTGTGTTCTGGGGTGATTTGTTGGAAGCGAAATTTTTGTGTTCTGGGGTAATTTCGTTGGAAGCCAATATTTGTGTTCTGGGGTAATTTCGTTGGAAGCCAATATTTGTGTTCTTGGGTGATTTTGTTTTAAGGGAATTTTTTCTGCTCTGGGTTGATTAGTTGGAAGTAAATTTTTTCTATTCTGGAGTAATTTCGTTGGACCCGAACTTTTTGTGTTCTCAGGTAATTTTGTTGAAAGGGAATTTTTTTGTTCTAGGGTGATTTCGTTGGAAAGGAATTTTTTGTGCGCTGGGGTATTTTCTTTGGAATCGAATATTTGTGTTCTCAGGAGATTTCCTTGGAAGCGAATTTTTTTTTGTTTTGGCGTGATTTCTTTGGAAGCATGACTCTAGAGTCATTTCTTTCGAAGGAAAATTTTTGTGTTCTGGGGTGATTTCGTTAGAAGCGAATTTTTTTGAAGTATTGGGTGATTTCGTTGGAAGCTTGTTTTCTCTTCTCTGGAGTCATTTCTTTGGAAGCAAATTTTTTTGTGTTCTGGGGTGATTTCGTTGGAAGCGAATATTTTGTGTGCTGGGTTGATTTTGTTGGAAGAGAATTTTTTGTGTTCTGGGGCATTTTCGTTGGAATCGAATTTTTCGTGTTCTCAGGTGATTTCGATGGAAGCAAATTTTTGAAATATGGGTTCATTTCGTTAGAAGCGAATTTTTTGTGCTTTGGGGTGATTTCTTTGGAACAAATATTTGTCTTCTCAGGAGATTTCGTTGCAAGCGAATTTTTTGTGTTCTGGGGTAATTTCGTTGGAAGCGAATATTTTGTGTTCTCCGTTTTTTTCGATGGAAGCAAAATTTTGAAGTATAGGGTCATTTCGTTGAAAGCGAATTTTTTTTGTGCTTTGGGGTGATTTCGTTGGAAGCGAATATCTTGTGTTCTGGGGTAATTTCGTTGGAAGCGAATATTTTCTGTTCTGGGGTAATTTCGTTGGAAGCTAATGTTTTGCTTTCTGGGGTGATTTCGTTGGAAGCGAATATTTGTGTTCCGTGGTGATTTTGTTGGAAGCGAATTTTTTTGTGTTCTGGGGTAATTTTGTTGGAAGCAAATTTTTTCTGTTCTTGGGTGATTTCGACAGAAGGAAATTTTTTGTGTTCTGGGTTGATTTCGTTGGAAGCGAATTTTTTGTGTTCTGGGGTGATTTCTTTGGAAGCGTGTTTTCTGTGTTCTGGAATCACTTCGTTGGAAGGGAAATTTCTGTGTTCTGGGGTGATTTCTTTGGAAGCGAATTTTTTGTGTTCTGGGGTGATTTTGATGGAAGCAAACTTTTTCCGTTCTGGGGTAATTTCATGGGAAGCCAATATTTGTGCTCTCGGGTGGTTTTGTTGGAAGGCAATTTTTTGTGCTCTGGGTTGATTTGGTTGGAAGTAAATTTTTTCTATTCAGGGGTAATTTCGTTGGACGCGAATTTTTTGTGTTCTCGGGTGATTTCTTTGGAAGCGAATATTTTGTGTTCTTTTGTGATTTCTTTGGAAGCGAATTTTTTGTGTTCTGGGGTGATTTCTTTGGAAGCAAATATTTGTGTTCTCAGGCGATTTCGTTGGAAGCGAATTTTTTGTGTTGTTCGGTGATTTCGGTGGAAGTGAATTTTTTGTGTTCTGGGGTAATTTCATTGGAAGCGAATTTTTTTGTGTTCTCGGGTGATTTCGATGGAAGCAAATTTTTGAAGTATTGGGTCATTTCGTTGCAAGCGTGTTTTCTGTGCTCTGGAGTCATTTCATTGGAAGCGATTTTTTGTGCTCTGGGGTGATTTCGTTGGAAGCGAATATTTGTGTTCTCAGAAGATTTCGTTGCAAGCTAATTTTTTGTGTTCTGGGGTAAATTCGTTGGAAGCGATTTTTTTGTGTTCTCCGTTTTTTTTGATGGAAGCAAATTTTTTAAGTAGGTGGTCATTTCGTTGGAAGCGTGTTTTCTGTGCTATGGAGTCATTTCGTTGGAAGCGAATTTTTTGTGTTCTGGGGTAATTTTGTTGGAAGTGAATTTTTTTTGTTCTCCGGTTTTTTCGATGGAAGCAAATTTTTGAAGTAGGGGGTCATTTCATTGGAAACGTGTTTTCTGTGCTCTGGAGTCATTTGGTTGGAAGCGAATTTTTTGTGCTCTGGGGTGATTTAAATGGAAGCGAATATTTGTGTTCTCAGGAGATTTAGTCGCAAGCGAATTTTTTTTGTTCTGGGGTAATTTCGCTGGAAGCGAATTTTTTGTGTTCTCCGTTTTTTTCGATGGAAGCGAATTTTTTGTTTTCTGGGGTAATTACTTTCGAAGCGAATTTTTTGTTTTCTGGGGCGATTTCGTTGGAAGAGTGTTTTCTGTGCTCTGGAGTCATTTCGTTGGAAGTGAATTTTTTGTGCAATGGGGTGATTACGTTGGAAGCGAATTTTTTGTGTTCTGGGGTGATTTCGTTGGAAGCCATTTTTTTGTTCTCGGGTGATTTCGATGGAAGCGAATCTTTTGTGTTTTGGGTTGATTTCGTTGTAAGCAAATTTTTTGTGTTCTGCTGTGATTTCGTTAGGAATGAATATTTTGTGCTCTGGGGTGATTACGATAGAAATGAATTTTTTCTGTTCTGGGGTAATTTCGTTGGAAGCGTGTTTGATGTGCTATGGTGTCATTTCGTTGGAAGCAAATTTTTTGTGTTCTGGGGTGATTTGTTGGAAGCGAAATTTTTGTGTTCTGGGGTAATTTCGTTGGAAGCCAATATTTGTGTTCTTGGGTGATTTTGTTTTAAGGGAATTTTTTCTGCTCTGGGTTGATTAGTTGGAAGTAAATTTTTTCTATTCTGGAGTAATTTCGTTGGACCCGAACTTTTTGTGTTCTCAGGTAATTTTGTTGAAAGGGAATTTTTTTGTTCTAGGGTGATTTCGTTGGAAAGGAATTTTTTGTGCGCTGGGGTATTTTCTTTGGAATCGAATATTTGTGTTCTCAGGAGATTTCCTTGGAAGCGAATTTTTTTTGTTTTGGCGTGATTTCTTTGGAAGCATGACTCTAGAGTCATTTCTTTCGAAGGAAAATTTTTGTGTTCTGGGATGATTTCGTTAGAAGCGAATTTTTTTGAAGTATTGGGTGATTTCGTTGGAAGCTTGTTTTCTCTTCTCTGGAGTCATTTCTTTGGAAGCAAATTTTTTTGTGTTCTGGGGTGATTTCGTTGGAAGCAAATATATGTGTTCTCAGAAGATTTCGTTGCAAGCGAATTTTTTGTGTTCTGGGGTAATTTCGTTGGAACCGAATTTTTTGTGTTCTAGGGTTGTTTCGTTGGTATCGAATTTTTGGTGTTCTTCGGTTTTTTCGATAGAAGCAAATTTTTGAAGTTGGGGGTCATTTCGTTGGAAGCGTATTTCATGTGCTGTGGAGTCATTTCGTTGGAAGCGAATTTTTTGTGTTCGGGGGTGATTTTGTTTGAAGCGAATTTTTTGTGTTCTGGGGTAATTTAGTTTGTAGCGAGTTTTTTGTGTTCTCAGGTGATTTCGATGGAAACAAATTTTTGAAGTGTGTTGTCATGTCGTTTGAAGCGTGTTTTCTGTGCTCTGGAGTCATTTCGTTGGAAGCAAATTTTTTATGTTCTCGAGTGATTTCGTTGAAAGCGAATTTTTTTGTGTTCTCAGGTAATTTCGTTGAAAGTGAATTTTTTTTTGCTTTAGTGTGATTTCGTTGTAAGCGAATTTTTTGTGCTCTGTGGTGATTTCTTTGGAAGCGAATAATTGTGTTCTCAGGAGATTTTGTTGGAAGCGAATTTTTTGTTTTCAGGGGTGATTTTTTTGGAAGCGAATTTTTTGTGTTCTAGGGTGATTTTGTTGGAAGCAAATTTTTTGTTCTCAGGTTTTTTCGATGGAAGCAAATTTTTGAAGTAGGGGGTCATTTTTTTGGAAGCGTGTTTTCTGTGCTCTGACTCATTTCGTTGGAAGCGAATTTTTTATTTTCTGGGGTGATTTCGTTGGAAGTGAATTTTTTGTGATCTGGGTTGATTTGGTTGGAAGTAAATTGTTTCTATTCTGGGGTAATTTCGCTGGAAGCGAATTTTTTGTGTTCTGGGGCTATTTCGTTGGAAGCGAATTTTTATGTTCTTGGTGATTTCGATGGAAGCAAATTTTTGAAGTATGGGGTCATTTCCTTGGAAGCATGCTTTCTGGGATCTAGAGTTATTTCGTTGGAATCGAATTTTTTGTACTCTGGTGTGATTTCGTAGGAAGCGAATCTTTTGTTTTCTTGGGTGATTTCGATGGAAGCGTATTTTTTATGTTCTAGCATGATTTTGTTGGAAGCAAATTTTTTGTACTCTGGGATGATTTCATTAGAAGCAAATTTTTTGTAGTATGGGGTGATTTCGTTGGAAGTCTGTTTTCTGTGCTCTGGAGTTTTTTTGTTGGACGCGAAATTTTGTTTTCTGGGGTGATATCATTGGAAGCGAATTTTTTGTGTTCTGTGTTGATTTCTTTGGAAGCGAATATTTGTGTTCTCAGGAGATTTCAGTGCAAGCGAATTTTTTGTGTTCTGGGGTAATTTCAGTGGAAGCGAATTTTTTGTGTTCTAGTGTGATTTCATTGGAAGCGAATTTTTTGTGTTCTGGGGTGATTTCGTTGGAAGTCTGTTTTCTGTGCTCTAGAGTTTTTTTTGTTGGACGCAAAATTTTGTTTTCTGGGGTGATATCATTGGAAGCGAATTTTTTGTGTTCTGGGGTGATTTCGTGGGAAGTGAATTTTTTTGATCTGGGTTGATTCAGTTGGAAGTAAATTATTTCTATTCTGGGGTAATTTCGTTTGAAGCGAATTTTTTGTGTTCTGGGGTGATTTCGTTGGAAGCGAATTTTTTGATTTCTCGGGTGATTTCGATGGAAGCAAATTTTTGAAGTATGGGGTCATTTCCTTGGAAGCATGCTTTCTGGGATCTAGAGTCATTTCGTTGGAAATGAATTTTTTGTACTCTGAGGTGATTTCTTAGGAAGCGAATATTTGTGTTCTCAGAAGATTTCATTGCAAGCAAAATTTTTGTATTCTAGTGTGATTTCTTTGGAAAAAAATTTTTTGTGCTTTTGGGTGATTTTGTTGGAAGCAAATTTTTTCTGTTCTTGGGTAATTTCCTTGGAAGGCAATATTTGTGTTCTTCGGTGATTTTGTTGGAAGCGTATTTTTTGAGTTCTGGGTTTAATTTCGTTTGAAGCGAATTTTTTCTATTCTGGGGTGATTTTGATGGAAGCAAATTTTTTGTGTTCTGACGTAATTTCTTTGGAAGCGAATTTTTTGTGTTCTGGGGTGATATCGTTGGAAGCATGTTTTCTGTTTTCTGGAGTCATTTCTCTGGAAGCAAATTTTTTGTGTTCTGGGGTGATTTCAGTGGAATCGAATTTTTTGTGTTCTCGGGTGATTTCGATGGAAGCAAATTTTTGAAGTAGGGGGTCATTTCGTTGGAAGCTAATTTTTTGTGCTCTGGGGTGATTTCTTTGGTAGCGAATATTTGTGTTCTCAGGAGATTTCGTTGAAAGCAAATTTTTTGTGTTCTGGGGTAATTTCGTTGGAAGCGAACTTTTTTGGGTTCTCCGGTTTTTTCGATGGAAGAAAATTTTTGAAGTAGGGGGTCATTTCGTTGGAAGCTAATTTTTTGTGTTCAGGGGTGATTTCATTTGAAGCGAAATTTTTGTGTTCTGGGGTAGTTTCTTTGGAAGCGAATTATTTTGTGTTCTGTGTTGATTTCTTTGGAAGCGAATATTTGTGTTCTCAGGAGATTTCGGTGCAAGCGAATGTTTTGTGTTCTGGGGTAATTTCGTTGGAAGCGAATTTTTTTTGTTCTAGGGTGATTTCGTTGGAAGCAAATTTTTGAATTATGGGGACATTTCGTTGGAAGCGATTTTTTTGTGCTTTGCTGTGATTTCGTTGGAAGCGAATTTCTTGTGTTCTGGGTTAATTTTGTTGGATGCGAATTATTTTGTGTTCTGGGGTGATTTTGATGGAAGCGAATATTTTGTGTTCTGTGTTGATTTCTTTGGAAGCGAATATTTGTGTTCTCAGGAGATTTCGGTGCAAGCGAATTTTTTGTGTTCTGGGGTAATTTCGTTGGAAGCGAATTTTTTGTGTTCTAGGGTGATTTCGTTGGAAGCGAATTTTTTGTGTTCTGGGTTTATTTCGTTGGAAACCTGTTTTCTGTGTTCTGGAGTAATTTTTTTGGAAGCGAATTTTTGTGTTCTGGGGTGATTTCGTTGGAAGCATGTTTTCTGGAGTCATTTCTCTGGAAGCAAATTTTTTTGTGTTCTGGGGCGATTTCAGTGGAATCGAATTTTTTGTGTTCTCGGGTGATTTCGATGGAAGCAAATTTTTGAAGTATGGGGTCATTTCTTTGGAAGTGTGTTTTCTGTGCTCTCGAGTCATTTCTTTGCAAACAAATTTTTTTGTGTTCTGGGGTGATTTTGTGGGAAGCGAATTTTTTGAGTTCTAGGGGGATTTCGTTGGAAGCAATTTTTTCTGTGCTCTGCGGAGATTTTGTTGGAAGCGAATTTTTTGTATTCTGGGGTAATTTCTTTGGAAGCAAATTTTTTCTGTTCTGGGGTAATTTCGTTGGAAGCTAATGTTTTGCGTTCTGGGGTGATTTCGTTGGATGCGAATATTTGTGTTCTAGAGTAATTGTGTTGGAAGCGAAGTTTTTGTGCCCAGGGATGATATCTTTGGAAGTGAATATTTTGTGTTCTCCAGTTTTTTCGATGGAAGCAAATTTTTGAAGTAGGGTGTCATTTCTTTGGAAGCTTGTTTTCTGTGCTCTGGAGTCATTTCATTGGAAGCGAATTTTTTATGTTCTAGGGTGATTTCGTTGGAAGCTAATATTTGTTTTCCCGGGTGATTTCCTTGGAAGCGAATTTTTTGTGTTCTGGGGTAATATGTTTGGAAGCGAGTTTTATGTCCTTTGGAGTCATTTAGTTAGAAGCGAATTTTTCTCTGTTCTGTTGTGATTTCTTTGGAAATGAAGTTTTGTGATCTGGGGTGATTTCATTGGAAATGAAGTTTTTGTTTTCTGGGGTGATTTCATTGGAAGCTAATTTTTTGTGGTCTGCGGTGATTTCGTTGGAAGCGAATTTTTTGAAGTATGGGGTGATTTTGTTGGAAGCGTGTTTTCTGTGCTCTGGAATCTTCGATGGAAGCAAATTTTTTGTGTTCTGGGTTGATTTCGTTCGAAGCTAATTTTTTGTGTTTTGGGCTGAATTCGGTGGAAGAGAATTTTTGGTGTTCTGGGGTAATTTTTTTGGAGGCAAATTTTTGGTGTCCTGGTGTAATTTCTTGGAAGCAGGTTTTATGTCCTTTGGAGTCATTTCGTTAGAAGAGAATATTTCTCTGTTCTGGTGTGATTTCGTTGGAAAAGAATTTTTTTGTGCTCTGGGGTGATTTCTTTGGAAGCGAATGTTTTTGTGTTCTGGGGTAATTTTGTTGGAAGCGAATTTTTCTGTTCTCGAGTGATTTCAATGGAAGAGAATTTTTTGTGTTCTGGGTTTATTAAGTTGGAAACAAATTTTTTGTTTTCGGGGATAATTTCATTGGAAGTAAATTTTTTTCTGTTTTGGGGTAATTTCTTTGGAAGCCAATATTTTTGTTCTCGGGTGATTTTGTTGGAAGGGAATTTTTGTGCTCTGGTTTGATTTGGTTGGAAGTAAATTTTTTCTATTCTGGGGTAATTTTGTTGGACGCCAATTTTTTTGTTCTCAGGTGATTTCGTTGAAAGTGAATTTTTTTTTGCTTTAGGGTGATTTCGTTGGAAGCGAATTTTTTGTGCTCTGGGGTGATTTCTTTGGTAGCGAATATTTGTGTTCTCAGGAGATTTCGTTGAAAGCAAATTTTTTGTGTTCTGGGGTAATTTCGTTGGAAGCGAACTTTTTTGGATTCTCCGGTTTTTTCGATGGAAGAAAATTTTTGAAGTAGGGGGTCATTTCGTTGGAAGCTAATTTTTTGTATTCAGGGGTGATTTCTTTGGAAGCGAAATTTTTGTGTTCTGGGGTAGTTTCTTTGGAAGCGAATTATTTTGTGTTCTGTGTTGATTTCTTTGGAAGCAAATATTTGTGTTCTCAGGAGATTTTTGTGCAAGCGAATTTTTTGTGTTCTGGGGTAATTTCATTGGAAGCGAATTTTTTGTGTTCTCGGGTGATTTCGTTGGAAGCAAATTTTTGAATTATGGGGACATTTCGTTGGAAGCGATTTTTTTGTGCTTTGCTGTGATTTCGTTGGAAGCGAATTTCTTGTGTTCTGGGGTAATTTTGTTGGATGCGAATTTTTTTTTTGTTCTGGGGTGATTTTGATGGAAGCGAATATTTTATGTTCTGTGTTGATTTCTTTGGAAGCGAATATTTGTGTTCTCAGGAGATTTCAGTGCAAGCGAATTTTTTGTGTTCTGGGGTAATTTCAGTGGAAGCGAATTTTTTGTGTTCTAGGGTGATTTTATTGGAAGCGAATTTTTTGTGTTGTGGGGTGATTTCGTTGGAAGCCTGTTTTCTGTGTTCTGGAGTAATTTTTTTGGAAGCGAATTTTTGTGTCTGGGGTGATTTCTTTGGAAGCAATTTTTATGTGTTCTTGGGTAATTTCTTTGGAGGCGAATTTTTTGTGTTCTGGGGTGATTTCGATGGTAGCAAATTTTTTCCGTTCTGGGGTCATTTCTTGGCAAGCCAATATTTGTGTTCTTGGGTGATTTTGTTGGAAGGGAATTTTTTGTGCTCTGAGGTGATTTTGTTGGAAGCAAATTTTTTCTGTTCTGGAGTAATTTCTTTGGAAGCCAATATTTTTGTTCTCTGGTGATTTTGTTGGAAGGGAATTTTTTTGTGCTCTGGGTTAATGTCTTTTTAAGCGGGTTTTATGTCCTTTGAAGTCATTTAGTTAGAAGCCAATTTTTCTCTGTTCTGGTGTGATTTCTTTGGAAATGATGTTTTTGTGATCTGGGGTGATTTCGTTGGAAGCGAATTTTCTGTGTTCTCGGTTGATTTCGATGGAATCAAATTTCTTGTGATCTGGGTTGATTTCGTTGGAAATGAAGTTTTTGTGATCGGGGTGATATCGTTGGAAGCGAATTTTTTGTGTTCTGGGGTGATTTCTTTGGAAGCGAATTTTTGGTGGTCTGGGGTGATTTCGTTGGAAGCGTGTTTTCTGTGCTCTGGAGTCATTTCGATAGATGCGAAATTCTTCTGCTCTGGGCTGATTTCGTTGGAAGCGAATTTTTTTTGTTCTAGGGTGATTTCTTTGGAAGCGAATTTTTTGTTTTCTGGGGTGATTTCGTTGGAAATGAATTTTTGTGGTCTGGGGTGATTTGGTTGTTAGCGAATTTTTTGAAGTATGGGGTGATTTCGTTGGAAGCGTGTTTTCTGTGCTCTGGAGTCATTTCCATGGAAGCAAATTTTTTGTGTTCTGGGTTGATTTCGTTCGAAGCTAATTTTTTGTGTACTGGGGTGATTTCGATTGAAGCGAATTTTTTGTTTTCTGGGTTGATTTTTTTGGAAGCGAATTTTTGGTGGTCTGGGGTGATTTCTTTGGAAGCAATTTTTTTGAAGTATGGGGTGATTTCGTTGGAAGCGTGTTTTCTGTGTTCTGGAGTCCTTTCGTTGGACGCAAATTTTTTGTGTTCTGGGCTGATTTCGGTGGAAGCGAATTTTTGGTGTTTGGGGTAATTTGGTAGTAAGCGGGCTTTATGACCTTTGGAGTTATTTCGTTAGGAGCGAGTTTTTCTCTGTTCTGGTGTGATTTTGTTGGAAATGAATTTTTCGAAATCTGGGGTGATTTTGTTGGAAACCAATTTTCTGTGCTCTGGGGTGATTTCATTGGAAGCGAATATTTTGTGTTCTGGGGTAATTTCGTTGGAAGCAAATTTTTTGTGTTTTTGGGTGATTTCGATGGAAGCGAATTTTTTGTGGTCTGGGTTGATTTCAAGGGAAGCGAATTTTTTGTGGTCTGGGTTGATTTCCTCAGAAGAGAATTTTTTGTGTTCTGGGGTAATGCCTTTGGAAGCTAATTTTTTGTTTTCGGGGGTGATTTTGTTGGAAGTGAATTTTTTGTGTTCTGGGTTGATTTCGTTCAAAGCAAATTTTTTATGATCTGGTGTAATTTCAAAGAAGAGATTTTTTGTGCTCTGGGGTGATTTCGTTGGAAGCGAATATTTGTGTTCTCAGGAGATTTCATTGGAAAAGAATTTTTTATCTTCTGGGGTAATATCGTTGGAAGAGCATTTTTTGTTTTCTCCGGTTTCTTCCATTGAAGCAAATTTTCGAAGTATGGTATCATTTCGTTGGAAGCGTGTTTTCTGTGCTCTGGTGTCATTTCGTTGGAAGCGAATTTTTTGTGCTCTGGGGTGATTTCGTTGGAAGGGAATATTTGTGTACTCAGGAGATTTCGTTGCAAGCGAATTTTTTGTGTTCTGGGGTGATTTCTTTGGACGCGAATTTTTTGTGTTCTCGGGTGATTTAAATGGAAGCTAATTTTTTCTGCTCTGGGATGATATCTTTGGAAGCGAATATTTGTGTTCTCAGGAGATTTCTTTGGAAAAGAATTTTTTGTCTTCTGGG
Organism: Meriones unguiculatus; assembly: GCF_030254825.1. Classification (NCBI taxonomy): domain Eukaryota; kingdom Metazoa; phylum Chordata; class Mammalia; order Rodentia; family Muridae; genus Meriones; species Meriones unguiculatus. The sequence continues at coordinate 66,994,397 of NC_083353.1, forward strand.
GTAATCTCGTTGGAAGAGAATTTTTTTGATCTCCGGTTATTTTCAACAGAAGCAAATTTTTGATGTAGGGGTTCATTTTGTTGCAAGCGTGTTTTCTGTGCCCTGCAGTCATTTTGTTGGAAGCGAATTTTTGTGCTCTGGGGTGATTTCGTTGGAAGCGAATTTTTTGTGTTCTCTGGTGATTTCGTTGAAAGGGAATTTTTGTGTTTTAGGGTGATTTCTTTGGAAGCGACTTTTTGTGCTCTGGGATGATATCTTTGGAAGCGAATATTTGCGTTCTCAGGAGATTTCGTCGGAAAAGAATTTTTTGTATTCTGGTATAATATCGTTGGAATATAATTTTTTGTGTTCTTGGGATTTTTCAATGGAAGCAAATTTTTGAAGTATGGGGTCATTTCGTTGGAAGTGTGTTTTCTGTGCTCTGGAGTCATTTCGTTGGAAGCGAATTTTTTGTGCTCAGTGTTGCTTTCTTTGGAAGCGAATTTTTTGTGTTCTCGGGTGATTTCGTTGAAAGCGAATATTTGTGTTCTCAGGAGATTTCGTTGGAAAAGAATTTTTTGTCTCCTGGGGTAATGTCATTGCAAGCAAATCATTTGTGTTCTCGGGTGATTTCGATGGAAGCAAATTTTTGAAGTATGGGATCATTCCGTTGGAAACGTGTTTTCTGTGCCCTGGAGTCATTTCGTTGGAAGCGAATTTTTTGTGTTCTCCGGTTTTTTTGATGGAAGCACATTATTGAAATAGGGGGTCATTTCGTTGGAAGCGTGTTTTCTGTGCTCTGGAGTCATTTCGTTGCACGCGAATTTTTTGTGTTCTGGGGTAATTTCGTTGGAACCGAATATTTTGTGTTCTCCGGTGATTTCATTGGAAGCGAATTTTTTATGTTCTAGGGTGATTTCGTTGGAAGCGAATTTTTTGTGCTCTGGTGTGATTTGGTTGGAAGCGAATTTTTTGTCTTCTGTGGTGATTTCAATGGAAGAGATTTTTTTATGTTCTAGGGTGATTTCGTTGGAAGGGAATTTTTTGTGTTCTGGGGTCATTTCATTGGAAGCGTATTTTCTGTGCTCTGGAGTCATTTCGTTGAAAGCGAATTTTTTGTGTTCTCGGGTGATTTCGTTGGAAGCGAATTTTTTCTGCTCTGGGATGATATCTTTGGAAGCGAATATTTGTGTTCTCAGGAGATTTCTTTGGAAAAGAATTTTTTGTCTTCTGGGGTAATATCGTTGGAAGAGAATTTTTTGTGTTCTCCGGTCTTTTCGATGGAAGCAAATTTTTGAAGTAGGGGGTCATTTCGTTGGAAGCGTGTTTTCTGTGCTCTGGAGTCATTTCTTTGGAAGCGTGTTTTCTTTGCTCTGGAGTCATTTCGTGGGAAGCGAATTTTTTGGGTTCTGGGTAATGTCGTTGGAAGCGAATTTTTTGTGTTCTAGGGTGATTTCGTAGGAAGCGAATATTTGTGTTCTCATGAGATTTCGTTCTAAAAGAATTTTTTGTCTTCTGGGGTAATTTTGTTGCAAGCGAATTTTTTGTGTTCTTGGTTGATTTCGATGTAACCAAATTTTTGAAGTATCGGATCATTTCGTTGGAAGCGTGTTTTCTGTGCTCAGGCGTCATTTCTTTGGAAGTGAATATTTTGTGCTCTGGGCTGATTTCATTGGAAGCGAATTTTTTGTGTTCTCGGGTGATTTTGTTGAAAGGAAATTTCTGTGTTCTAGGGTCATTTAGTTGGAAGCGAATTTTTTGTGCTCTGGGATGATATCTTTGGATGCAAATAATTGTGTTCCCAGGAGATTTCGTTGGAAAAGAAGTTTTTGTCTTCTGGGGTAATATCCTTGGAAGAGAATTTTTTGTGTTCTCCGGTTTTTTCGATGGAAGCAAATTTTGATAGTAGGGGGTTATTTCTTTGGAGGCGTGTTTTCTGTGCTCTGGAGTCATTTCGTTGGAAGCAAATTTTTTGTGTTCTGGGGCAATTGGGTTGGAAGCGAATTTTTTGTTTTCTCCGGTTTTTTTGATGGAAGCAAATATTTGAAGTATGGGATCATTTCGTTGGAAGCGTGTTTTCTGTGCTCTGGAGTCATTTCGTTGGAAGTGAATTTTTTGTGTTCTGGGGTAATTTCTTTGGAAGCGAATTTGTTGTGTTCTTGGGTGATTTCGTTGAAAGCAAATTTTTTATATTCTAAGGTGATTCCGTTGGAAGCGAATTTTTTGTGCTCTGGGTTGATTTGTTTGGAAGCGAATTTTTTGTCTTCTGTGGTGATTTCAATAGAAGCGAATATTCTGTGTTCTCGGGTGATTTCGTTGGAAGCGTGTTTTCTGTGCTCTGGAGACATTTCGTTGGAAGCGAATTTTTTGTGCTCTGGCGTGATTGCGTTGGAAGCGAATTTTTTGTGTTCTCGGGTGATTTTGTTTGAAGCGATTATTTTATGTTCTAGTATGATTTCGTTGGAAGCAAATTTTTTGTGTTCTGGGTTAATTTCGTTGGAAGCGAATTTGTTGTGTTCTCGGGTGATTCCGTTGAAAGCAAATTTTTTATGTTCTAGGGTGATTTCGTTGGAAGCAACTTTTTTGTGCTCTGGGGTGATTTGTTTGGAAGCGCATTTTTTTGTCTTCTGTGGTGATTTCAATAGAAGCAATTTTTCTGTGTTCTCAGGTGATTTCGTTGGAAGCGTGTTTTCTGTGCTCTGGAGTCATTTCTTTGGAAGCTAATTTTTTGTGTTCTCGGGTGATTTCTTTGAAAGGGAATTTTTGTGTTCTAGGGTGATTTCGTTGGAAGCAAAGTTTTTGTGCTCTGGGATGATATCTTTGGAAGCGAATATTTGTGTTCTCAGGAGATTTCGTTGAAAAAGAATTTTTGTCTTCTGGGGTAATATCGTTAGAAGAGAATTTTTTGTGTTCTCCGGTCTTTCCGATGGAAGCAAATTTTTGGAGTATGGGGTCATTTCGTTGGAAGCGTGTTTTCTGTGCTCTGGAGTCATTTCGTTGGAAGCAAATTTTTTGTGTGCTAGGGTGATTTTCTTGGAAGCGAATTTTTTGTGTTCTGGGGTAATTTCGTTGGAAGCAAATTTTTTCTGTTCTCAGGTGATTTCGATAAAAGCAAGTATTTGAAGTATGGGATCATTTCGTTGGAAGCATGTTTTCTGTGCTCTGGAGTCATTTCGGTGGAACTGAATTTTTTGTGTTCTGGGGTGATTTCTTTGGAAGCGAATTTTTTGTCTTCTGGGGTAATTTAGTTGGAAGCAAATTTTTTGTGTTCTCAGGTGATTTCGTTGAAAGGTAATTTTTTGTGTTCTAGCATGATTTCTTTGGAAGCAAATTTTTTTGTGTTCTGGGGTAATTTCGATGGAAGGAAATTTTTTCTCTTCTGTGGTAATTTCGTTGAACGTGAATTTTTTGTGTTCTCGGGTGATTTCGCTGAAAGTGAATTTTTTTTTTGTTCTACGGTGATTTCGTTGGAAGCGAATTTTTTGTGTTCTGGGGTAATATTGTTGGAAGAGAATTTTCTTTGTTCTCCGGACTTTTCGATGGAAGCAAATTTTTGAAGTAGGGGGTCATTTCATTGGATGTGTGTTTTCTGTGCTCTGGAGTCATTTCGTTATAAGCGAATTTTTGTGGTCTGGGGTGATTTCGATGAAAGCGAATATTTGTATTCTCAGGAGATTTCGTTGCAAGCGAATATTTTGTGTTCTGGGGTGTTTTCGTTGGAAGCGAATTTTTTGTGTTCTCGGGTGATTTCGTTGCAAGCGAATTTTTTGTGTTCTCCGGTTTTTTCGATGGAAGCAAATTTTTGAAGTAGGGGCCATTTCGTTGGAAGCTCGTTTTCTGTGCTCTGGAGTAATTTCGTTGGAAGGGAATTTTTTGTGCTTTGGGCTGATTTCGTTGGAAGCAAATTTTTTGTGTTCTGGTGTGATTTCGTTGAAAGGGAATTTTTTGTGTTCTAGGGTGATTTTGTTGGAAGCGAATTTTTTGTGTTCTGTGGTGATTTCGATGGAAGCAATTTTTTTCTGTTCTGTGGTAATTTGGTTGGACATGAATTTTTGGTTTTCTCCGGTTTTTTTGATGGAAGCAAATTTTTGAAGCAGGGTGTCATTTCGTTGGAAGCGTGTTTTCTGTGCTCTGGAGTCATTTCGTTGGAAGCGAATTTTTTGTGTTCTGGGGTGATTTCGTTGGAAGCGAATTTTTGGTGCTCTGGGGTGATTTGATTGGAAGCTAATATTTGTGTTCTCAGGATATTTCATTGCAAGCAAATTTTTTGTGTTCTGGGGTCATTTCGATGGAAGCAAATTTTTGAAGTAGGGGGACATTTCGTTGGAAGCTTGTTTTCTGTGCTCTCGAGTCAGATCGTTTGAAGGGAATTTTTTGTGCTTTGGGGTGATTTCGTTGGAAGCGAATTTTTTGTGTTCTAGTGTGATTTCGTTGAAAGGAAATTTTTTGTGTTCTAGGGTGATTTCGTTGGACATGAATTTTTTGTTTTCTCGGGTGATTTCATCGAAAGGGAATTTTTTGTGTTCTAGGGTGATTTCGTTGGAAGCGAATATTTGTGTTCTCAGGAGATTTCGTTGCAAGTAAATTTTTTGTGTTCTCATGTGATTTCGATGGAAACAAATTTTTGAAGTAGGGGGGTCATTTCATTGGAAGCGTGTTTTCTGCGCCCTGGAATCATTTCGTTGGAAACGAGTTTTTTGTGCTCTGGGGTGATTTTGTTGGAAGCGAATTTTTTGTATTCTGGGTTAATTTCGTTGGAAGCGAATTTTTTGTGCTCTGTGGTGATTTCGGAGGAAGCGAATTTTTTGTGTTCTGGGATAATTTTGTTGGAAGCGAATATTTTGTGTTCTGGGGTGATTTTGTTGAAAGAGAATTTTTTATGTTCTAGGGTGATTTCATTGGAAGCGAATTTTTTGTGCTCTGGGGTGATTTGGTTGGAAGCAAATTTTTTGTCTTCTGTGGTGATTTTGTTGGAAGCGAATTTTTTGTGTTCTGGGATGATATCTTTGGAAGCGAATATTTTTGTTCTCGGGTTTTCTTCGATGGAAGCAAATTTTTGAAGTGTGGGGTCATTTCGTTGGAAGCGAATTTTTTGTGCTTTGGGGTGATTTCGTTGGAAGCAAATTTTTTTGCTCTGTGGTGATTTCGTTGGAAGGAATTTCTTGTGTTCTGAGGTAATTTTGGTGGAATCGAGTTTTTTGTGTTCTCGGGTGATTTCGTTGAAAGGGAATTTTTTTTGTGCTATATTGTGATTTGTTTGGAAGCGAATTTTTTGTGTTCTGGGGTGATTTTGTTGGAAGCGAATATTTGTGTTCTCAGAAGATTTCGTTGCAAGCGAATTTTTTCTCTTCTGGGGTAATTTCGTTGGAAGTGAATTTTTTGTGTTGTCCGGTTTTTTCGATGGAAGCAAATTTTTGAAGTATGGGGTCATTTCGTTGGAAGCGTGTATTCTGTGCTCTGGAGTCATTTCGTTGGAAGCGAATTTTTTTGTGCTCTGGGGTGATCTCGTTGGAAGCAAATATTTGTGTTCTCAGTAGATTTCGTTGCAAGCGAATTTTTTGAGTTCAGGGGTAATTTCGTTGGAAGCAAATTTTTTGTGTTCTCGTGATTTCGATAGAAACTAATTTTTGAAGTAGGGGGTCATTTCATTTGAAGCGTGTTTTCTGTGCCCTGGAGTCATTTCGTTGGAAACGAGTTTTTTGTGCTCTGGGGTGTTTTCGTTGGAATCGAATATTTGTGTTCTCAGGAGAATACGTTGGAAAAGAAATTTTTGTTTTCTGGGTAATTTCGTTGGAAGCGAATTTTTTGTGTTCTGTGGTGATTTCTATGGAAGCAAATTTTTTCTGTTCTGTGGTAATTTCGTTGGACATGAATTTTTTGTGTTCTCGGGTCAGTTCGTTGGAAGCGTGTTTTCTTTGCTATGGAGTCATTTTGTTTCAAGGGAATTTTTTGTACTCTGTGGTGATTTCGTTGGAAGTGAATTTTTTGTGTTCTCTTGTGATTTCGTTGAAAGGGAATTTTTTGTGTTCTGGGGTCATTTCGTTGGAAGCCTGTTTTCTGTGCTCTAGAGTCATTTTTTTGGAAGCGAATTTTTTGTGTTCTGGGGTGATTTCGTTGGAAGCTAATTTTTTGTGTTCTCGGGTGATTTCGTTGAAAGGGAATGTTTTGTGTTCTAGGGTTATTTTGTTGGCAGCGAATTTTTTGTATTCAGGGGTGATTTCGATGGAAGCAAAATTTTTCTGTTTTGTGGTAATTTCCTTGGACGTGAATTTTGTGTGTTCTCGGGTGATTTCGTTGAAAGGGAATTTTTTGTGTTCCAGGGTGATTTCGTTGGAAGCTAATTTTTTTGTGCTCTGGGATGATTTCTTTGGAAGCAAATATTTGTGTTCTCAGGAGAGATCGATTGAAGCGAATTTTTTGTGTTCTGGGGCAATTTTGTTGGAAGCGAATTTTTTTGGAAGTATGGGGTGATTTCGTTGAAAGCGTGTTTTCTGTGCTCTGGAGTCATTTCTTTGGAAGCAAATTTTTTGTGTTCTGGGTTGATTTCATTGGAAGCGTATTTTTTGTGTTCTGGGGTGATTTCATGGAAGCAAATTTTTTGTGTTCTGGGGTAATTTCGTTGGAAGCGAATTTTTTGTGTTCTGGGGTCATTTCGTTGGAAGCAATTTTTTTGTGTTCTGGGGTAATTTCGTTGGAAGTGAATTTTTTGTGTTCTCGGGTCATTTCAATGGAAGCAAATTTTTGAAGTATGGTATCATTTCATTCGAAGCGTGTTTTCTGTGCTCTGGAGTCATTTCGTTGGAAGCGAATATTTGTGTTCTCAGACGATTTCGTTGCAAGCGAATTTTTTGTGTTCTCCGGTTTTTTCGATGGAAGCAAATTTTTGAAGTAGGGGCCATTTCGTTGGAAGCTCGTTTTCTGTGCTCTGGAGTAATTTCGTTGGAAGGGAATTTTTTGTGCTTTGGGCTGATTTCGTAAGAAGGGAATTTTTTGTGTTCTGGTGTGATTTCGTTGAAAGGGAATATTTTGTGTTCTAGGGTGATTTTGTTGGAAGCAAATTTTTTGTGTTCTGTGGTGATTTCGATGGAAGCAATTTTTTTCTGTTCTGTGGTAATTTGGTTGGACATGAATTTTTGGTTTTCTCCGGTTTTTTTGATGGAAGCAAATTTTTGAAGCAGGGTGTCATTTCGTTGGAAGCGTGTTTTCTGTGCTCTGGAGTCATTTCGTTGGAAGCGAATTTTTTGTGTTCTGGGGTGATTTCGTTGGAAGCAAATTTTTGGTGCTCTGGGGTGATTTGATTGGAAGCTAATATTTGTGTTCTCAGGATATTTCATTGCAAGCAAATTTTTTGTGTACTGGGGTAATTTCGTTGGAAGCGAATTTTTTGTGTTCTCCGGTCTTTTCGATGGAAGCAAATTTTTTAAATAGAGGGTCATTTCGTTGGAAGCGTGTTTTCTGTGCTCTGGAGTCATTTCTTTGGCAGTGAATATTTAGTGCTCTGGGGTGATTTTGTTGGAAGCGAAATTTTTGTGTTCTCGGGTGATTTCGTTGAAAGGGAATTTTTTGTGTTCCAGGGTGATTTCGTTGGAACCGAATTTTTTTGTGCTCTGGGATGATTTCTTTGGAAGCAAATATTTGTGTTCTCAGGAGAGATCGTTTGAAGCGAATTTATTGTGTTCTGGGGTAATTTCATGGAAGCGAATTTTTTGTGTTTTCGGGTGATTTCGATAGAAGCAAATTTTTGAAATATGGGGTCATTTCGTTGGAACCGTGTTTTCTCTGCTCTGGAGTCATAATGTTGGAAACTAATTTTTTGTGTTCTGGGGTGGTTTCGTTGGAAGCGAATTTTTTGTGTTCTCCGGTTTTTTCGATGGAAGCAAATTTTTTAAATAGAGGGTCATTTCGTTGGAAGCGTGTTTTCTGTGCTCTGGAGTCATTTCTTTGGCAGTGAATATTTTGTGCTCTGGGGTGATTTTTTTGGAAGCGAAATTTTTGTGTTCTCGGGTGATTTCGTTGAAAGGGAATTTTTTTTGTTCCAGGGTGATTTCGTTGGAAGCAAATTTTTTGTGCTCTGGGACGATTTCTTTGGAAGCAAATATTTGTGTTCTCAGGAGAGATCGTTTGACGCGAATTTATTGTGTTCTGGGGTAATTTCGTTGGAAGCGAATTTTTTGTGTTTTCGAGTGATTTCGATAGAAACAAATTTTTGAAATATGGGGTCATTTCGTTGGACCGTGTTTTCTCTGCTCTGGAGTCATTATGTTGGAAACTAATTTTTTGTGCTCTGGAGTCATTCCGTTTAAAAGCGAATTTTTTGTGTTCTGGGGTTTTTTCGTTGGAAGGGAATATTCGTGTTCTCAGAAGATTTCGTTGGAAGCGAATTTTTTGTTTTCTCCGGTTTTTTCAATGGAAGCAAATTTTTGAAGCCGGGGGTCATTTCGTTGGAAGTGTGTTTTCTATGCTCTGGAGTCATTTCGTTGGAAGCGAATTTTTTGTGTTTTGGGGTGATTTCATGGAAGCAAATTTTTTGTGTTCTGGGGTAATTTCGTTGGAAGCAATTTTTTGTGTTCTGGGGTCATTTCGTTGGAAGTAAATTTTTTGTGTTCTGGGGTCATTTCATTGGAAGTAAATTTTTTGTGTTCTGGGGTCATTTCGTTGGAAGTGTGTTTTCTATGCTCTGGAGTCATTTCGTTGGAAGCGAATTTTTTGTGTTTTGGGGTGATTTCATGGAAGCAAATTTTTTGTGTTCTGGGGTAATTTCGTTGGAAGCAATTTTTTGTGTTCTGGGGTCATTTCGTTGGAAGTAAATTTTTTGTGTTCTGGGGTCATTTCATTGGAAGTAAATTTTTTGTGTTCTGGGGTCATTTCGTTGGAAGTGTGTTTTCTATGCTCTAGAGTCATTTCGTTGGAAGCGAATTTTTTGTGTTCTGGGGTAATTTCGTTGGAAGTGAATTTTTTGTGTTCTCAGGTTTTTTCGATGGAAGCAAATTTTTGAAGTAGGGGGTCATTTCGTTGGAAGCTTGTTTTTTGTGCTCTGGAGTAATTTCGTTGGAACGGAATTTTTTGTGCTTTGGGCTGATTTCGTTGGAAGCGAATTTTTTGTGTTCTAGTGTGATTTCGTTGAAAGGGAATTTTTTGTGTTCTAGGGTGATTTTGTTGGAAGCAAATTTTTTGTGCTCTGTGGTGATTTCGATGGAACCAATTTTTTTTTGTACTGTGGTAATTTTGTTGGACCTGAATTTTTGGTTTTCTCCGTTTTTTTTGTTGGAAGCAAATTTTTGAAGCAGGGGGTCATTTCGTTGGAAGCGTGTTTTCTGTGCTGTGGAGTCATTTCGTTGGAAGCGAATTTTTTGTGTTCTGGGGTCATTTAGATGGAAGCTAATTTTTGAAGTAGGGTGACATTTCGTTGGAAGCTTGTTTTCTGTGCTCACGAGTCAGATCGTTGGAAGGGAATTTTTTGTGCTTTGGGGTGATTTCGTTGGAAGTGAATTTTTTTGTGTTCTAGTGTGATTTCGTTGAAAGGAAATTTGTTGTGTTCTAGGGTGATTTCGTTGGACATGAATTTTTTGTTTTCTCGGGTGACTTCATCGAAAGGGAATTTTTTGTGTTCTAGGGTGATTTCGTTGGAAGCGAATATTTGTGTTCTCAGGAGATTTCGTTGCAAGTAAATTTTTTGTGTTCTCATGTGATTTCGATGGAAAGAAATTTTTGAAGTAGGGGGTCATTTCATTGGAAGCGTGTTTTCTGCGCCCTGGAGTCATTTCTTTGGAAACGAGTTTTTTTGTGCTCTGGGGTGATTTTGTTGGAAGCGAATTTTTTGTGTTCTGGGTTAATTTCGTTAGAAGCGAATTTTTTGTGCTCTGTGGTGATTTCGGAGGAAGTGAATTTTTTGTGTTCTGGGATAATTTTGTTGGAAGCAAATATTTTGTGTTCTGGGGTGATTTCGTTGAAAGAGAATTTTTTATGTTCTAGGGTGATTTCCTTGGAAGCGAATTTTTTGTGCTCTGGGGTGATTTGGTTGGAAGCAAATTTTTTGTCTTCTATGGTGATTTCGATGGAAGCAATTTTTTTATGTTCTAGGGTGATTTCGTTGGAAGCGAATTTTTTGTGTTCTGGGATGATATCTTTGGAAGCGAATATTTTTGTTCTCGGGTGACTTCGATGGAAGCAAATTTTTGAAGTGTGGGGTCATTTCGTTGGAAGCGAATTTTTTGTGCTTTGGGGTGATTTCGTTGGAAGATAATTTTTTTGCTCTGTGGTGATTTCGTTGGAAGGAATTTCTTGTGTTCTGAGGTAATTTTGGTGGAATCGAATTTTTTGTGTTCTCGGGTGATTTCGTTGAAAGGGAATTTTTTTTGTGCTATATTGTGATTTGTTTGGAAGCGAATTTTTTGTGTTCTGGGGTGATTTTGTTGGAAGCGAATATTTGTGTTCTCAGAAGATTTCGTTGCAAACGAATTTTTTCTCTTCTGGGGTAATTTCGTTGGAAGTGAATTTTTTGTGTTGTCTGGTTTTTTCGATGGAAGCAAATTTTTGAAGTATGGGATCATTTCTTTGGAAGCGTGTTTTCTGTGCTCTGGAGTCATTTCGTTGGAAGCGAATTTTTTGTGCTCTGGGGTGTTCTCGTTGGAAGCAAATATTTGTGTTCTCAGGAGATTTCTTTGCAAGTAAATTTTTTGTGTTCTCATGTGATTTCGATGGAAACAAATTTTTGAAGTAGGGGGTCATTTCATTGGAAGCGTGTTTTCTGTGCCCTGGAGTCATTTGGTTGGAAACGAGTTTTTTGTGCTCTGGGGTGATTTCGTTGGAAGCGAATATTTGTGTTCTCAGGAGAATACGTTGGAAAAGAAATTTTTGTTTTCTCGGTAATTTCGTTGGAAGCAAATTTTTTGTGTTCTCCGGTTTTTTCGATGGAAGCAAATTATTGAACTAGGGGGGCATTTTTTTGGAATCGTGTTTTCTGTGCTCTGTAGTCATTTCTTTGGAAGCGAATTTTTTGTGTTCTGGGGTGATTTCATTGGAAGCGAATATATGTGTTCTCATAATATTTCTTTGCAAGCAAATTTTTTCTGTTCTGTGGTAATTTCGTTTTACGTGAATTTTTTGTGTTCTCGGGTGATTTCTTTGAAAGGGAATTTTTTGTGTTCTAGGGTGATTTCGTTGGAAGTGAATTTTTTTGTGCTCTGGGATGATTTCCTGGGAAGCGAATATTTGTGTTCTCAGGACTTTTCATTGGACGCAAATTTTTTGTGTTCTGGGGTAATTTCGTTCGAAGCGAATATTTTCTGTTCTCGGGTGATTTCGTTGAACGCGAATTTTTTATGTTCTAGGGTGATTTCGTTGGAATCGAATTTTTTGTGCTCTGGGGTGATTTGGTTGAAAGGGAATTTTTTGTGCTCTGGGATCACATCTTTGGGAGCGAATATTTGTGTTATCAGGAGATTTCATAGCAAGCAATTTTTTTGTGCTCTGGGGTGATTTGGTTGGAAGCAAATTTTTTGTCTTCTGTGGTGTTTTCGATGAAAGCGATTTTTTATGTTCTAGGGTGATTTCGTTGGAAGGGAATTTTTTGTGTTCTGGGGTCATTTCATTGGAAGCGTCTTTTCTGTGCTCTGGAGTCATTTCTTTGGAAGCAAATTTTTTGCGCTCTGGGGTGATTTCGTTGGAAGCGAATATTTGTGTTCTGAGGAGATTTTGTTGCAAGTGAATTTTTTGTGTTCAGGGGTAATTTCGTTGGAAGCGATTTTTTTGTGTTCTCAGGTGATTTTGACGGAAACAAATTTTTGAAATTGGGGGTCATTTCCTTGGAAGCGTGTATTCTGTGCCCTGGAGTCATTTCGTTGGAAATGAGTTTTTTGTGCTCTGGGGTGATTTCGTTGGAAGCGAATATTTGTGTTCTCAGGAGATTTCGTTGCAAGTAAATTTTTTGTGTTCTCATGTGATTTCGATGGAAACAAATTTTTGATGTAGGGGGTCATTTCATTGGAAGCGCGTTTTCTGCGCCCTGGAGTCATTTTGTTGGAAACGAGTTTTTTGTGCTCTGGGGTGATTTTGTTGGAAGCAAATTTTTTGTATTCTGGGTTAATTTTGTTGGAAGCGAATTTTTTGTGCTCTGTGGTGATTTCAGAGGAAGCGAATTTTTTGTGTTCTGGGATAATTTTGTTGGAAGCGAATATTTTGTGTTCTGGGGTGATTTCGTTGAAAGAGAATTTTTTATGTTCTAGGGTGATTTCCTTGGAAGCGAATTTTTTGTGCTCTGGGGTGATTTGGTTGGAAGCAAATTTTTTGTCTTCTGTGGTGATTTCGATGGAAGTGATTTTTTTATGTTCTGGGATGATATCTTTGGAAGCGAATATTTGTGTTCTCGGGTGACTTCGATGGAAGCAAATTTTTGAAGTATGGGGTCATTTCGTTGGAAGCAAATTTTTTGTGCTTTGGGGTGATTTCGTTGGAAGGAATTTCTTGTGTTCTGAGGTAATTTCGTTGGAATCGAATTTTTTGTGTCCTCGGGTGATTTCTTTGAAAGGGAATTTTTTTGTGTTATAGTGTGATTTGTTTGGAAGCAAATTTTTTCTGTTCTGGGGTAATTTCGTTGGAAGCTAATGTTTTGCGTTCTGGGGTGATTTCGTTGGATGCGAATATTTGTGTTCTAGAGTAATTGTGTTGGAAGCGAAGTTTTTGTGCCCAGGGATGATATCTTTGGAAGTGAATATTTTGTGTTCTCCAGTTTTTTCGATGGAAGCAAATTTTTGAAGTAGGGTGTCATTTCTTTGGAAGCTTGTTTTCTGTGCTCTGGAGTCATTTCATTGGAAGCGAATTTTTTATGTTCTAGGGTGATTTCGTTGGAAGCTAATATTTGTTTTCCCGGGTGATTTCCTTGGAAGCGAATTTTTTGTGTTCTGGGGTAATATGTTTGGAAGCGAGTTTTATGTCCTTTGGAGTCATTTAGTTAGAAGCGAATTTTTCTCTGTTCTGTTGTGATTTCTTTGGAAATGAAGTTTTGTGATCTGGGGTGATTTCATTGGAAACGAAGTTTTTGTTTTCTGGGGTGATTTCATTGGAAGCTAATTTTTTGTGGTCTGCGGTGATTTCGTTGGAAGCGAATTTTTTGAAGTATGGGGTGATTTTGTTGGAAGCGTGTTTTCTGTGCTCTGGAATCTTCGATGGAAGCAAATTTTTTGTGTTCTGGGTTGATTTCGTTCGAAGCTAATTTTTTGTGTTTTGGGCTGAATTCGGTGGAAGAGAATTTTTGGTGTTCTGGGGTAATTTTTTTGGAGGCAAATTTTTGGTGTCCTGGTGTAATTTCGTTGGAAGCAGGTTTTATGTCCTTTGGAGTCATTTCGTTAGAAGAGAATATTTCTCTGTTCTGGTGTGATTTCGTTGGAAAAGAATTTTTTTGTGCTCTGGGGTGATTTCTTTGGAAGCGAATGTTTTTGTGTTCTGGGGTAATTTTGTTGGAAGCGAATTTTTCTGTTCTCGAGTGATTTCAATGGAAGAGAATTTTTTGTGTTCTGGGTTTATTAAGTTGGAAACAAATTTTTTGTTTTCGGGGATAATTTCATTGGAAGTAAATTTTTTTCTGTTTTGGGGTAATTTCTTTGGAAGCCAATATTTTTGTTCTCGGGTGATTTTGTTGGAAGGGAATTTTTGTGCTCTGGTTTGATTTGGTTGGAAGTAAATTTTTTCTATTCTGGGGTAATTTTGTTGGACGCCAATTTTTTTGTTCTCAGGTGATTTCGTTGAAAGTGAATTTTTTTTTGCTTTAGGGTGATTTCGTTGGAAGCGAATTTTTTGTGCTCTGGGGTGATTTCTTTGGTAGCGAATATTTGTGTTCTCAGGAGATTTCGTTGAAAGCAAATTTTTTGTGTTCTGGGGTAATTTCGTTGGAAGCGAACTTTTTTGGATTCTCCGGTTTTTTCGATGGAAGAAAATTTTTGAAGTAGGGGGTCATTTCGTTGGAAGCTAATTTTTTGTATTCAGGGGTGATTTCATTGGAAGCGAAATTTTTGTGTTCTGGGGTAGTTTCTTTGGAAGCGAATTATTTTGTGTTCTGTGTTGATTTCTTTGGAAGCAAATATTTGTGTTCTCAGGAGATTTTTGTGCAAGCGAATTTTTTGTGTTCTGGGGTAATTTCATTGGAAGCGAATTTTTTGTGTTCTCGGGTGATTTCGTTGGAAGCAAATTTTTGAATTATGGGGACATTTCGTTGGAAGCGATTTTTTTGTGCTTTGCTGTGATTTCGTTGGAAGCGAATTTCTTGTGTTCTGGGGTAATTTTGTTGGATGCGAATTTTTTTTTTGTTCTGGGGTGATTTTGATGGAAGCGAATATTTTATGTTCTGTGTTGATTTCTTTGGAAGCGAATATTTGTGTTCTCAGGAGATTTCAGTGCAAGCGAATTTTTTGTGTTCTGGGGTAATTTCAGTGGAAGCGAATTTTTTGTGTTCTAGGGTGATTTTATTGGAAGCGAATTTTTTGTGTTGTGGGGTGATTTCGTTGGAAGCCTGTTTTCTGTGTTCTGGAGTAATTTTTTTGGAAGCGAATTTTTGTGTCTGGGGTGATTTCTTTGGAAGCAATTTTTATGTGTTCTTGGGTAATTTCTTTGGAGGCGAATTTTTTGTGTTCTGGGGTGATTTCGATGGTAGCAAATTTTTTCCGTTCTGGGGTCATTTCTTGGCAAGCCAATATTTGTGTTCTTGGGTGATTTTGTTGGAAGGGAATTTTTTGTGCTCTGAGGTGATTTTGTTGGAAGCAAATTTTTTCTGTTCTGGAGTAATTTCTTTGGAAGCCAATATTTTTGTTCTCTGGTGATTTTGTTGGAAGGGAATTTTTTTGTGCTCTGGGTTAATGTCTTTTTAAGCGGGTTTTATGTCCTTTGAAGTCATTTAGTTAGAAGCCAATTTTTCTCTGTTCTGGTGTGATTTCTTTGGAAATGATGTTTTTGTGATCTGGGGTGATTTCGTTGGAAGCGAATTTTCTGTGTTCTCGGTTGATTTCGATGGAATCAAATTTCTTGTGATCTGGGTTGATTTCGTTGGAAATGAAGTTTTTGTGATCGGGGTGATATCGTTGGAAGCGAATTTTTTGTGTTCTGGGGTGATTTCTTTGGAAGCGAATTTTTGGTGGTCTGGGGTGATTTCGTTGGAAGCGTGTTTTCTGTGCTCTGGAGTCATTTCGATAGATGCGAAATTCTTCTGCTCTGGGCTGATTTCGTTGGAAGCGAATTTTTTTTGTTCTAGGGTGATTTCTTTGGAAGCGAATTTTTTGTTTTCTGGGGTGATTTCGTTGGAAATGAATTTTTGTGGTCTGGGGTGATTTGGTTGTTAGCGAATTTTTTGAAGTATGGGGTGATTTCGTTGGAAGCGTGTTTTCTGTGCTCTGGAGTCATTTCCATGGAAGCAAATTTTTTGTGTTCTGGGTTGATTTCGTTCGAAGCTAATTTTTTGTGTACTGGGGTGATTTCGATTGAAGCGAATTTTTTGTTTTCTGGGTTGATTTTTTTGGAAGCGAATTTTTGGTGGTCTGGGGTGATTTCTTTGGAAGCAATTTTTTTGAAGTATGGGGTGATTTCGTTGGAAGCGTGTTTTCTGTGTTCTGGAGTCCTTTCGTTGGACGCAAATTTTTTGTGTTCTGGGCTGATTTCGGTGGAAGCGAATTTTTGGTGTTTGGGGTAATTTGGTAGTAAGCGGGCTTTATGACCTTTGGAGTTATTTCGTTAGGAGCGAGTTTTTCTCTGTTCTGGTGTGATTTTGTTGGAAATGAATTTTTCGAAATCTGGGGTGATTTTGTTGGAAACCAATTTTCTGTGCTCTGGGGTGATTTCATTGGAAGCGAATATTTTGTGTTCTGGGGTAATTTCGTTGGAAGCAAATTTTTTGTGTTTTTGGGTGATTTCGATGGAAGCGAATTTTTTGTGGTCTGGGTTGATTTCAAGGGAAGCGAATTTTTTGTGGTCTGGGTTGATTTCCTCGGAAGAGAATTTTTTGTGTTCTGGGGTAATGCCTTTGGAAGCTAATTTTTTGTTTTCGGGGGTGATTTTGTTGGAAGTGAATTTTTTGTGTTCTGGGTTGATTTCGTTCAAAGCAAATTTTTTATGATCTGGTGTAATTTCAAAGAAGAGATTTTTTGTGCTCTGGGGTGATTTCGTTGGAAGCGAATATTTGTGTTCTCAGGAGATTTCATTGGAAAAGAATTTTTTGTCTTCTGGGGTAATATCGTTGGAAGAGCATTTTTTGTTTTCTCCGGTTTCTTCCATTGAAGCAAATTTTCGAAGTATGGTATCATTTCGTTGGAAGCGTGTTTTCTGTGCTCTGGTGTCATTTCGTTGGAAGCGAATTTTTTGTGCTCTGGGGTGATTTCGTTGGAAGGGAATATTTGTGTACTCAGGAGATTTCGTTGCAAGCGAATTTTTTGTGTTCTGGGGTGATTTCTTTGGACGCGAATTTTTTGTGTTCTCGGGTGATTTAAATGGAAGCTAATTTTTTCTGCTCTGGGATGATATCTTTGGAAGCGAATATTTGTGTTCTCAGGAGATTTCTTTGGAAAAGAATTTTTTGTCTTCTGGGGTAATCTCGTTGGAAGAGAATTTTTTTGATCTCCGGTTATTTTCAACAGAAGCAAATTTTTGATGTAGGGGTTCATTTTGTTGCAAGCGTGTTTTCTGTGCCCTGCAGTCATTTTGTTGGAAGCGAATTTTTGTGCTCTGGGGTGATTTCGTTGGAAGCGAATTTTTTGTGTTCTCTGGTGATTTCGTTGAAAGGGAATTTTTGTGTTTTAGGGTGATTTCTTTGGAAGCGACTTTTTGTGCTCTGGGATGATATCTTTGGAAGCGAATATTTGCGTTCTCAGGAGATTTCGTCGGAAAAGAATTTTTTGTATTCTGGTATAATATCGTTGGAATATAATTTTTTGTGTTCTTGGGATTTTTCAATGGAAGCAAATTTTTGAAGTATGGGGTCATTTCGTTGGAAGTGTGTTTTCTGTGCTCTGGAGTCATTTCGTTGGAAGCGAATTTTTTGTGCTCAGTGTTGCTTTCTTTGGAAGCGAATTTTTTGTGTTCTCGGGTGATTTCGTTGAAAGCGAATATTTGTGTTCTCAGGAGATTTCGTTGGAAAAGAATTTTTTGTCTCCTGGGGTAATGTCATTGCAAGCAAATCATTTGTGTTCTCGGGTGATTTCGATGGAAGCAAATTTTTGAAGTATGGGATCATTCCGTTGGAAACGTGTTTTCTGTGCCCTGGAGTCATTTCGTTGGAAGCGAATTTTTTGTGTTCTCCGGTTTTTTTGATGGAAGCACATTATTGAAATAGGGGGTCATTTCGTTGGAAGCGTGTTTTCTGTGCTCTGGAGTCATTTCGTTGCACGCGAATTTTTTGTGTTCTGGGGTAATTTCGTTGGAACCGAATATTTTGTGTTCTCCGGTGATTTCATTGGAAGCGAATTTTTTATGTTCTAGGGTGATTTCGTTGGAAGCGAATTTTTTGTGCTCTGGTGTGATTTGGTTGGAAGCGAATTTTTTGTCTTCTGTGGTGATTTCAATGGAAGAGATTTTTTTATGTTCTAGGGTGATTTCGTTGGAAGGGAATTTTTTGTGTTCTGGGGTCATTTCATTGGAAGCGTATTTTCTGTGCTCTGGAGTCATTTCGTTGAAAGCGAATTTTTTGTGTTCTCGGGTGATTTCGTTGGAAGCGAATTTTTTCTGCTCTGGGATGATATCTTTGGAAGCGAATATTTGTGTTCTCAGGAGATTTCTTTGGAAAAGAATTTTTTGTCTTCTGGGGTAATATCGTTGGAAGAGAATTTTTTGTGTTCTCCGGTCTTTTCGATGGAAGCAAATTTTTGAAGTAGGGGGTCATTTCGTTGGAAGCGTGTTTTCTGTGCTCTGGAGTCATTTCTTTGGAAGCGTGTTTTCTTTGCTCTGGAGTCATTTCGTGGGAAGCGAATTTTTTGGGTTCTGGGTAATGTCGTTTGAAGCGAATTTTTTGTGTTCTAGGGTGATTTCGTAGGAAGCGAATATTTGTGTTCTCATGAGATTTCGTTCTAAAAGAATTTTTTGTCTTCTGGGGTAATTTTGTTGCAAGCGAATTTTTTGTGTTCTTGGTTGATTTCGATGTAACCAAATTTTTGAAGTATCGGATCATTTCGTTGGAAGCGTGTTTTCTGTGCTCAGGCGTCATTTCTTTGGAAGTGAATATTTTGTGCTCTGGGCTGATTTCATTGGAAGCGAATTTTTTGTGTTCTCGGGTGATTTTGTTGAAAGGAAATTTCTGTGTTCTAGGGTCATTTAGTTGGAAGCGAATTTTTTGTGCTCTGGGATGATATCTTTGGATGCAAATAATTGTGTTCCCAGGAGATTTCGTTGGAAAAGAAGTTTTTGTCTTCTGGGGTAATATCCTTGGAAGAGAATTTTTTGTGTTCTCCGGTTTTTTCGATGGAAGCAAATTTTGATAGTAGGGGGTTATTTCTTTGGAGGCGTGTTTTCTGTGCTCTGGAGTCATTTCGTTGGAAGCAAATTTTTTGTGTTCTGGGGCAATTGGGTTGGAAGCGAATTTTTTGTTTTCTCCGGTTTTTTTGATGGAAGCAAATATTTGAAGTATGGGATCATTTCGTTGGAAGCGTGTTTTCTGTGCTCTGGAGTCATTTCGTTGGAAGTGAATTTTTTGTGTTCTGGGGTAATTTCTTTGGAAGCGAATTTGTTGTGTTCTTGGGTGATTTCGTTGAAAGCAAATTTTTTATATTCTAAGGTGATTCCGTTGGAAGCGAATTTTTTGTGCTCTGGGTTGATTTGTTTGGAAGCGAATTTTTTGTCTTCTGTGGTGATTTCAATAGAAGCGAATATTCTGTGTTCTCGGGTGATTTCGTTGGAAGCGTGTTTTCTGTGCTCTGGAGACATTTCGTTGGAAGCGAATTTTTTGTGCTCTGGCGTGATTGCGTTGGAAGCGAATTTTTTGTGTTCTCGGGTGATTTTGTTTGAAGCGATTATTTTATGTTCTAGTATGATTTCGTTGGAAGCAAATTTTTTGTGTTCTGGGTTAATTTCGTTGGAAGCGAATTTGTTGTGTTCTCGGGTGATTCCGTTGAAAGCAAATTTTTTATGTTCTAGGGTGATTTCGTTGGAAGCAACTTTTTTGTGCTCTGGGGTGATTTGTTTGGAAGCGCATTTTTTTGTCTTCTGTGGTGATTTCAATAGAAGCAATTTTTCTGTGTTCTCAGGTGATTTCGTTGGAAGCGTGTTTTCTGTGCTCTGGAGTCATTTCTTTGGAAGCTAATTTTTTGTGTTCTCGGGTGATTTCTTTGAAAGGGAATTTTTGTGTTCTAGGGTGATTTCGTTGGAAGCAAAGTTTTTGTGCTCTGGGATGATATCTTTGGAAGCGAATATTTGTGTTCTCAGGAGATTTCGTTGAAAAAGAATTTTTGTCTTCTGGGGTAATATCGTTAGAAGAGAATTTTTTGTGTTCTCCGGTCTTTCCGATGGAAGCAAATTTTTGGAGTATGGGGTCATTTCGTTGGAAGCGTGTTTTCTGTGCTCTGGAGTCATTTCGTTGGAAGCAAATTTTTTGTGTGCTAGGGTGATTTTCTTGGAAGCGAATTTTTTGTGTTCTGGGGTAATTTCGTTGGAAGCAAATTTTTTCTGTTCTCAGGTGATTTCGATAAAAGCAAGTATTTGAAGTATGGGATCATTTCGTTGGAAGCATGTTTTCTGTGCTCTGGAGTCATTTCGGTGGAACTGAATTTTTTGTGTTCTGGGGTGATTTCTTTGGAAGCGAATTTTTTGTCTTCTGGGGTAATTTAGTTGGAAGCAAATTTTTTGTGTTCTCAGGTGATTTCGTTGAAAGGTAATTTTTTGTGTTCTAGCATGATTTCTTTGGAAGCAAATTTTTTTGTGTTCTGGGGTAATTTCGATGGAAGGAAATTTTTTCTCTTCTGTGGTAATTTCGTTGAACGTGAATTTTTTGTGTTCTCGGGTGATTTCGCTGAAAGTGAATTTTTTTTTTGTTCTACGGTGATTTCGTTGGAAGCGAATTTTTTGTGTTCTGGGGTAATATTGTTGGAAGAGAATTTTCTTTGTTCTCCGGACTTTTCGATGGAAGCAAATTTTTGAAGTAGGGGGTCATTTCATTGGATGTGTGTTTTCTGTGCTCTGGAGTCATTTCGTTATAAGCGAATTTTTGTGGTCTGGGGTGATTTCGATGAAAGCGAATATTTGTATTCTCAGGAGATTTCGTTGCAAGCGAATATTTTGTGTTCTGGGGTGTTTTCGTTGGAAGCGAATTTTTTGTGTTCTCGGGTGATTTCGTTGCAAGCGAATTTTTTGTGTTCTCCGGTTTTTTCGATGGAAGCAAATTTTTGAAGTAGGGGCCATTTCGTTGGAAGCTCGTTTTCTGTGCTCTGGAGTAATTTCGTTGGAAGGGAATTTTTTGTGCTTTGGGCTGATTTCGTTGGAAGCAAATTTTTTGTGTTCTGGTGTGATTTCGTTGAAAGGGAATTTTTTGTGTTCTAGGGTGATTTTGTTGGAAGCGAATTTTTTGTGTTCTGTGGTGATTTCGATGGAAGCAATTTTTTTCTGTTCTGTGGTAATTTGGTTGGACATGAATTTTTGGTTTTCTCCGGTTTTTTTGATGGAAGCAAATTTTTGAAGCAGGGTGTCATTTCGTTGGAAGCGTGTTTTCTGTGCTCTGGAGTCATTTCGTTGGAAGCGAATTTTTTGTGTTCTGGGGTGATTTCGTTGGAAGCGAATTTTTGGTGCTCTGGGGTGATTTGATTGGAAGCTAATATTTGTGTTCTCAGGATATTTCATTGCAAGCAAATTTTTTGTGTTCTGGGGTCATTTCGATGGAAGCAAATTTTTGAAGTAGGGGGACATTTCGTTGGAAGCTTGTTTTCTGTGCTCTCGAGTCAGATCGTTTGAAGGGAATTTTTTGTGCTTTGGGGTGATTTCGTTGGAAGCGAATTTTTTGTGTTCTAGTGTGATTTCGTTGAAAGGAAATCTTTTGTGTTCTAGGGTGATTTCGTTGGACATGAATTTTTTGTTTTCTCGGGTGATTTCATCGAAAGGGAATTTTTTGTGTTCTAGGGTGATTTCGTTGGAAGCGAATATTTGTGTTCTCAGGAGATTTCGTTGCAAGTAAATTTTTTGTGTTCTCATGTGATTTCGATGGAAACAAATTTTTGAAGTAGGGGGGTCATTTCATTGGAAGCGTGTTTTCTGCGCCCTGGAATCATTTCGTTGGAAACGAGTTTTTTGTGCTCTGGGGTGATTTTGTTGGAAGCGAATTTTTTGTATTCTGGGTTAATTTCGTTGGAAGCGAATTTTTTGTGCTCTGTGGTGATTTCGGAGGAAGCGAATTTTTTGTGTTCTGGGATAATTTTGTTGGAAGCGAATATTTTGTGTTCTGGGGTGATTTTGTTGAAAGAGAATTTTTTATGTTCTAGGGTGATTTCATTGGAAGCGAATTTTTTGTGCTCTGGGGTGATTTGGTTGGAAGCAAATTTTTTGTCTTCTGTGGTGATTTTGTTGGAAGCGAATTTTTTGTGTTCTGGGATGATATCTTTGGAAGCGAATATTTTTGTTCTCGGGTTTTCTTCGATGGAAGCAAATTTTTGAAGTGTGGGGTCATTTCGTTGGAAGCAAATTTTTTGTGCTTTGGGGTGATTTCGTTGGAAGCAAATTTTTTTGCTCTGTGGTGATTTCGTTGGAAGGAATTTCTTGTGTTCTGAGGTAATTTTGGTGGAATCGAGTTTTTTGTGTTCTCGGGTGATTTCGTTGAAAGGGAATTTTTTTTGTGCTATATTGTGATTTGTTTGGAAGCGAATTTTTTGTGTTCTGGGGTGATTTTGTTGGAAGCGAATATTTGTGTTCTCAGAAGATTTCGTTGCAAGCGAATTTTTTCTCTTCTGGGGTAATTTCGTTGGAAGTGAATTTTTTGTGTTGTCCGGTTTTTTCGATGGAAGCAAATTTTTGAAGTATGGGGTCATTTCGTTGGAAGCGTGTATTCTGTGCTCTGGAGTCATTTCGTTGGAAGCGAATTTTTTTGTGCTCTGGGGTGATCTCGTTGGAAGCAAATATTTGTGTTCTCAGTAGATTTCGTTGCAAGCGAATTTTTTGAGTTCAGGGGTAATTTCGTTGGAAGCAAATTTTTTGTGTTCTCGTGATTTCGATAGAAACTAATTTTTGAAGTAGGGGGTCATTTCATTTGAAGCGTGTTTTCTGTGCCCTGGAGTCATTTCGTTGGAAACGAGTTTTTTGTGCTCTGGGGTGTTTTCGTTGGAATCGAATATTTGTGTTCTCAGGAGAATACGTTGGAAAAGAAATTTTTGTTTTCTGGGTAATTTCGTTGGAAGCGAATTTTTTGTGTTCTGTGGTGATTTCTATGGAAGCAAATTTTTTCTGTTCTGTGGTAATTTCGTTGGACATGAATTTTTTGTGTTCTCGGGTCAGTTCGTTGGAAGCGTGTTTTCTTTGCTATGGAGTCATTTTGTTTCAAGGGAATTTTTTGTACTCTGTGGTGATTTCGTTGGAAGTGAATTTTTTGTGTTCTCTTGTGATTTCGTTGAAAGGGAATTTTTTGTGTTCTGGGGTCATTTCGTTGGAAGCCTGTTTTCTGTGCTCTAGAGTCATTTTTTTGGAAGCGAATTTTTTGTGTTCTGGGGTGATTTCGTTGGAAGCTAATTTTTTGTGTTCTCGGGTGATTTCGTTGAAAGGGAATGTTTTGTGTTCTAGGGTTATTTTGTTGGCAGCGAATTTTTTGTATTCAGGGGTGATTTCGATGGAAGCAAAATTTTTCTGTTTTGTGGTAATTTCCTTGGACGTGAATTTTGTGTGTTCTCGGGTGATTTCGTTGAAAGGGAATTTTTTGTGTTCCAGGGTGATTTCGTTGGAAGCTAATTTTTTTGTGCTCTGGGATGATTTCTTTGGAAGCAAATATTTGTGTTCTCAGGAGAGATCGATTGAAGCGAATTTTTTGTGTTCTGGGGCAATTTTGTTGGAAGCGAATTTTTTTGGAAGTATGGGGTGATTTCGTTGAAAGCGTGTTTTCTGTGCTCTGGAGTCATTTCTTTGGAAGCAAATTTTTTGTGTTCTGGGTTGATTTCATTGGAAGCGTATTTTTTGTGTTCTGGGGTGATTTCATGGAAGCAAATTTTTTGTGTTCTGGGGTAATTTCGTTGGAAGCGAATTTTTTGTGTTCTGGGGTCATTTCGTTGGAAGCAATTTTTTTTGTGTTCTGGGGTAATTTCGTTGGAAGTGAATTTTTTGTGTTCTCGGGTCATTTCAATGGAAGCAAATTTTTGAAGTATGGTATCATTTCATTCGAAGCGTGTTTTCTGTGCTCTGGAGTCATTTCGTTGGAAGCGAATATTTGTGTTCTCAGACGATTTCGTTGCAAGCGAATTTTTTGTGTTCTCCGGTTTTTTCGATGGAAGCAAATTTTTGAAGTAGGGGCCATTTCGTTGGAAGCTCGTTTTCTGTGCTCTGGAGTAATTTCGTTGGAAGGGAATTTTTTGTGCTTTGGGCTGATTTCGTAAGAAGGGAATTTTTTGTGTTCTGGTGTGATTTCGTTGAAAGGGAATATTTTGTGTTCTAGGGTGATTTTGTTGGAAGCAAATTTTTTGTGTTCTGTGGTGATTTCGATGGAAGCAATTTTTTTCTGTTCTGTGGTAATTTGGTTGGACATGAATTTTTGGTTTTCTCCGGTTTTTTTGATGGAAGCAAATTTTTGAAGCAGGGTGTCATTTCGTTGGAAGCGTGTTTTCTGTGCTCTGGAGTCATTTCGTTGGAAGCGAATTTTTTGTGTTCTGGGGTGATTTCGTTGGAAGCAAATTTTTGGTGCTCTGGGGTGATTTGATTGGAAGCTAATATTTGTGTTCTCAGGATATTTCATTGCAAGCAAATTTTTTGTGTACTGGGGTAATTTCGTTGGAAGCGAATTTTTTGTGTTCTCCGGTCTTTTCGATGGAAGCAAATTTTTTAAATAGAGGGTCATTTCGTTGGAAGCGTGTTTTCTGTGCTCTGGAGTCATTTCTTTGGCAGTGAATATTTAGTGCTCTGGGGTGATTTTGTTGGAAGCGAAATTTTTGTGTTCTCGGGTGATTTCGTTGAAAGGGAATTTTTTGTGTTCCAGGGTGATTTCGTTGGAACCGAATTTTTTTGTGCTCTGGGATGATTTCTTTGGAAGCAAATATTTGTGTTCTCAGGAGAGATCGTTTGAAGCGAATTTATTGTGTTCTGGGGTAATTTCATGGAAGCGAATTTTTTGTGTTTTCGGGTGATTTCGATAGAAGCAAATTTTTGAAATATGGGGTCATTTCGTTGGAACCGTGTTTTCTCTGCTCTGGAGTCATAATGTTGGAAACTAATTTTTTGTGTTCTGGGGTGGTTTCGTTGGAAGCGAATTTTTTGTGTTCTCCGGTTTTTTCGATGGAAGCAAATTTTTTAAATAGAGGGTCATTTCGTTGGAAGCGTGTTTTCTGTGCTCTGGAGTCATTTCTTTGGCAGTGAATATTTTGTGCTCTGGGGTGATTTTTTTGGAAGCGAAATTTTTGTGTTCTCGGGTGATTTCGTTGAAAGGGAATTTTTTTTGTTCCAGGGTGATTTCGTTGGAAGCAAATTTTTTGTGCTCTGGGACGATTTCTTTGGAAGCAAATATTTGTGTTCTCAGGAGAGATCGTTTGACGCGAATTTATTGTGTTCTGGGGTAATTTCGTTGGAAGCGAATTTTTTGTGTTTTCGAGTGATTTCGATAGAAACAAATTTTTGAAATATGGGGTCATTTCGTTGGACCGTGTTTTCTCTGCTCTGGAGTCATTATGTTGGAAACTAATTTTTTGTGCTCTGGAGTCATTCCGTTTAAAAGCGAATTTTTTGTGTTCTGGGGTTTTTTCGTTGGAAGGGAATATTCGTGTTCTCAGAAGATTTCGTTGGAAGCGAATTTTTTGTTTTCTCCGGTTTTTTCAATGGAAGCAAATTTTTGAAGCCGGGGGTCATTTCGTTGGAAGTGTGTTTTCTATGCTCTGGAGTCATTTCGTTGGAAGCGAATTTTTTGTGTTTTGGGGTGATTTCATGGAAGCAAATTTTTTGTGTTCTGGGGTAATTTCGTTGGAAGCAATTTTTTGTGTTCTGGGGTCATTTCGTTGGAAGTAAATTTTTTGTGTTCTGGGGTCATTTCATTGGAAGTAAATTTTTTGTGTTCTGGGGTCATTTCGTTGGAAGTGTGTTTTCTATGCTCTAGAGTCATTTCGTTGGAAGCGAATTTTTTGTGTTCTGGGGTAATTTCGTTGGAAGTGAATTTTTTGTGTTCTCAGGTTTTTTCGATGGAAGCAAATTTTTGAAGTAGGGGGTCATTTCGTTGGAAGCTTGTTTTTTGTGCTCTGGAGTAATTTCGTTGGAACGGAATTTTTTGTGCTTTGGGCTGATTTCGTTGGAAGCGAATTTTTTGTGTTCTAGTGTGATTTCGTTGAAAGGGAATTTTTTGTGTTCTAGGGTGATTTTGTTGGAAGCAAATTTTTTGTGCTCTGTGGTGATTTCGATGGAACCAATTTTTTTTTGTTCTGTGGTAATTTTGTTGGACCTGAATTTTTGGTTTTCTCCGTTTTTTTTGTTGGAAGCAAATTTTTGAAGCAGGGGGTCATTTCGTTGGAAGCGTGTTTTCTGTGCTGTGGAGTCATTTCGTTGGAAGCGAATTTTTTGTGTTCTGGGGTCATTTAGATGGAAGCTAATTTTTGAAGTAGGGTGACATTTCGTTGGAAGCTTGTTTTCTGTGCTCACGAGTCAGATCGTTGGAAGGGAATTTTTTGTGCTTTGGGGTGATTTCGTTGGAAGTGAATTTTTTTGTGTTCTAGTGTGATTTCGTTGAAAGGAAATTTGTTGTGTTCTAGGGTGATTTCGTTGGACATGAATTTTTTGTTTTCTCGGGTGACTTCATCGAAAGGGAATTTTTTGTGTTCTAGGGTGATTTCGTTGGAAGCGAATATTTGTGTTCTCAGGAGATTTCGTTGCAAGTAAATTTTTTGTGTTCTCATGTGATTTCGATGGAAAGAAATTTTTGAAGTAGGGGGTCATTTCATTGGAAGCGTGTTTTCTGCGCCCTGGAGTCATTTCTTTGGAAACGAGTTTTTTTGTGCTCTGGGGTGATTTTGTTGGAAGCGAATTTTTTGTGTTCTGGGTTAATTTCGTTAGAAGCGAATTTTTTGTGCTCTGTGGTGATTTCGGAGGAAGCGAATTTTTTGTGTTCTGGGATAATTTTGTTGGAAGCAAATATTTTGTGTTCTGGGGTGATTTCGTTGAAAGAGAATTTTTTATGTTCTAGGGTGATTTCATTGGAAGCGAATTTTTTGTGCTCTGGGGTGATTTGGTTGGAAGCAAATTTTTTGTCTTCTATGGTGATTTCGATGGAAGCAATTTTTTTATGTTCTAGGGTGATTTCGTTGGAAGCGAATTTTTTGTGTTCTGGGATGATATCTTTGGAAGCGAATATTTTTGTTCTCGGGTGACTTCGATGGAAGCAAATTTTTGAAGTGTGGGGTCATTTCGTTGGAAGCGAATTTTTTGTGCTTTGGGGTGATTTCGTTGGAAGATAATTTTTTTGCTCTGTGGTGATTTCGTTGGAAGGAATTTCTTGTGTTCTGAGGTAATTTCGTTGGAATCGAATTTTTTGTGTCCTCGGGTGATTTCTTTGAAAGGGAATTTTTTTGTGTTATAGTGTGATTTGTTTGGAAGGGAATTTTTTGTGTTCTGGGGTGATTTTGTTGGAAGCGAATATTTGTGTTCTCAGAAGATTTCGTTGCAAACGAATTTTTTCTCTTCTGGGGTAATTTCATTGGAAGTGAATTTTTTGTGTTGTCCGGTTTTTTCGATGGAAGCAAATTTTTGAAGTATGGGGTCATTTCTTTGGAAGCGTTTTTTCTGTGCTCTGGAGTCATTTCGTTGGAAGCGAGTTTTTTGTGCTCTGGGGTGATCTCGTTGGAAGCAAATATTTGTGTTCTCAGTAGATTTCGTTGCAAGCGAATTTTTTGTGTTCAGGGGTAATTTCGTTGGAAGCAAATTTTTTGTGTTCTCAGGTGATTTCGATGGAAACAAATTTTTGAAGTAGGGGGTCATTTCCTTGGAAGCGTGTTTTCTGTGCCCTGGAGTCATTTCGTTGGAAACGAGTTTTTTGTACTCTGGAGTGATTTCGTTGGAATCGAATATTTGTGTTCTCAGGAGAATACATTGGAAAAGAAATTTTTGTTTTCTGGGTAATTTCGTTGGAAGCGAATTTTTTGTGTTCTCCGGTTTTTTCCATGGATGCAAATTATTGAAATAGGGGGTCATTTTGTTGGAATCGTGTTTTCTGTGCTCTGGAGTCATTTCCTTGGAAGCGAATTTTTTGTGTTCTTGGGTGATTTCTTTGGAAGCGAATATATGTGTTTTCAGAAGATTTCTTTGCAAGCAAATTTTTTCTGTTCTGTGGTAATTTCGTTGGACGTGAATTTTTTGTGTTCTCGGGTGATTTCTTTGAAAGGGAATTTTTTGTGTTCTACGGTGATTTCGTTGGAAGTGAATTTTTTTGTGCTCTGGTATGATTTCTTTGGAAGTGAATATTTGTGTTCTCAGGACATTTCGTTGGAAGCAATTTTTTTGTCTTTCGTGGTAATTTCGTTGGAAGCGAATTTTTTCTGTTCTCGGGTGATTTCGTTGAAAGCGAATTTTTTATGTTCTAGGGTGATTGCGTTGGAAGCAAATTTTTTTATGCTCTGGGGTGATTTGGTTGGAAGCGAATTTTTTGTGTTCAGGGGTAATTTCTTTGGAAGCGAATTTTTTGTGTTCTCAGGTGATTTCGATGGAAACAAATTTTTGAAGTAGGGGGTCATTTCCTTGGAAGCGTGTTTCTGTGCCCTGGAGTCATTTCGTTGGAAACGAGTTTTTTGTGCTCTGGGGTAATTTCTTTGGAAGCGAATATTTTGTGTTCTAGCGTGATTTCGTTGAACGCTAATTTTTTGTGTTCTAGCGTGATTTCGTTGGAAGCGAATTTTTTATGCTCTGGGGTGATTTGGTTGTAAGCGAATTTTTTGTCTTCTGTGGTGATTTCGATGGAAGCGATTTTTTATGTTCTAGGGTGATTTCATTGAAAGCGAAATTTTTGTGTTTGGGGTCATTTCATTGGAAGCTTGTTTTCTGTGCGCTGGAGTCAATTCGTTGCAAACAAATTTTTTGTGTTCTCATGTGATTTCGATGGAAACAAATTTTTGAAGTAGGGGGTCATTTCGTTGGAAGCATGTTTTCTGTGCCCTGGAGTCATTTCGTTGGAAGCGAATTTTTTGTGTTTTGGGGTGATTTCATGGAAGCAAATTTTTTGTGTTCTGGGGTAATTTCGTTGGAAGCAATTTTTTGTGTTCTGGGGTCATTTCGTTGGAAGTAAATTTTTTGTGTTCTGGGTCATTTCATTGGAAGTAAATTTTTTGTGTTCTGGGGTCATTTCGTTGGAAGTGTGTTTTCTATGCTCTAGAGTCATTTCGTTGGAAGCGAATTTTTTGTGTTCTGGGGTAATTTCGTTGGAAGTGAATTTTTTGTGTTCTCAGGTTTTTTCGATGGAAGCAAATTTTTGAAGTAGGGGGTCATTTCGTTGGAAGCTTGTTTTTTGTGCTCTGGAGTAATTTCGTTGGAACGGAATTTTTTGTGCTTTGGGCTGATTTCGTTGGAAGCGAATTTTTTGTGTTCTAGTGTGATTTCGTTGAAAGGGAATTTTTTGTGTTCTAGGGTGATTTTGTTGGAAGCAAATTTTTTTGTGCTCTGTGGTGATTTCGATGGAACCAAATTTTTTTTGTTCTGTGGTAATTTTGTTGGACCTGAATTTTTGGTTTTCTCCGGTTTTTTTGTTGGAAGCAAATTTTTGAAGCAGGGGGTCATTTCGTTGGAAGCGTGTTTTCTGTGCTGTGGAGTCATTTCGTTGGAAGCGAATTTTTTGTGTTCTGGGGTCATTTCGATGGAAGCTAATTTTTGAAGTAGGGTGACATTTCGTTGGAAGCTTGTTTTCTGTGCTCTCGAGTCAGATCGTTGGAAGGGAATTTTTTGTGCTTTGGGGTGATTTCGTTGGAAGTGAATTTTTTTGTGTTCTAGTGTGATTTCGTTGAAAGGAAATTTTTTGTGTTCTAGGGTGATTTCGTTGGACATGAATTTTTTGTTTTCTCGGGTGACTTCATCGAAAGGGAATTTTTTGTGTTCTCATGTGATTTCGATGGAAAGAAATTTTTGAAGTAGGGGGTCATTTCATTGGAAGCGTGTTTTCTGCGCCCTGGAGTCATTTCGTTGGAAACGAGTTTTTTGTGCTCTGGGGTGATTTTGTTGGAAGCGAATTTTTTGTGTTCTGGGTTAATTTCGTTGGAAGCGAATTTTTTGTGCTCTGTGGTGATTTCGGAGGAAGCGAATTTTTTGTGTTTTGGGATAATTTTGTTGGAAGCAAATATTTTGTGTTCTGGGGTGATTTCGTTGAAAGAGAATTTTTTATGTTCTAGGGTGATTTCCTTGGAAGCGAATTTTTTGTGCTCTGGGGTGATTTGGTTGGAAGCAAATTTTTTGTCTTCTATGGTGATTTCGATGGAAGCAATTTTTTTATGTTCTAGGGTGATTTCGTTGGAAGCGAATTTTTTGTGTTCTGGGATGATATCTTTGGAAGCGAATATTTTTGTTCTCGGGTGACTTCGATGGAAGCAAATTTTTGAAGTGTGGGGTCATTTCGTTGGAAGCGAATTTTTTGTGCTTTGGTGTGATTTCGTTGGAAGATAATTTTTTTGCTCTGTGGTGATTTCGTTGGAAGGAATTTCTTGTGTTCTGAGGTAATTTTGGTGGAATCGAATTTTTTGTGTTCTCGGGTGATTTCGTTGAAAGGGAATTTTTTTTGTGCTATATTGTGATTTGTTTGGAAGCGAATTTTTTGTGTTCTGGGGTGATTTTGTTGGAAGCGAATACTTGTGTTCTCAGAAGATTTCGTTGCAACCGAATTTTTTCTCTTCTGGGGTAATTTCGTTGGAAGTCAATTTTTTGTGTTGTCCGGTTTTTTCGATGGAAGCAAATTTTTGAAGTATGGGGTCATTTCTTTGGAAGCGTGTTTTCTGTGCTCTGGAGTCATTTCGTTCGAAGCGAATTTTTTGTGATCTGGGGTGTTCTCGTTGGAAGCAAATATTTGTGTTCTCATTAGATTTCGTTGCAAGCGAATTTTTTGTGTTCAGGGGTAATTTCGTTGGAAGCAAATTTTTTGTGTTCTCATGTGATTTCGATAGAAACTAATTTTTGAAGTAGGGGGTCATTTCATTTGAAGCGTGTTTTCTGTGCCCTGGAGTCATTTCCTTGGAAACGAGTTTTTTGTGCTCTGGGGTGTTTTCGTTGGAATCGAATATTTGTGTTCTCAGGAGAATACATTGGAAAAGAAATTTTTGTTTTCTGGGTAATTTCGTTGGAAGCGAATTTTTTGTGTTCTCCGGTTTTTTCATGGAAGCAAATTATTGAAATAGGGGGTCATTTTGTTGGAATCGTGTTTTCTGTGCTCTGGAGTCATTTTGTTGGAAGCGAATTTTTTGTCTTCTGGGGTGATTTCTTTGGAAGCGAATATATGTGTTTTCAGAAGATTTCTTTGCAAGCAAATTTTTTCTGTTCTGTGGTAATTTCGTTGGATGTGAATTTTTTGTGTTCTCGGGTGATTTCTTTGAAAGGGAATTTTTTGTGTTCTAGGGTGATTTCTTTGGAAGTGAATTTTTTTGTGCTCTGGGATGATTTCTTTGGAAGCGAATATTTGTGTTCTCAGGACATTTCTTTGGAAGCAATTTTTTTGTCTTTCGGGGTAATTTCGTTGGAAGCGAATTTTTTCTGTTCTCGGGTGATTTCGTTGAAAGCAAATTTTTTATGTTCTAGGGTGATTTCGTTGGAAGAAAATTTTTTTGTGCTCTCGGGTGATTTGGTTGGAAGCGAATTTTTTGTGTTCAGGGGTAATTTCGTTGGAAGCGAATATTTTTGTTCTTGGGTGACTTCGATGGAAGCAAATTTTTGAAGTGTGGGGTCATTTCGTTGGAAGCGAATTTTTTGTGCTTTGGGGTGATTTCGTTGGAAGATAATTTTTTTGCTCTGTGGTGATTTCGTTGGAAGGAATTTCTTGTGTTCTGAGGTAATTTTGGTGGAATCGAATTTTTTGTGTTCTCGGGTGATTTCGTTGAAAGGGAATTTTTTTTGTGCTATATTGTGATTTGTTTGGAAGCGAATTTTTTGTGTTCTGGGGTGATTTTGTTGGAAGCGAATACTTGTGTTCTCAGAAGATTTCGTTGCAAACGAATTTTTTCTCTTCTGGGGTAATTTCGTTGGAAGTGAATTTTTTGTGTTGTCTGGTTTTTTCGATGGAAGCAAATTTTTGAAGTATGGGATCATTTCTTTGGAAGCGTGTTTTCTGTGCTCTGGAGTCATTTCGTTGGAAGCGAATTTTTTGTGCTCTGTGGTGTTCTCGTTGGAAGCAAATATTTGTGTTCTCATTAGATTTCGTTGCAAGCGAATTTTTTGTGTTCAGGGGTAATTTCGTTGGAAGCAAATTTTTTGTGTTCTCATGTGATTTCGATAGAAACTAATTTTTGAAGTAGGGGGTCATTTCATTTGAAGCGTGTTTTCTGTGCCCTGGAGTCATTTCGTTGGAAACGAGTTTTTTGTGCTCTGGGGTGTTTTCGTTGGAATCGAATATTTGTGTTCTCAGGAGAATACGTTGGAAAAGAAATTTTTGTTTTCTGGGTAATTTCGTTGGAAGCGAATTTTTTGTGTTCTCCGGTTTTTTCCATGGAAGCAAATTATTGAAATAGGGGGTCATTTTGTTGGAATCGTGTTTTCTGTGCTCTGGAGTCATTTTGTTGGAAGCGAATTTTTTGTCTTCTGGGGTGATTTCTTTGGAAGCGAATATATGTGTTTTCAGAAGATTTCTTTGCAAGCAAATTTTTTCTGTTCTGTGGTAATTTCGTTGGACGTGAATTTTTTGTGTTCTCGGGTGATTTCTTTGAAAGGGAATTTTTTGTGTTCTAGGGTGATTTCTTTGGAAGTGAATTTTTTTGTGCTCTGGGATGATTTCTTTGGAAGCGAATATTTGTGTTCTCAGGACATTTCTTTGGAAGCAATTTTTTCGTCTTTCGGGGTAATTTCGTTGGAAGCGAATTTTTTCTGTTCTCGGGTGATTTCGTTGAAAGCAAATTTTTTATGTTCTAGGGTGATTTCGTTGGAAGAAAATTTTTTTGTGCTCTGGGGTGATTTGGTTGGAAGCGAATTTTTTGTGTTCAGGGGTAATTTCGTTGGAAGCAAATTTTTTGTGTTCTCAGGTGATTTCGATGGAAACAAATTTTTGAAGTAGGGGGTCATTTCCTTGGAAGCGTGTTTTATGTGCCCTGGAGTCATTTCGTTGGAAACGAGTTTTTTGTGCTCTGGGGTAATTTCTTTGGAAGCGAATATTTTGTGTTCTAGCGTGATTTCGTTGAACGCTAATTTTTTGTGTTCTAGCGTGATTTCGTTGGAAGCGAATTTTTTGTGCTCTGGGGTGATTTGGTTGGAAGCGAATTTTTTGTCTTCTGTGGTGATTTCGATGGAAGCGATTTTTTTATGTTCTAGGGTGATTTCATTGAAAGCGAATTTTTTGTGTTTGGGGTCATTTCATTGGAAGCTTGTTTTCTGTGCGCTGGAGTCAATTCGTTGCAAGCAAATTTTTTGTGCTCTGGGGTGCTTTCGTTGGAAGCGAATATTTGTGTTCTCAGGAGATTTCTTTGCAAGTAAATTTTTTGTGTTCTCATGTGATTTCGATGGAAACAAATTTTTGAAGTAGGGGGTCATTTCATTGGAAGCGTGTTTTCTGTGCCCTGGAGTCATTTGGTTGGAAACGAGTTTTTTGTACTCTGGGGTGATTTCGTTGGAAGCGAATATTTGTGTTCTCAGGAGAATACGTTGGAAAAGAAATTTTTGTTTTCTCGGTAATTTCGTTGGAAGCAAATTTTTTGTGTTCTCCGGTTTTTTCGATGGAAGCAAATTATTGAACTAGGGGGGCATTTTTTTGGAATCGTGTTTTCTGTGCTCTGTAGTCATTTCTTTGGAAGCGAATTTTTTGTGTTCTGGGGTGATTTCATTGGAAGCGAATATATGTGTTCTCATAATATTTCTTTGCAAGCAAATTTTTTCTGTTCTGTGGTAATTTCGTTGGACGTGAATTTTTTGTGTTCTCGGGTGATTTCTTTGAAAGGGAATTTTTTGTGTTCTAGGGTGATTTCGTTGGAAGTGAATTTTTTTGTGCTCTGGGATGATTTCCTGGGAAGCGAATATTTGTGTTCTCAGGACTTTTCATTGGACGCAAATTTTTTGTGTTCTGGGGTAATTTCGTTCGAAGCGAATATTTTCTGTTCTCGGGTGATTTCGTTGAAAGCGAATTTTTTATGTTCTAGGGTGATTTCGTTGGAATCGAATTTTTTGTGCTCTGGGGTGATTTGGTTGGAAGCGAATTTTTTGTGCTCTGGGATCACATCTTTGGGAGCGAATATTTGTGTTATCAGGAGATTTCATAGCAAGCAATTTTTTTTGTGCTCTGGGGTGATTTGGTTGGAAGCAAATTTTTTGTCTTCTGTGGTGTTTTCGATGAAAGCGATTTTTTATGTTCTAGGGTGATTTCGTTGGAAGGGAATTTTTTGTGTTCTGGGGTCATTTCATTGGAAGCGTCTTTTCTGTGCTCTGGAGTCATTTCTTTGGAAGCAAATTTTTTGCGCTCTGGGGTGATTTCGTTGGAAGCGAATATTTGTGTTCTGAGGAGATTTTGTTGCAAGTGAATTTTTTGTGTTCAGGGGTAATTTCGTTGGAAGCGATTTTTTTGTGTTCTCAGGTGATTTTGACGGAAACAAATTTTTGAAATTGGGGGTCATTTCCTTGGAAGCGTGTATTCTGTGCCCTGGAGTCATTTCGTTGGAAATGAGTTTTTTGTGCTCTGGGGTGATTTCGTTGGAAGCGAATATTTGTGTTCTCAGGAGATTTCGTTGCAAGTAAATTTTTTGTGTTCTCATGTGATTTCGATGGAAACAAATTTTTGATGTAGGGGGTCATTTCATTGGAAGCGCGTTTTCTGCGCCCTGGAGTCATTTCGTTGGAAACGAGTTTTTTGTGCTCTGGGGTGATTTTGTTGGAAGCAAATGTTTTGTATTCTGGGTTAATTTTGTTGGAAGCGAATTTTTTGTGCTCTGTGGTGATTTCAGAGGAAGCGAATTTTTTGTGTTCTGGGATAATTTTGTTGGAAGCGAATATTTTGTGTTCTGGGGTGATTTCGTTGAAAGAGAATTTTTTATGTTCTAGGGTGATTTCCTTGGAAGCGAATTTTTTGTGCTCTGGGGTGATTTGGTTGGAAGCAAATTTTTTGTCTTCTGTGGTGATTTCGATGGAAGTGATTTTTTTATGTTCTGGGATGATATCTTTGGAAGCGAATATTTGTGTTCTCGGGTGACTTCGATGGAAGCAAATTTTTGAAGTATGGGGTCATTTCGTTGGAAGCAAATTTTTTGTGCTTTGGGGTGATTTCGTTGGAAGGAATTTCTTGTGTTCTGAGGTAATTTCGTTGGAATCGAATTTTTTGTGTCCTCGGGTGATTTCTTTGAAAGGGAATTTTTTTGTGTTATAGTGTGATTTGTTTGGAAGGGAATTTTTTGTGTTCTGGGGTGATTTTGTTGGAAGCGAATATTTGTGTTCTCAGAAGATTTCGTTGCAAACGAATTTTTTCTCTTCTGGGGTAATTTCATTGGAAGTGAATTTTTTGTGTTGTCCGGTTTTTTCGATGGAAGCAAATTTTTGAAGTATGGGGTCATTTCTTTGGAAGCGTTTTTTCTGTGCTCTGGAGTCATTTCGTTGGAAGCGAGTTTTTTGTGCTCTGGGGTGATCTCGTTGGAAGCAAATATTTGTGTTCTCAGTAGATTTCGTTGCAAGCGAATTTTTTGTGTTCAGGGGTAATTTCGTTGGAAGCAAATTTTTTGTGTTCTCAGGTGATTTCGATGGAAACAAATTTTTGAAGTAGGGGGTCATTTCCTTGGAAGCGTGTTTTCTGTGCCCTGGAGTCATTTCGTTGGAAACGAGTTTTTTGTACTCTGGAGTGATTTCGTTGGAATCGAATATTTGTGTTCTCAGGAGAATACATTGGAAAAGAAATTTTTGTTTTCTGGGTAATTTCGTTGGAAGCGAATTTTTTGTGTTCTCCGGTTTTTTCCATGGATGCAAATTATTGAAATAGGGGGTCATTTTGTTGGAATCGTGTTTTCTGTGCTCTGGAGTCATTTCCTTGGAAGCGAATTTTTTGTGTTCTGGGGTGATTTCTTTGGAAGCGAATATATGTGTTTTCAGAAGATTTCTTTGCAAGCAAATTTTTTCTGTTCTGTGGTAATTTCGTTGGACGTGAATTTTTTGTGTTCTCGGGTGATTTCTTTGAAAGGGAATTTTTTGTGTTCTACGGTGATTTCGTTGGAAGTGAATTTTTTTGTGCTCTGGTATGATTTCTTTGGAAGTGAATAT
Organism: Meriones unguiculatus; assembly: GCF_030254825.1. Taxonomy (NCBI): domain Eukaryota; kingdom Metazoa; phylum Chordata; class Mammalia; order Rodentia; family Muridae; genus Meriones; species Meriones unguiculatus. Next base: position 67,029,893 of record NC_083353.1, read on the forward strand.
TTGTGTTCTCAGGACATTTCGTTGGAAGCAATTTTTTTGTCTTTCGGGGTAATTTCGTTGGAAGCGAATTTTTTCTGTTCTCGGGTGATTTCGTTGAAAGCGAATTTTTTATGTTCTAGGGTGATTGCGTTGGAAGCAAATTTTTTTATGCTCTGGGGTGATTTGGTTGGAAGCGAATTTTTTGTGTTCAGGGGTAATTTCTTTGGAAGCGAATTTTTTGTGTTCTCAGGTGATTTCGATGGAAACAAATTTTTGAAGTAGGGGGTCATTTCCTTGGAAGCGTGTTTCTGTGCCCTGGAGTCATTTCGTTGGAAACGAGTTTTTTGTGCTCTGGGGTAATTTCTTTGGAAGCGAATTTTTTGTGTTCTAGCGTGATTTCGTTGAACGCTAATTTTTTGTGTTCTAGCGTGATTTCGTTGAAAGGGAATTTTTTGTGTTCTAGGGTGATTTTGTTGGAAGCAAATTTTTTGTGCTCTGTGGTGATTTCGATGGAACCAAATTTTTTTTGTTCTGTGGTAATTTTGTTGGACCTGAATTTTTGGTTTTCTCCGGTTTTTTTGTTGGAAGCAAATTTTTGAAGCAGGGGGTCATTTCGTTGGAAGCGTGTTTTCTGTGCTGTGGAGTCATTTCGTTGGAAGCGAATTTTTTGTGTTCTGGGGTCATTTCGATGGAAGCTAATTTTTGAAGTAGGGTGACATTTCGTTGGAAGCTTGTTTTCTGTGCTCTCGAGTCAGATCGTTGGAAGGGAATTTTTTGTGCTTTGGGGTGATTTCGTTGGAAGTGAATTTTTTTGTGTTCTAGTGTGATTTCGTTGAAAGGAAATTTTTTGTGTTCTAGGGTGATTTCGTTGGACATGAATTTTTTGTTTTCTCGGGTGACTTCATCGAAAGGGAATTTTTTGTGTTCTAGGGTGATTTCGTTGGAAGCGAATATTTGTGTTCTCAGGAGATTTCGTTGCAAGTAAATTTTTTGTGTTCTCATGTGATTTCGATGGAAAGAAATTTTTGAAGTAGGGGGTCATTTCATTGGAAGCGTGTTTTCTGCGCCCTGGAGTCATTTCGTTGGAAACGAGTTTTTTGTGCTCTGGGGTGATTTTGTTGGAAGCGAATTTTTTGTGTTATGGGTTAATTTCGTTGGAAGCGAATTTTTTGTGCTCTGTGGTGATTTCGGAGGAAGCGAATTTTTTGTGTTCTGGGATAATTTTGTTGGAAGCAAATATTTTGTGTTCTGGGGTGATTTCGTTGAAAGAGAATTTTTTATGTTCTAGGGTGATTTCCTTGGAAGCGAATTTTTTGTGCTCTGGGGTGATTTGGTTGGAAGCAAATTTTTTGTCTTCTATGGTGATTTCGATGGAAGCAATTTTTTTATGTTCTAGGGTGATTTCGTTGGAAGCGAATTTTTTGTGTTCTGGGATGATATCTTTGGAAGCGAATATTTTTGTTCTCGGGTGACTTCGATGGAAGCAAATTTTTGAAGTGTGGGGTCATTTCGTTGGAAGCGAATTTTTTGTGCTTTGGGGTGATTTCGTTGGAAGATAATTTTTTTGCTCTGTGGTGATTTCGTTGGAAGGAATTTCTTGTGTTCTGAGGTAATTTTGGTGGAATCGAATTTTTTGTGTTCTCGGGTGATTTCGTTGAAAGGGAATTTTTTTTGTGCTATATTGTGATTTGTTTGGAAGCGAATTTTTTGTGTTCTGGGGTGATTTTGTTGGAAGCGAATACTTGTGTTCTCAGAAGATTTCGTTGCAACCGAATTTTTTCTCTTCTGGGGTAATTTCGTTGGAAGTCAATTTTTTGTGTTGTCCGGTTTTTTCGATGGAAGCAAATTTTTGAAGTATGGGGTCATTTCTTTGGAAGCGTGTTTTCTGTGCTCTGGAGTCATTTCGTTCGAAGCGAATTTTTTGTGATCTGGGGTGTTCTCGTTGGAAGCAAATATTTGTGTTCTCATTAGATTTCGTTGCAAGCGAATTTTTTGTGTTCAGGGGTAATTTCGTTGGAAGCAAATTTTTTGTGTTCTCATGTGATTTCGATAGAAACTAATTTTTGAAGTAGGGGGTCATTTCATTTGAAGCGTGTTTTCTGTGCCCTGGAGTCATTTCCTTGGAAACGAGTTTTTTGTGCTCTGGGGTGTTTTCGTTGGAATCGAATATTTGTGTTCTCAGGAGAATACGTTGGAAAAGAAATTTTTGTTTTCTGGGTAATTTCGTTGGAAGCGAATTTTTTGTGTTCTCCGGTTTTTTCATGGAAGCAAATTATTGAAATAGGGGGTCATTTTGTTGGAATCGTGTTTTCTGTGCTCTGGAGTCATTTTGTTGGAAGCGAATTTTTTGTCTTCTGGGGTGATTTCTTTGGAAGCGAATATATGTGTTTTCAGAAGATTTCTTTGCAAGCAAATTTTTTCTGTTCTGTGGTAATTTCGTTGGATGTGAATTTTTTGTGTTCTCGGGTGATTTCTTTGAAAGGGAATTTTTTGTGTTCTAGGGTGATTTCTTTGGAAGTGAATTTTTTTGTGCTCTGGGATGATTTCTTTGGAAGCGAATATTTTTGTTCTCAGGACATTTCTTTGGAAGCAATTTTTTTGTCTTTCGGGGTAATTTCGTTGGAAGCGAATTTTTTCTGTTCTCGGGTGATTTCGTTGAAAGCAAATTTTTTATGTTCTAGGGTGATTTCGTTGGAAGAAAATTTTTTTGTGCTCTGGGGTGATTTGGTTGGAAGCGAATTTTTTGTGTTCAGGGGTAATTTCGTTGGAAGCGAATTTTTTGTGTTCTCAGGTGATTTCGATGGAAACAAATTTTTGAAGTAGGGGGTCATTTCCTTGGAAGCGTGTTTTATGTGCCCTGGAGTCATTTCGTTGGAAACGAGTTTTTTGTGCTCTGGGGTAATTTCTTTGGAAGCGAATATTTTGTGTTCTAGCGTGATTTCGTTGAACGCTAATTTTTTGTGTTCTAGCGTGATTTCGTTGGAAGCGAATTTTTTGTGCTCTGGGGTGATTTGGTTGGAAGCGAATTTTTTGTCTTCTGTGGTGATTTCGATGTAAGCGATTTTTTTAAGTTCTAGGGTGATTTCATTGAAAGCGAATTTTTTGTGTTTGGGGTCATTTCATTGGAAGCTTGTTTTCTGTGCGCTGGAGTCAATTCGTTGCAAGCAAATTTTTTGTGCTCTGGGGTGCTTTCGTTGGAAGCAAATATTTGTGTTCTCAGGAGATTTCGTTGCAAGTAAATTTTTGTGTTCTCATGTGATTTCGATGGAAACAAATTTTTGAAGTAGGGGGTCATTTCATTGAAAGCGTGTTTTCTGTGCCCTGGAGTCATTTCGTTGGAAACGAGTTTTTTGTGCTCTGGGGTGATTTCGTTGGAAGCGAATATTTGTGTTCTCAGGAGAATACGTTGGAAAAGAAATTTTTGTTTTCTCGGTAATTTCGTTGGAAGCAAATTTTTTGTGTTCTCCGGTTTTTTCGATGGAAGCAAATTATTGAACTAGGGGGGCATTTTTTTGGAATCGTGTTTTCTGTGCTCTGTAGTCATTTCTTTGGAAGCGAATTTTTTGTGTTCTGGGGTGATTTCATTGGAAGCGAATATATGTGTTCTCATAATATTTCTTTGCAAGCAAATTTTTTCTGTTCTGTGGTAATTTCGTTGGACGTGAATTTTTTGTGTTCTCGGGTGATTTCTTTGAAAGGGAATTTTTTGTGTTCTAGGGTGATTTCGTTGGAAGTGAATTTTTTTGTGCTCTGGGATGATTTCCTGGGAAGCGAATATTTGTGTTCTCAGGACTTTTCATTGGACGCAAATTTTTTGTGTTCTGGGGTAATTTCGTTCGAAGCGAATATTTTCTGTTCTCGGGTGATTTCGTTGAAAGCGAATTTATTATGTTCTAGGGTGATTTCGTTGGAATCGAATTTTTTGTGCTCTGGGGTGATTTGGTTGGAAGCGAATTTTTTGTGCTCTGGGATCACATCTTTGGGAGCGAATATTTGTGTTATCAGGAGATTTCATAGCAAGCAATTTTTTTGTGCTCTGGGGTGATTTGGTTGGAAGCAAATTTTTTGTCTTCTGTGGTGTTTTCGATGAAAGCGATTTTTTATGTTCTAGGGTGATTTCGTTGGAAGGGAATTTTTTGTGTTCTGGGGTCATTTCATTGGAAGCGTCTTTTCTGTGCTCTGGAGTCATTTCTTTGGAAGCAAATTTTTTGCGCTCTGGGGTGATTTCGTTGGAAGCGAATATTTGTGTTCTGAGGAGATTTTGTTGCAAGTGAATTTTTTGTGTTCAGGGGTAATTTCGTTGGAAGCGATTTTTTTGTGTTCTCAGGTGATTTTGACGGAAACAAATTTTTGAAATTGGGGGTCATTTCCTTGGAAGCGTGTATTCTGTGCCCTGGAGTCATTTCGTTGGAAATGAGTTTTTTGTGCTCTGGGGTGATTTCGTTGGAAGCGAATATTTGTGTTCTCAGGAGATTTCGTTGCAAGTAAATTTTTTGTGTTCTCATGTGATTTCGATGGAAACAAATTTTTGATGTAGGGGGTCATTTCATTGGAAGCGCGTTTTCTGCGCCCTGGAGTCATTTTGTTGGAAACGAGTTTTTTGTGCTCTGGGGTGATTTTGTTGGAAGCGAACTTTTTGTATTCTGGGTTAATTTTGTTGGAAGCGAATTTTTTGTGCTCTGTGGTGATTTCGGAGGAAGCGAATTTTTTGTGTTCTGGGATTATTTTGTTGGAAGCGAATATTTTGTGTTCTGGGGTAATTTTTTTGAAAGCGAATTTTTTATGTTCTAGGTTGATTTCATTGGAAGCGAATTTTTTGTGCTCTGGGGTGATTTGGTTGGAAGCAAATTTTTTGTCTTCTGTGGTGATTTCGATGGAAGTGATTTTTTTATGTTCTAGGGTGATTTCGTTGGAAGTGAATTTTTTGTGTTCTGGGATGATATCTTTGGAAGCGAATATTTGTGTTCTCGGGTGACTTCGATGGAAGCAAATTTTTGAAGTATGGGGTCATTTCGTTGGAAGCAAATTTTTTGTGCTTTGGGGTGATTTCGTTGGAAGGAATTTCTTGTGTTCTGAGGTAATTTCGTTGGAATCGAATTTTTTGTGTCCTCGGGTGATTTCTTTGAAAGGGAATTTTTTTGTGTTATAGTGTGATTTGTTTGGAAGGGAATTTTTTGTGTTCTGGGGTGATTTTGTTGGAAGCGAATATTTGTGTTCTCAGAAGATTTCGTTGCAAACGAATTTTTTCTCTTCTGGGGTAATTTCATTGGAAGTGAATTTTTTGTGTTGTCCGGTTTTTTCGATGGAAGCAAATTTTTGAAGTATGGGGTCATTTCTTTGGAAGCGTTTTTTCTGTGCTCTGGAGTCATTTCGTTGGAAGCGAGTTTTTTGTGCTCTGGGGTGATCTCGTTGGAAGCAAATATTTGTGTTCTCAGTAGATTTCGTTGCAAGCGAATTTTTTGTGTTCAGGGGTAATTTCGTTGAAAGCAAATTTTTTGTGTTCTCAGGTGATTTCGATGGAAACAAATTTTTGAAGTAGGGGGTCATTTCCTTGGAAGCGTGTTTTCTGTGCCCTGGAGTCATTTCGTTGGAAACGAGTTTTTTGTACTCTGGAGTGATTTCGTTGGAATCGAATATTTGTGTTCTCAGCAGAATACGTTGGAAAAGAAATTTTTGTTTTCTGGGTAATTTCGTTGGAAGCGAATTTTTTGTGTTCTCCGTTTTTTTCCATGGATGCAAATTATTGAAATAGGGGGTCATTTTGTTGGAATCGTGTTTTCTGTGCTCTGGAGTCATTTCCTTGGAAGCGAATTTTTTGTGTTCTGGGGTGATTTCTTTGGAAGCGAATATATGTGTTTTCAGAAGATTTCTTTGCAAGCAAATTTTTTCTGTTCTGTGGTAATTTCGTTGGACGTGAATTTTTTGTGTTCTCGGGTGATTTCTTTGAAAGGGAATTTTTTGTGTTCTACGGTGATTTCGTTGGAAGTGAATTTTTTTGTGCTCTGGTATGATTTCTTTGGAAGTGAATATTTGTGTTCTCAGGACATTTCGTTGGAAGCAATTTTTTTGTCTTTCGGGGTAATTTCGTTGGAAGCGAATTTTTTCTGTTCTCGGGTGATTTCGTTGAAAGCGAATTTTTTATGTTCTAGGGTGATTGCGTTGGAAGCAAATTTTTTTATGCTCTGGGGTGATTTGGTTGGAAGCGAATTTTTTGTGTTCAGGGGTAATTTCTTTGGAAGCGAATTTTTTGTGTTCTCAGGTGATTTCGATGGAAACAAATTTTTGAAGTAGGGGGTCATTTCCTTGGAAGCGTGTTTCTGTGCCCTGGAGTCATTTCGTTGGAAACGAGTTTTTTGTGCTCTGGGGTAATTTCTTTGGAAGCGAATTTTTTGTGTTCTAGCGTGATTTCGTTGAACGCTAATTTTTTGTGTTCTAGCGTGATTTCGTTGAAAGGGAATTTTTTGTGTTCTAGGGTGATTTTGTTGGAAGCAAATTTTTTGTGCTCTGTGGTGATTTCGATGGAACCAAATTTTTTTTGTTCTGTGGTAATTTTGTTGGACCTGAATTTTTGGTTTTCTCCGGTTTTTTTGTTGGAAGCAAATTTTTGAAGCAGGGGGTCATTTCGTTGGAAGCGTGTTTTCTGTGCTGTGGAGTCATTTCGTTGGAAGCGAATTTTTTGTGTTCTGGGGTCATTTCGATGGAAGCTAATTTTTGAAGTAGGGTGACATTTCGTTGGAAGCTTGTTTTCTGTGCTCTCGAGTCAGATCGTTGGAAGGGAATTTTTTGTGCTTTGGGGTGATTTCGTTGGAAGTGAATTTTTTTGTGTTCTAGTGTGATTTCGTTGAAAGGAAATTTTTTGTGTTCTAGGGTGATTTCGTTGGACATGAATTTTTTGTTTTCTCGGGTGACTTCATCGAAAGGGAATTTTTTGTGTTCTAGGGTGATTTCGTTGGAAGCGAATATTTGTGTTCTCAGGAGATTTCGTTGCAAGTAAATTTTTTGTGTTCTCATGTGATTTCGATGGAAAGAAATTTTTGAAGTAGGGGGTCATTTCATTGGAAGCGTGTTTTCTGCGCCCTGGAGTCATTTCGTTGGAAACGAGTTTTTTGTGCTCTGGGGTGATTTTGTTGGAAGCGAATTTTTTGTGTTCTGGGTTAATTTCGTTGGAAGCGAATTTTTTGTGCTCTGGGGTGATTTTGTTGGAAGCGAATTTTTTGTGTTCTGGGTTAATTTCGTTGGAAGCGAATTTTTTGTGCTCTGGGGTGATTTGGTTGGAAGCAAATTTTTTGTCTTCTATGGTGATTTCGATGGAAGCAATTTTTTTATGTTCTAGGGTGATTTCGTTGGAAGCGAATTTTTTGTGTTCTGGGATGATATCTTTGGAAGCGAATATTTTTGTTCTCGGGTGACTTCGATGGAAGCAAATTTTTGAAGTGTGGGGTCATTTCGTTGGAAGCGAATTTTTTGTGCTTTGGGGTGATTTCGTTGGAAGATAATTTTTTTGCTCTGTGGTGATTTCGTTGGAAGGAATTTCTTGTGTTCTGAGGTAATTTTGGTGGAATCGAATTTTTTGTGTTCTCGGGTGATTTCGTTGAAAGGGAATTTTTTTTGTGCTATATTGTGATTTGTTTGGAAGCGAATTTTTTGTGTTCTGGGGTGATTTTGTTGGAAGCGAATACTTGTGTTCTCAGAAGATTTCGTTGCAACCGAATTTTTTCTCTTCTGGGGTAATTTCGTTGGAAGTCAATTTTTTGTGTTGTCCGGTTTTTTCGATGGAAGCAAATTTTTGAAGTATGGGGTCATTTCTTTGGAAGCGTGTTTTCTGTGCTCTGGAGTCATTTCGTTCGAAGCGAATTTTTTGTGATCTGGGGTGTTCTCGTTGGAAGCAAATATTTGTGTTCTCATTAGATTTCGTTGCAAGCGAATTTTTTGTGTTCAGGGGTAATTTCGTTGGAAGCAAATTTTTTGTGTTCTCATGTGATTTCGATAGAAACTAATTTTTGAAGTAGGGGGTCATTTCATTTGAAGCGTGTTTTCTGTGCCCTGGAGTCATTTCCTTGGAAACGAGTTTTTTGTGCTCTGGGGTGTTTTCGTTGGAATCGAATATTTGTGTTCTCAGGAGAATACGTTGGAAAAGAAATTTTTGTTTTCTGGGTAATTTCGTTGGAAGCGAATTTTTTGTGTTCTCCGGTTTTTTCATGGAAGCAAATTATTGAAATAGGGGGTCATTTTGTTGGAATCGTGTTTTCTGTGCTCTGGAGTCATTTTGTTGGAAGCGAATTTTTTGTCTTCTGGGGTGATTTCTTTGGAAGCGAATATATGTGTTTTCAGAAGATTTCTTTGCAAGCAAATTTTTTCTGTTCTGTGGTAATTTCGTTGGATGTGAATTTTTTGTGTTCTCGGGTGATTTCTTTGAAAGGGAATTTTTTGTGTTCTAGGGTGATTTCTTTGGAAGTGAATTTTTTTGTGCTCTGGGATGATTTCTTTGGAAGCGAATATTTTTGTTCTCAGGACATTTCTTTGGAAGCAATTTTTTTGTCTTTCGGGGTAATTTCGTTGGAAGCGAATTTTTTCTGTTCTCGGGTGATTTCGTTGAAAGCAAATTTTTTATGTTCTAGGGTGATTTCGTTGGAAGAAAATTTTTTTGTGCTCTGGGGTGATTTGGTTGGAAGCGAATTTTTTGTGTTCAGGGGTAATTTCGTTGGAAGCGAATTTTTTGTGTTCTCAGGTGATTTCGATGGAAACAAATTTTTGAAGTAGGGGGTCATTTCCTTGGAAGCGTGTTTTATGTGCCCTGGAGTCATTTCGTTGGAAACGAGTTTTTTGTGCTCTGGGGTAATTTCTTTGGAAGCGAATATTTTGTGTTCTAGCGTGATTTCGTTGAACGCTAATTTTTTGTGTTCTAGCGTGATTTCGTTGGAAGCGAATTTTTTGTGCTCTGGGGTGATTTGGTTGGAAGCGAATTTTTTGTCTTCTGTGGTGATTTCGATGGAAGCGATTTTTTTAAGTTCTAGGGTGATTTCATTGAAAGCGAATTTTTTGTGTTTGGGGTCATTTCATTGGAAGCTTGTTTTCTGTGCGCTGGAGTCAATTCGTTGCAAGCAAATTTTTTGTGCTCTGGGGTGCTTTCGTTGGAAGCGAATATTTGTGTTCTCAGGAGATTTCGTTGCAAGTAAATTTTTGTGTTCTCATGTGATTTCGATGGAAACAAATTTTTGAAGTAGGGGGTCATTTCATTGGAAGCGTGTTTTCTGTGCCCTGGAGTCATTTCGTTGGAAACGAGTTTTTTGTGCTCTGGGGTGATTTCGTTGGAAGCGAATATTTGTGTTCTCAGGAGAATACGTTGGAAAAAAAATTTTTGTTTTCTCGGTAATTTCGTTGGAAGCAAATTTTTTGTGTTCTCCGGTTTTTTCGATGGAAGCAAATTATTGAACTAGGGGGGCATTTTTTTGGAATCATGTTTTCTGTGCTCTGTAGTCATTTCTTTGGAAGCGAATTTTTTGTGTTCTGGGGTGATTTCATTGGAAGCGAATATATGTGTTCTCATAATATTTCTTTGCAAGCAAATTTTTTCTGTTCTGTGGTAATTTCGTTGGACGTGAATTTTTTGTGTTCTCGGGTGATTTCTTCGAAAGGGAATTTTTTGTGTTCTAGGGTGATTTCGTTGGAAGTGAATTTTTTTGTGCTCTGGGATGATTTCCTGGGAAGCGAATATTTGTGTTCTCAGGACTTTTCATTGGACGCAAATTTTTTGTGTTCTGGGGTAATTTCGTTCGAAGCGATTATTTTCTGTTCTCGGGTGATTTCGTTGAAAGCGAATTTTTTATGTTCTAGGGTGATTTCGTTGGAATCGAATTTTTTGTGCTCTGGGGTGATTTGGTTGGAAGCGAATTTTTTGTGCTCTGGGATCACATCTTTGGGAGCGAATATTTGTGTTATCAGGAGATTTCATAGCAAGCAATTTTTTTGTGCTCTGGGGTGATTTGGTTGGAAGCAAATTTTTTGTCTTCTGTGGTGTTTTCGATGAAAGCGATTTTTTATGTTCTAGGGTGATTTCGTTGGAAGGGAATTTTTTGTGTTCTGGGGTCATTTCATTGGAAGCGTCTTTTCTGTGCTCTGGAGTCATTTCTTTGGATGCAAATTTTTTGCGCTCTGGGGTGATTTCGTTGGAAGCGAATATTTGTGTTCTGAGGAGATTTTGTTGCAAGTGAATTTTTTGTGTTCAGGGGTAATTTCGTTGGAAGCGATTTTTTTGTGTTCTCAGGTGATTTTGACGGAAACAAATTTTTGAAATTGGGGGTCATTTCCTTGGAAGCGTGTATTCTGTGCCCTGGAGTCATTTCGTTGGAAATGAGTTTTTTGTGCTCTGGGGTGATTTGGTTGGAAGCGAATATTTGTGTTCTCAGGAGATTTCGTTGCAAGTAAATTTTTTGTGTTCTCATGTGATTTCGATGGAAACAAATTTTTGATGTAGGGGGTCATTTCATTGGAAGCGCGTTTTCTGCGCCCTGGAGTCATTTTGTTGGAAACGAGTTTTTTGTGCTCTGGGGTGATTTTGTTGGAAGCGAATTTTTTGTATTCTGGGTTAATTTTGTTGGAAGCGAATTTTTTGTGCTCTGTGGTGATTTCGGAGGAAGCGAATTTTTTGTGTTCTGGGATTATTTTGTTGGAAGCGAATATTTTGTGTTCTGGGGTAATTTTTTTGAAAGCGAATTTTTTATGTTCTAGGTTGATTTCATTGGAAGCGAATTTTTTGTGCTCTGGGGTGATTTGGTTGGAAGCAAATTTTTTGTCTTCTGTGGTGATTTCGATGGAAGTGATTTTTTTATGTTCTAGGGTGATTTCGTTGGAAGTGAATTTTTTGTGTTCTGGGATGATATCTTTGGAAGCGAATATTTGTGTTCTCGGGTGACTTCGATGGAAGCAAATTTTTGAAGTATGGGGTCATTTCGTTGGAAGCAAATTTTTTGTGCTTTGGGGTGATTTCGTTGGAAGGAATTTCTTGTGTTCTGAGGTAATTTCGTTGGAATCGAATTTTTTGTGTCCTCGGGTGATTTCTTTGAAAGGGAATTTTTTTGTGTTATAGTGTGATTTGTTTGGAAGGGAATTTTTTGTGTTCTGGGGTGATTTTGTTGGAAGCGAATATTTGTGTTCTCAGAAGATTTCGTTGCAAACGAATTTTTTCTCTTCTGGGGTAATTTCATTGGAAGTGAATTTTTTGTGTTGTCCGGTTTTTTCGATGGAAGCAAATTTTTGAAGTATGGGGTCATTTCTTTGGAAGCGTTTTTTCTGTGCTCTGGAGTCATTTCGTTGGAAGCGAGTTTTTTGTGCTCTGGGGTGATCTCGTTGGAAGCAAATATTTGTGTTCTCAGTAGATTTCGTTGCAAGCGAATTTTTTGTGTTCAGGGGTAATTTCGTTGAAAGCAAATTTTTTGTGTTCTCAGGTGATTTCGATGGAAACAAATTTTTGAAGTAGGGGGTCATTTCCTTGGAAGCGTGTTTTCTGTGCCCTGGAGTCATTTCGTTGGAAACGAGTTTTTTGTACTCTGGAGTGATTTCGTTGGAATCGAATATTTGTGTTCTCAGCAGAATACGTTGGAAAAGAAATTTTTGTTTTCTGGGTAATTTCGTTGGAAGCGAATTTTTTGTGTTCTCCGTTTTTTTCCATGGATGCAAATTATTGAAATAGGGGGTCATTTTGTTGGAATCGTGTTTTCTGTGCTCTGGAGTCATTTCCTTGGAAGCGAATTTTTTGTGTTCTGGGGTGATTTCTTTGGAAGCGAATATATGTGTTTTCAGAAGATTTCTTTGCAAGCAAATTTTTTCTGTTCTGTGGTAATTTCGTTGGACGTGAATTTTTTGTGTTCTCGGGTGATTTCTTTGAAAGGGAATTTTTTGTGTTCTACGGTGATTTCGTTGGAAGTGAATTTTTTTGTGCTCTGGTATGATTTCTTTGGAAGTGAATATTTGTGTTCTCAGGACATTTCGTTGGAAGCAATTTTTTTGTCTTTCGGGGTAATTTCGTTGGAAGCGAATTTTTTCTGTTCTCGGGTGATTTCGTTGAAAGCGAATTTTTTATGTTCTAGGGTGATTGCGTTGGAAGCAAATTTTTTTATGCTCTGGGGTGATTTGGTTGGAAGCGAATTTTTTGTGTTCAGGGGTAATTTCTTTGGAAGCGAATTTTTTGTGTTCTCAGGTGATTTCGATGGAAACAAATTTTTGAAGTAGGGGGTCATTTCCTTGGAAGCGTGTTTCTGTGCCCTGGAGTCATTTCGTTGGAAACGAGTTTTTTGTGCTCTGGGGTAATTTCTTTGGAAGCGAATTTTTTGTGTTCTAGCGTGATTTCGTTGAACGCTAATTTTTTGTGTTCTAGCGTGATTTCGTTGGAAGCGAATTTTTTGTGCTCTGGGGTGATTTGGTTGTAAGCGAATTTTTTGTCTTCTGTGGTGATTTCGATGGAAGCGATTTTTTATGTTCTAGGGTGATTTCATTGAAAGCGAAATTTTTGTGTTTGGGGTCATTTCATTGGAAGCTTGTTTTCTGTGCGCTGGAGTCAATTCGTTGCAAGCAAATTTTTTGTGCTCTGGGGTGCTTTCGTTGGAAGCGAATATTTGTGTTCTCAGGAGATTTTGTTGCAAGTAAATTTTTTGTGTTCTCATGTGATTTCGATGGAAACAAATTTTTGAAGTAGGGGGTCATTTCAATGGAAGCGTGTTTTCTGTGCCCTGGAGTCATTTCTTTGGAAACGAGTTTTTTGTGCTCTGGGGTGATTTCGTTGGAAGCGAATATTTGTGTTCTCAGGAGAATACGTTGGAAAAGAAATTTTTGTTTTCTGGGTAATTTCGTTGGAAGCGAATTTTTTGTGTTCTCCGGTTTTTTCGATGGAAGCAAATTATTGAAATAGGGGGTTATTTTGTTGGAATTGTGTTTTCTGTGCTCTGGAGTCATTTCGATGGAAGCGAATTTTTTGTGTTCTGGGGTGATTTCGTTGGAAGCGAATATATGTGTTCTCAGAAGATTTCGTTGCAAGCAAATTTTTTCTGTTCTGTGGTAATTTCGTTGGACGTGAATTTTTTGTGTTCTCGGGTGATTTCTTTGAAAGGGAATTTTTTGTGTTCTAGGGTGATTTCGTTGGAAGCAAATTTTTTGTTTTCTGGGGTAATTTCGTTCGAAGCGAATTTTTTCTGTTCTCGGGTGATTTCGTTGAAAGCGAATTTTTTATATTCTAGGGTGATTTCGTTGGAAGCGAATTTTTTGTGCTCTGGGGGATTTGGTTGGAAGCGAATATTGGTGTTCTCAGGAGATTTCGTTGCAAGCGAATTTTTTTGTGTTCTCGGGTGATTTCAAAGCACAGAAAACACGCAAACACAAATATTCTCTTCCAACGAAATTACCCCAGAACACAAAAAATTTGCCTGCAACGAAATCTCCCCAGAGCACAAAAAATTCACTTCCAACGAACTCACCCTAGTGCACAAAAATTCCCTTTCAAAGAAATCACCCCAGAAGACAAAAAATTCGTGTCCAACGAAATCACCCAAGAACAGAAAAAATTCGCTTCCAACAAAAAGACCCCAAAGACAAAAAATTCCCTTACAAAGAAATCACCAGAGAACACAAAAAATTCGCTTCCAACGAAATCACCCCAGAGCACAAAAAATTCGCCTCCAACGAAATGACTCCAGAGCACAGAAAACATGCTTCCAACGTAATTACCCCAGAACACAAAAATTTTGCTTCCAAAAAAATCACCCAGAACAAAAATATGCGCTTCCAAAGAAATCACGCCAGAGCACAAAAAATTAGATTCCAAAAAAATCACCCGGGAACAAAAACATTCACTTCCAACAAAATCACCCCAGAACACAAAAAAATTCGCTTCCAACAAAATCACCCCAGAACAAAAAAAATTCGCTTTCAACAAAATCACCCGAGAAAACAAAAGTTTCGCTTCCAACGAAATCACCCTAGATCATAAAAATTTTGCTTCCATCGAAATCACCAGAGAAGACAAAAAATTTGCTTCCAAAGGAAATCACATCAGAGCACAAAAAATTAGCTTCCAACGAAATCACCCTAGAACACAAAAAATTCCCTTTCAACCAAATCACCCGAGAACAAAAAAATTCGTGTCCAACGAAATTACCCCAGAATAGAAAAAAATTACTTCCAACCAAATCAACCCAGGGCAAAAAAAAAAATCCCTTCCAACAAAATCACGCAGGAACACAAATATTGGCTTCCAAGGAAATTACCCCAGAACAGAAAAAAATTGCTTCCATCAAAATCACACCAGAACACAAAAGAATTGCTTCCAATGAAATTAGCCCAGAACACAAAAATTTGCTTCCAACGAAATCACACCAGAACATAAAAAATTCACTTCCAAAGAAATCACCCCAGAACACAAAAATTTTGCTTCCAACGAAATGACTTCAGAGCACAAAAAACACGCATTTAACGAAATCACCCCATTCTTCAAAAAATTCACTTCCAACGAAATTACCCCAGAACAGAAAAAATTTGCTTCCACCGAAATCACCCCAGAGCACAAAAATTTCACTTCCAACGAAATCACCGTAGAGCACAAAAAATTCGCTTTCAACAAAATCACCCTAGAACACAAAAAATTCGTGTCCAACGAAATCAACAGAATAGTAAAAATTTGCCCTGAAGAAATCACACCAGAGCACAAAAAATTCCCTTCCAACAAAATCATCGAGGAACACAAATATTGGCTTCCAACGAAATTACCCCAGAACAGAAAAAAATTGCTTCCATCGCAATCACCCCAGAACACAAAACAATTGCTTCCAAAGAAATTAGCCCAGAACACAAAAATTCCCTTCCAATGAAATCACACCAGAACACAAAAATTCACTTCCAAAAAAATCAGACCAGAACACAAAAATTTCGCTTCCAACGAAATGACTCCATAGCACAAAAAAACACGTTTGTAACGAAAATACCCCATTCTTCAAAAAATTCACTTCCAACGTAATTACCCCGACAGAAAAAATTTGCTTCCTTCAACGAAATCACCCCAGAACACAAAAAATTCGCTTCCAACGAAATGACCCCAGAGCACAAAAAATTGCTTTCAAAGAAATCACCCCAGAACACAAAAAGTTCGCTTCCAACGAAATCACCCCAGAACACTAAAAATTCGCTTCCAACAAAATAACCCTAGAACACAAAAAATTCCCTTCCAACAAAATCACCCAGTAACACAAATATTGGCTTCCAAAGAAATTACCCCAGAACACAAAAATTTGCTTCCGAAGAAATCACACCAGAACTCAAAAATTGGCTTCCAACGAAATTACCCCAGAAGAGAAAAAATTTGCTTCCAACGAAATGACTCCAGACCACAGAAAACACGCTACCATCGAAATCACCCGAGAACACAAAAAATGTGCTTCCAACGAAATTACCCCAGAAGAAAAAGAATTGCTTCCAAAGAAATGACTCCAGAGCACGGAAAACACGCTTCTAACGAAATCACCCCATACTTCAAAATATTCTCTTCCAACGAAATTAACCCAGAACAGAAAAAATTCGCTTCTATCCTAATCACCCCAGAGCACAAAAAATTCGTTCCCAATGAAATCACACCAGAACACAAAAAATTCGATTCCAACGAAATTACCCCAGAACACAAAAAATTTGCTTCCAACGAAATCACCCGAGAACACAAATATTCGCTTCCAACGAAATCAACCCACAACACAAAAAATTCGCTTCCAACGAAATCACCCGAGAATACAAATATTAGCTTCCAAAGATATCTCCCTAGAACATAAAAAATTCGCTTCCAACAAAATCACCCTAGAAAAAGAAAAATTCACTTTCAACGAAATCACCCGAGAACACAAAAAATTGGTGTCCAACGAAATTACTGCAGAATAGAAAAAATTTACTTCCAACCAAATCAATCCAGAACACAAAAATTCCCTTCCAACAAAATCACCCGAAAACACATATATAGGCTTCCAAAGAAATCACCCCGGAACACACAAAATTTGCTTCCAAAGAAATCACCCCAGAACACAAAAATTTCGCTTCCAACGAAATTACTCCAGAAGACAAAAAATTGGCTTCCAAAGAAATGACTCCAGAGCACAGAAAACACGATTCCAACGAAATGATCCCGTACATCAAAACTTTGCTTCCATCGAAATCACCCGAGAACACAAAAAATTCGCTTTCAACGAAATGACTCCAGAAGACAAAAAATTCGCTTCCAAAGAAGTGACTCCAGAGCACAGAAAACACGATTCCAACGAAATGATCCCGTACTTCAAAAATTTGCTTCCATCGAAATCACCCGAGAACACAAAAAATTCGCTTCCAACGAAATTACCTCAGAAGACAAAAAATTCTTTTCCAACGAAATCACCTGAGAACACAAATATTTGCTTCCAAAGATATCATCCCAGAGCACAAAAAATTCGCCTCCAACGAAATCACCCTAGAACACAAAAATCCCTTTCAACGAAATCACCAGAGAACACAAAAAATTCGGTTCCAACGAAATCACCCCAGAGCACAAAAAATTCGCTTCCAACAAAATCACCCTAGAGCACAAAAATTCGTTTTCAACGAAATCACCCTAGAAGACAAAAAATTCGCTTCCAACGAAATTACCCCAGAACACAAAAAAATTTGCTTGCAACGAAATCACCCTAGAACATAAAAAATTTGCTTCCATCGAAATCACCCGAAAACACTAAATTGGCTTCCAATGAAATTACCCCAGAACACAAATTTTGATTCCAACGAAATCACCCCAGAACACAAAAAATTCGCTTCCAAAGAAATCACCCCAGAACACAAAAATTTCGCCTCCAATGAAATGACTCCTGAACACAGAAAACACGCTTCCAACGAAATAACCCGAGACACAAAAAATTCGCTGCCAACGAAATTACCCCAGAAGAGAAAAAATTTGCTTCCAACGAAATGCCTCCAAAGCACAGAAAACATGCTTCTAACGAAATCACCCCATACTTCAAAATATTCACTTCCAACGAAATTACCCCAGAACAGAAAAAATTTGCTGGCAATGAAATCTCCTGAGAACACAAATATACTCTACCAACAAAATCACCCAAGAACAAAAAATATTCTCTTCTAACGTAATTACCCCAGAACACAACTATTTGCTTCCAACGAAATCAACCCAGAGCACAAAAAATTTACTTCCAACAAAATCACCCCAGAGCACAAAAAATTCGCTTTCAACGACATCAACCCAGAACACAAAAAATTCACTTCCAACGAAATTACCCCAGAACAGAAAAAATTCGCTTCTGTCCTAATAACCCCAGAGCACAAAAATTCGTTCCCAATGAAATCACACCAGAACACCAAAAATTCGCTTCCAATGAAATCAACCCAGAACACAAAAAATTCGCTTCCTTCGAAATTACCCAAGAACACAAAAAACTCGCTTCCAACGAAATTACTCCAGAGCACAAAAATTGCTTTCAAAGAAATCACCCCAGAACACAAAAATTCACTTCCAACGAAATCACCCCAGAACACGAAAAATTTGCTTCCAACAAAATAACCCTAGAACACAAAAAATTCCCTTCCAACAAAATCACGCAGGAACACAAATATTGGCTTCCAATGAAATTACCCCAGAACACAAAAATTTGCATCCAAAGAAACAACCCAGAACTCAAAAATTTGCTTCCAACGAAATTACCCCAGAAGAGAAAAAATTTGCTTCCAAAGAAATGACTCCAGACCACAGAAAACACGCTACCATCGAAATCGCCCGAGAACACAAAAGAATGTGCTTCCAACGAAATTACCCCAAAAGAGAAAAAAATTGCTTCCAACGAAATGACTCCAGAGCACGGAAAACACGCTTCTAACGAAATCACCCCATTCTTCAAAATATTCACTTCCAACGAAATTACCCCAGAACAGAAAAAAATTTGTTTCCAACGAAATCACCCCAGAGCACAAAAAATTCGATTCCAACGAACTCACCCTAGAGCACAAAAATTCGCTTTCAACGAAATCACCCTAGAAGACAAAAAATTCGCGTCCAACAAAATCAACCCAGAACACAAAAAATTCGCTTCCAACGAAATTACCCCAGAACACAAAAAAATTAGCTTGCAACGAAATCACCCTTTGAACATAAAAAATTTGCTTCCATCGAAATCACACGAAAACACTAAATTGGCTTCCAACGAAATTACCCCAGAACACAAAAATTTGCTTCCAACGAAATCACCCCAAAACACAAAAAATTCATTCCAAAGAAATCACCCCAGAATACAAAAATTTTGCCTCCAATGAAATGACTCCTGAACACAGAAAACACCCTACCAACGAAATCACCCAAGATACAAAAAAATTCGCTTCCAAAGAAATTACCCCAGAAGAGAAAAAATTTGCTTCCAATGAAATGCCTCCAGAGCACAGAAAACATGCTTCTAACGAAATTACCCCATACTTCAAAACATTCACTTCCAACGAAATTACCCCAGAA
Organism: Meriones unguiculatus; assembly: GCF_030254825.1. Classification (NCBI taxonomy): domain Eukaryota; kingdom Metazoa; phylum Chordata; class Mammalia; order Rodentia; family Muridae; genus Meriones; species Meriones unguiculatus. Next base: position 67,048,383 of record NC_083353.1, read on the forward strand.
CAGAAAAAATTAGCTTCTATCGTAAACACCCCAGAGCACAAAAAATTCATTCCCAATGAAATCACACCAGAACACAAAAAATCGCTTCCAATGAAATCAACCCAGAACACAAAAAATTCGCTTCCTTCGAAATCACCCAAGAACACAAAAAACTCGCTTCCAACGAAATCACCCGAGAATACAAATATTAGCTTCCAACGAAATCACCCTAGAACATAAAAAATTCGCTTCCAACGAAATCACCCAAGAACAAGAAGAATTCATTTTCAAAGAAATCACCCGAGAACACAAAAAACTCGTGTCCAACGAAATTACTGCAGAATAGAAAAATATTTACTTCGAACCAAATCAACCCAGAACACAAAAATTCCCTTCCAACAAAATCACCCGAAAACACATATATTGGCTTCCAACGAAATCACCCGAGAACACAAAAAATTGGCTTCCAACAAAATCACCCCAGAGCACAAAAACTTTGCTTCCAACGAAATGACTACAGAGCACAGGAAACACGCTTGCAACGAAATGACCCCCTACTTCAAAAATTTGCTTCCATCGAAAAAACCGGAGAACACAAAAAATTCTATTCCAACGATATTACCCAGAATACAAAAAATTCTTTTCCAAAAAAATCTCCTGAGAACACAAATATTCGCTTCCAAACATATCTTCCAAGAGCACAAAAAATTTGCTTCCAACGAAATCACCCTAGAAAACAAAAATTCCCTTTCAACGAAATCATCCGAGAACACAAAAAATTTGCTTCCAACGAAATCACCCCAGAGCACAAAAAATTCGCTTCCAACGAAATGACTCCAGAGCACAGAAAACACGCTTCCAATGAAATGACCCAAGAACACAAAAAATTCCCTTCCAATGAAATCACCCTAAAACATAAAAAAATCGCTTCCATTGAAATCACCACAGAAGACAAAAAATTCGCTTCCAACCAAATCACCCCAGAGCACAAAATGTTCGCTTCCAACGAAATCACCCTAGAACATAAAAAATTCGCTTCCAACGAAATCTCCTGAGAACACAAATATTTGCTTCCAACGAAATCACCCCAGAGCACGAAAAATTCGCTTCCAACGAAATCACCCTAGAACACAGAAAACACGCTTCCAACGAAATGACCCCATACTTCAAAAATTTGCTTCCAACGAAATCACCCGAGAACACAAAAAATTCGCATCCAACGAAATCACCCCAGAACACAAAAAAATTCCCTTTCAACAAAATCACCCAAGAACAAAAAAATTCGCGTCCAAAGAAATTACCACAAATAGAGAAAATTTACTTCCAACCAAATCAACCCAGAGCACAAAAAATTCCCTTCCAACAAAATCACCTGAGAACACAAATATTGGCTTCCAATGAAATTACCCCAGGACAGAAAAAATTTGCTTCCATCGAAATCACCCCAGAACACAAAAAATTCACTTCCAAAGAAATTACCCCAGAACACAAAAATTCCCTTTCAAAGAAATCACCCTAGAACACAAAAAATTTTCTTTCAACGAAATCAACCGAGAACACAAAAAATTGGCTTCCAAGTTAATTACAACAGAATACAAAAAATTCGCTTCCAACGAAATCATCCCAGAACAGAAAAATTTGCTTCCAAAGAAATCACCCCAGAACACAAAAATTCCCTTTCAACGAAATCACCCTAGAACACAAAAAATTCTCTTTCAACTAAATCAACCGAGAACACAAAATCACCCCAGAGCACAAAAAATTCACTTCCAACGAAATGACTCCAGAGCACAGAAAACACGCTTCCAATGAAATGACCCCAGAACACAAAAAATTCGCTTCCAACGAAATCACCCTAGAACATAAAAAAATCCCTTCCATCGAAATCACCACAGAAGACAAAATATTCGCTTCCAACCAAATCACCCCAGAGCACAAAATATTCGCTTCCAACGAAATCACCCTAGAATATAAAAAATTCGCTTTCAACGAAATCACCCGAGAACACAAAAAATTCGATTTCAACAAAATTATCCCAAAAGACAAAAATATCTTTTCCAATGAAATCTCCTGAGAACACAAATATTCGTTTCCAAGGAAATCACCCCAGAGCACAAAAAACTTGTTTCCAACGAAATGACTCCAGGGCACAGAAAACATGCTTCCAACGAAATGACCCCCTACTTCAAAAATTTGTTTTTATCGAAATCACCTGAGAACACAAAAAATTCGCTTCCAACGAAATTACCCCAGAACACAAAAAAATCGCTTGCAAAAAAATCTCCTGAGAACACAAATATTCGCTTCCAACAAAATCACAACAAAGCACAAAAAATTCGCTGCTTACGAAATCACCCTAAAACACAAAATATTTGCTTTCAACCAAATCACCCGAGAACACAATAAATTCACTTCCAAGGAAATCACCCCAGAGCACAAAAAATTCTTTTCCAACGAAACGACTAAAGAGGACAGAAAACACGCTTCTAACTAAAGCCCTCCAGAACACAAAAAATCGCTTCCAACAAAATCACCCGGGAACACAAATATTCGCTTCCAACGAAATCATCCCAGAGCACAAAAAATTCGCTTCCAAAGAAATCACCCTAGAACAAAAAAATTTGCTTCCAAAGAAATTACCCCAGAACACAAAAATTCGCTTCCAAAGCAAACACCCTAGAACACAAAAATTTTGCTTCCAACTAAATCACCCCAGAGAACAAAAAATTCGCTTCCAACGAAATGTCTCTAGAGCACAGAAAACACACTTCCAACGAAATGACCCCATATTTCAAAAATTTGCTTCCAACGATATCACCCGAGTACACAAAAAATTCGCCTCCAACGAAATCACCCCAGAGCACAAAAAATTAGCTTCCAAAGAAATCACCCTAGAACATAAAAAATTCGCTTCCATCGGAATCACCCCAGAACAAAAAAAAAAATTGCTTCCAAAGAAATTACCCCAGAACACAAAAATTCGCTTCCAAAGAAAACACCCTAGAACACAAAAATTTCGCTTCCAACTAAATCACCCCAGAGAACAAAAAATTCGCTTCCAACGAAATGTCTCTAGAGCATAGAAAACACGCTTCCAAAGAAATGACCCCATATTTCAAAAATTTGCTTCCAACGATATCACCCGAGTACACAAAAAATTCGCCTCCAAGGAAATCACCCCAGAACACAAAAAATTCCCTTTCAACAAAATCACCCGATAACAAAAAAATTCGCATCCAAAGAAATTACCACAAATAGAGAAAATTTACTTCCAACCAAATCAACCCAGAGCACAAAAAATTTCCTTCCAACAAAATCACCCGAGAACACAAATTTTGGCTTCCAATGAAATTACCCCAGGACAGAAAAAATTTGCTTCCATCGAAATCACCCCAGAACACAAAAAATTCACTTCCAAAGAAATTACCCCAGAACACAAAAATTCCCTTTCAACGAAATCAACCGAGAACACAAAAAATTGGCTTCCAAGTTAATTACAACAGAATACAAACAATTCGCTTCCAACGAAATCATCCCAGAACAGAAAAATTTGCTTCCAAAGAAATCACCCCAGAACACAAAAATTCCCTTTCAACGAAATCACCCTAGAACACAAAAAATTCTCTTTCAACGAAATCAACCAAGAACACAAAAAATTGGCTTCCAAGTTAATTACAACAGAATACAAAAAATTCCCTTCCAACGAAATCATCCCAGAACAGAAATATTTGCTTCCAAAGAAATCACCCCAGAACACAAAAATTTCCATTCCATCGAAATGAATCCAGAACAGAGAAAACAGGCTTCCAATGAAATCATCCCAGAACACAAAAAATTCGCTTCCAACGAAATCATCCCAGAACACAAAAAATTTGCTTCCAAAGAAATCACCACAGAACACAAAAATTTCCATTCCATCGAAATGAATCCAGAACAGAGAAAACAGGCTTCCAACGAAATCATCCCAGAACACAAAAAATTTGATTTCAACAAAATTACCCCAGAACACAAAAAAATTCGCTTCCAAAGAAATTACCCCAGAACAAAAGAAATTCGCTTCCAACGAAATCACCCCAGAACACCAAAAATTTGCTTCCAACGAAATGACTCCAGAGCACAGAAAACACGCTTCCAACGAAATTACCCCAGAACACAAAAAATTCGCTGCCACGACATCATTGTAGAACACAAAAAATTTGCCTCCAACAAAATCACCCCAGAACACAAAAAAATTCCCTTTCAACTAAATCACCCGAGAACAAAAAAAATTCACGTCCAAAGAAATTACCACAAATAGAGAAAATTTACTTCCAACCAAATCAACCCAGAGCACAAAAAATTCCCTTCCAACAAAATCACCCGAGAACACAAATATTGGCTTCCAATGAAATAACCCCAGAACAGAAAAAATTTGCTTCCATCGAAATCACACCAGAACACAAAAAATTCGCTTCCAAGAAATTACCCCAGAACACAAGAAATTTGCTTCCAACAAAATCACCACAAAGCACAAAAAAATTTGCTTCCAACAAAATGACCCCAGAACACATAAAATTCGCTTGCAACGAAATCTTCTGAGAACAGAAATATTCGCTTCCAACGAAATCACCCCAGAACACAAAAAATTTGCTTCCAACGTAATGACTCCAGAGCACAGAAAACAGGCTTCCAACGAAATGACCGCCGAACACGAAAAAATTCGCTGCCAACAAAATCACCCTAAAACACAAAAAATTCGCTTCCAACGAAATCATCCCGAAACACAAAAAATTTGCTTCCAAAGGAATCACCCCAGAACACAAAAATTCCCTTTCAACGAAATCACCCTAGAACACAAAAAATTCTCTTTCAACGAAATACACCGAGAACACAAAAAATCGGCTTCCAAGTTAATTACAACAGAATACAAAAAATTCGCTTCCAATGAAATCATCCCAGAACACAAAAAATTTGCTTCCAAAGAAATCACCCCAGAACACAAAAATTTCCATTCCATCAAAATGAATCCAGAACAGAGAAAACAGGCTTCCAACAAAATCATCCCAGAACACAAAAAATTTGCTTCCAACAATATTACCCCAGAACACAAGAAATTTGCTTCCAACAAAACTACCCCAGAACACAAGAAATTCGCTTCCGACGAAATCACCCCAGAACCCCAAAAATTTCCTTCCAACGAAATAACTCCAGAGCAAAGAAAACATGCTTCCAATGAAATGACCCCCTACTTCAAAAATTTGCTTCCATCGAAAAAACCGGAGAACACAAAAAATTCTCTTCCAACGATAATACCCCAGAAGACAAAAAATTCTTTTCCAACGAAATCTCCTGAGAAAACAAATATTTGCTTCCCATGAAATCACCCCAGAGCACAAATATTCGCTTCAAACGAAATCCACCTAGAACATAAAAAGTTCGCTTCCATCGAAATTACCCGAGAACACAAAAAAATTCGCTTCCAACGAAATTACCGCAGAACACAAGAAAATTGCTTCCAACGAAATCACCCCAAAGCACAAAAAATTCACTTCCAACGAAATCCCCCTAGAAAATAAAAAAATTGCTTACATCGAAATCACCCGAGAACACAAAAAATTCGCTTCCAACGAAATTACCCCAGAAGACAAGAAATTTGCTTCCAACGAAATCACACCAAAGCACAAAAAATTCGCCGCTTACGAAATCACCCTAAAACACAAAAAATTTGCTTTCAACCAAATCACCCGAGAACACAATAAATTCACTTCCAAGGAAATCACTCCAGAGCACAAAAAATTCCCTTCCAACGAAACGACTAAAGAGCACAGAAAACACGCTTATAACTAAAGCCCTCCAGAACACAAAAAATTCGCTTCCAACAAAATCACCCGGGAACACAAACATTCGCTTCCAACGAAATCACCCCAGAGCACAAAAAATTTGCTTCCAAAGAAATCACCCTAGAACATAAAAAATTCGCTTCCATCGAAATCACCCCAGAACACAAAAATTTGCTTCCAAAGAAATTACCCCAGAACACAAAAATTCGCTTCCAACAAAATCACCCCAGAACACAAAAAATCGCTTCCAAAGAAATCACCCCAGAACACAGAAAATTCCCTTTCAACAAAACCACCTGAGAACAAAAAAAATTCACGTCTAAAGAAATTACCACAAATAGAGAAAATTTACTTCCAACCAAATCAACCCAGAGCACAAAAAATTCCCTTCCAACAAAATTACCCCAGAACACAAAAAAATTCGCTTCCATAGAAATTACCCCAGAACACACGAAACTCCATTCCAACGAAATCACCCCAGAGCACAAACTATTCGCTTCCAACGAAATGACCCCATACTTCAAAAATTTGCGTCCATCGAAATCACCTAAGAACACAAAAAATTCGCTTCCAACAAAATTACCCCAGAACACAAAAATTTTGCTTCCAATGAAATCACCCCAGAGCACAAAAAATTCACCTCCAACGAAATCTCCCTAGAACATAAAAATTCACTTCCATTGAAATCAACCGAGAACAAAAAAATTCGCTTCCAACGAAATTACGCAAGAACACAAAAATTCGCTTCCAACGAAATTATCCCAGAAGACAAGAAATTCGCTTCCAACAAAATCACACCAAAGCACAAAAAATTCGCTTCCAAAGAAATCACCCTAAAACACAAAAAATTCGCTTTCAATCAAATCACCCGAAAACACAAAAAATTCGCTTCCGAAAAAATCCGCGAGAACATAAAAAATTCGCTTGCAACGAAACGACTCTAGAGCACAGAAAACATGCTTCCAACGAAATGACCCCCTACTTCAAAAATTTCCTTCCATCGAAGAAAACGGAGAACAAAAAAATTCGCTTCCAACAAAATTACTCAGGAACACAAATATTCGCTTCCAATGAAATCACCGCAGAGCACAAAAAATTCGCCTCCAACGAAATCCCCCTAAAACATAAAAAAATCGCTTCCATCGAAATCAACCGAGAACACAAAAAATTCGCTTCCAAAGAAATTACGCAAGAACACAAGAAATTCGCTTCCAACGAAATCACCCCAAAGCAAAAAAATTCGCTTCCAACGAAATCCCCCTAGAACATAAAAAATTCGTTTCCATCGAAATCACCAGAGAACACAAAAATTTCGCTTCCAAAGAAATTAACCCAGAAGTCAAGAAATTCGCTTCCAACAAAATCACACCAAAGCACAAAAAATTCGCTTCCAACGAAATAACCCTAAAACAAAAAAATTCGCTTTCAATCAAATCACCCGAAAACACAATAAATTTGCTTCCAAAGAAATCACCCCAGAGCAAAAAAAAATTCCCTTCCAACAAAATCACTCGAGAACACAAATATAGACTTCCAACGAAATCACCCCAGAACACAAAAAATTCGCTTCCAACGCAACGACTCCAGAGCACAGAAAACACGCTTCCAACAAAATGACCCCCTACTTGAAAAATTTGCTTCCATCGAAATCACCCGAGAACACAAAAAATTCGCTTCCAAAGAAATTACCCCAGAACACAAAAAATTCGCTTTCAACGAAATCACCCGAGAATACAAAAAAATTTGCTTCCAACGTAATTACCTCAGAACACAAAAAATTCACTTCCGACAAAATCACCTGGGAACACAAACATTCGCTTCTAACGAAATCACCGAAAGCACAAAAAATTCGCTTCCAAAGAAATCACCCTAGAACATAAAAAATTATCTTCCATCGAAATCACCCCAGAACAAAAAAATTTGCTTCCAAAAAATTACCCAGAACACAAAAATTCGCTTCCAACGAAACCTCCCCAGAACACAAAAAATTTGCTTCCAAAGAAATCACCCTAAAACACAAAAATTTCGCATCCAACAAATGACTCCAGAACACTAAAAACATGCTTCCAACGAAATCACCCCAGAACACAAAAAATTCGCTTCCAACGCAACGACTCCAGAGCACAGAAAACACACTTCCAACAAAATGACCCCCTACTTGAAAAATTTGCTTCCATCGAAATCACCCGAGAACACAAAAAATTCGCTTCCAAAGAAATTACCCCAGAACACAAAAAATTCGCTGCCAACGACATCATTGTAGAACACAAAAAATTCGCTTCTATCGAAATCACCCGAGAACACAAAAAATTCGCTTCCAAAGAAATTACCCCAGAACACAAAAAATTCGCTTCCAAAGAAATCACCCTAGAAATAATAAATTATCTTCCATCGAAATCACCCCAGAACAAAAAAATTTGCTTCCAAAAAATTACCCCAGAATACAAAAATTCGCTTCCAACGAAACCTCCCCAGAACACAAAAAATTTGCTTCCAAAGAAATCACCCTAGAACACAAAAATTTCGCATCCACCAAAATGACTCCAGAACACTGAAAACATGCTTCCAAAAAAATGAACCCCTACTTGAAAAATTTGCTTCCATCGAAATCACCCGAGAACACAAAAAATTCGATTCCAAAGAAATCACCCTAGAAAATAAAAAATTATCTTCCATCGAAATCACCCCAGAACAAAAAAATTTGCTTCCAACGAAATTAACCCAGAACACAAAAAAATTCGCTTCCTTAGAAATTACCCCAGAAGACAAGAAATTCGCTTCCAATGAAATCACCCCAGATCACAAATTATTCGCTTCCAACGAAATGACCCCAACTTCAAAAATTTGCTTCCATCGAAAAAAATGGAGAACACAAAAAATTCGCTTCCAACAAAATTACTCAGGAACACAAATATTCGCTTCCAACGAAATGACGCCAGAGCACAAAAAATTCGCTTGCAATGAAATCCCCCGAGAACATAAAAAATTCGCTTGCAATGAAACGACTCTAGAGCACAGAAAACATGCTTCCAACGAAATGACCCCCAACTTCAAAAATTTGCTTCCATCGAAGAAACCGGAGAACACAAAAAATTCGCTTCCAACAAAATTACTCATGAACACAAATATTCGCTTCCAACGAAATCACCCCAAAGCATAAAATTCGCTTCCAACGAAATCCCCCTAGAATATAAAAAATTCGCTTCCATCGAAATCACCCGAGAACACAAAAAATTCACTTCCAAAGAAATTACCCCAGAAGTCAAGAAATTCGCTTCCAACAAAATCAAACCAAACCACAAAAAATTCGCTTCCAACGAAATAACCCTAAAACATAAAAAATTTGCTTTCAAACAAATCACCCGAAAACACAATAAATTCGCTTCCAAAGAAATCACCCCAGAGCAAAAAAAATTCTCTTCCAACAAAATCACCTCGAGAACACAAATATAGACTTCCAACGAAATTACCCCAGAACACATAAAATTCGCTTCCAAAGAAATCACCCCAGAACACAAAAAATTCGCTCCCAACGCAATGACTCCAGAGCACAGAAAACATGCTTCCAACAAAATGAACCCCTACTTGAAAAATTTGCTTCCATCGAAATCACCCGAGAACACAAAAAATTCGCTTCCAAAGAAATTACCCCAGAACACAAAAAATTCGCTTCCAAAGAAATCACCCTAGAAAATAAAAATTTATCTTCCATCGAAATCACCCCAGAACAAAAAAATTTGCTTCCAACGAAATGACCCCAGAATCCCAAAAATTTGCTTCCAACGAAATGAATCCAGAGCACAGAAAACATGCTTCCAACGAAATGACCCCCTACTTCAAAAATTTGCTTTCATCGAGAAAAATGGAGAACACAAAAAATTCGCTTCCAACAAAATCACCTGGGAACACAAACATTCGCTTCCAACGAAATCACCGCAGAAAAAAAAATTGCTTCCAAAGAAATTACCCCAGAACACAAAAATTCGCTTCCAAAGAAATCACCCTAGAACACAAAAATTTCTCTTCCAACGAAATGAATCCATAACACTGAAAACACGCTTCCAACAAAATCACCCCAGAACACAAAAAATTCTCTTCCAAGGAAATTACCCCAGAACACAAAAAATTCGCTTCCAACGAAATCAATCCAGAAAACAAAAAAATTTCCTTCCATTGAAATCACCTGAGAACAGAAAAAATTCGCTTCAATCGAAATCACCAGAGAACACAGAAAAATTCAATTCCAACGAAATTACCCCAGAACACAAGAAATTCGCTTCCAACGAAATGACCCCATACTTCAAAACTTTGTTTCCATCGAAATTACCTGAGAACACAAAAAATTCGCTTCCAACGAAATTACCCGAGAACACAAAAAATTCGCTTCCAACGAAATTACCCCAGAAGACAAGAAAATCGCTTCCAATGAAATCACCCCAGAGCACAAAAAATTCGCTTCCAATGAAATCACCCTCGAACACAAAAAATTCGCTTTCAATGAAATCACCCAAGAAAACAAAAAATTCGTTTCCAAATAAATCACCCCAGGGCACAAAAAATTTGCTTCCAACGAAATGACTCCAGAGCACAGAAAACACGCTTCCAACGAAATGACCCCCTACTTCAAAAATTTGCTGCCATCGAAAAAAACGGCGAACACAAAAAATTCGCTTCCAACGAAATTACCCCAGAACACAAAAAATTCGCTTGCAACGAAATCTCCTGAGAACACAAATATTCGCTTCCAACGAAATCACCCCAGAGAACAAAAAATTCGCTTCCAACGAAATGTCTCCAGAGCACAGAAAACACGCTTCCAACGAAATGACCCCATACTTCAAAATTTTGCTTCCATCGAAATCACGCGAGAACACAAAAAATTCGCTTCCAACAAAATTACCGGAAACACAAATATTCGCTTCCAACGAAATCACCAGAGAACACAAATATTGCCTTCCATCGAAATCACCCCAGAACACAAAAAAATTCGCTTCCAAAGAAATTACCCCAGAACACAAAAATTCACTTCCAACGTAATAGCCCCAGAAATCAAAACTTTCGCTTCCAACGAAATTACCACAAAACACAAAAAATTTGCTTCCAACGAAATCAACGGTGAACACAAATATTTGCTTGCAAAGAAATCACCGCAGAACACAAAAATTTAGCTTCTAATGACATGACTCCAGAGCACAGAAAACACGCTTCCAAGGAAATCACCCCAGAACACAAAAAATTCACTTCCAACGACATTACCCCAGAAGACAAAAAATTCTTTTCCAACGAAATCTCCTAAGAACACAAATATTCGCTTCCAACGATATCACCCCAGAGCACAAAAATTTAGCTTACAACTAAATGACTCCAGAGCACAGAAAACACGCATCCAAGGATATCACCCCAGAACCAAAAAATTCACTTCCAACGAAATTAACCCAGAAGACAAAAAATTCCCTTCCAACGAAATCACCCCAGAACACAAAAAATTCGCTTCCAACGAAATGACTCCAGAGCACAGAAAACACGCTTCCAAGGAAATCACCCCAGAACACAAAAAATTCACTTCCAACGAAATCACCCCAGAACACAAAAAATTTGCTTCCAACGAAATGACTCCAGAGCACAGAAAACACGCTTCCAATGAAATGACCCCATACTTCAAAAATTTGCTTCCAACGAAATCACCCGAGAACACAAAAAATTCGCATCCAAAGAAATCACCCCAGAACACAAAAAATTGGCTTCCAACGTAATTATCCCATAAAAGAAAAATTTGCTTCCATCCAAAACAAAACAGAACACAAAAAATTTGCTTCCAAAGAAATCACCCCAGAACACAAAAATTGGCTTCCAACGAAATCACCCCAGAACACAAAAAATTCGCTTCCAAAGAAATCACCCCAGAACACAAAAATTTCGCTTCCAACGAAATGAATCCAGAACACAGAAAACACGCTACCAACGAAATCACCAGAGAACACAAAAAATTTACTTCCAACTAAACGACTCCAGAGCACAGAAAACACGCTTCTAATGAAATCACTCCATACTTCAAAATCACTTCCAACGACATTACCACAGAACAGAAAAAATTCGCTTCCAACAAAATCACTCGGGAACAGAAATATTCGCTTCCAATGAAATCACCCCAGAACACAAAAAATTCGCTTCCAACAAAATCACCCCAGAGCACAAAAAATTTCACTTCCAACGAAATGACTCCAGAGCACAGAAAACACGCTTGCAACAAATGACCCCATACTTCAAAAATTTGCTTCCATTGAAAAAAACCGGAGAATATAAAAAATTCGCTTTCAATGAAATCACCAAAGAACACAAAAAATTCACGTTCAACGAAATTACCCCAGAATAGAAAAGAATTACATCCAACCAAATCAACCCAGAGCACAAAAAACTTCCCTTCCAACAAAATCACCCAGGAACACAAAAATGGGCTTCCAAAGAAATTACCCCAGAAGAGAAAAAATTCGCTTCCAGTGAAATCACCCCAGAGCACAAAAAAATTCTTTCTAACAAAATGACTCCAGAACACAGAAAACACGCTTCCAATGAAATGACCCCAGAACACAAAAAATTCCCTTCCAACGAAATCACCCTAAAACATAAAAAACTCGATTCCATCGAAATCACCATAGAAGACAAAAAATTCGCTTCCAAAGAAATCACCCTAGAACATAAAAAATTCGCTTTCAACGAAATCACCCAAGAACACAAAAAATTCGTTTCCAAAAAATCACCCCAGAACACAAAAAATTCACTTTCAACGAAATTACTCCAGAGCACAGAAAACACGCTTCCAACGAAATGACCCCCTACTTCAAAAATTTGCTTCCAACGAAATCACCAGAGAACACAAAAAATTCGCGTTCAATGAAATTACCCCAGAATAGAAAAGAATTACATCCAACCAAATCAACCCAGAGCACAAAAAATTCCCTTCCAACAAAATCACCCAGGAACACAAATATTGGCTTCCAAAGAAATTACCCCAGAATAGAAAAAATTCGCTTCCAGTGAAATCACCCCAGAGCACAAAAAATTCTTTCTAACGAAATGACTCCAGAACACAGAAAACACGCTTCCAATGAAATGACCCCAGAACACAAAAAATTCCCTTCCAACGAAATCACCCTAGAACATAAAAAACTCGCTTCCATCGAAATCACCATAGAAGACAAAAAATTCGCTTCCAAAGAAATCACCCTAGAACATAAAAAATTCGCTTTCAACGAAATCACCCAAGAACACAAAAAATTCGTTTCCAAATATCACCCCAAAACACAAAAAATTCGCTTTCAACGAAATTACTCCATAGCACAGAAAACACGCTTCCAACGAAATGACCCCCTACTTCAAAAATTTGCTTCCAACTAAATCACCCGAGACCACAAAACATTCGCATCCAACGAAATCACCCCAGAACACAAAAAAATTCCCTTTCAACAAAATCACCTGAGAACAAAAAAAATCGCTTCCAACAAAATCACCCCAGAGCACAAAAAATTCGCTTTCAACAAAATCACCATAGAACACCAAAATTCCCCTTCAACGAAATCACCCGAGAACACAAAAATTTCTCTTCAACAAAATCACGCCAGAAGACAAAAAATTCGCTTGCAACGAAATCTCCTGAGAGCACAAATATTCGCTTCCAAAGAAATCACACCAGAGCACAAAAAATTCGCTTTCAACGAAATGACTCCAGAGCACAGAAAACATGCTTCCAACGAAATGACCCCCTACTTCAAAAATTTGCTTCCATCGAAAAAACCGGAGAACACAAAAAATTCTGTTCCAACGATATTACCCCAGAGGACAAAAAATTCTTTTCCAACGAAATCTCCTGAGAACACAAATATTCGCTTCCAAAGATATCATCCCAGAGCACAAAAAAATTCGCTTCCAACGAATTCACCCTAGAACACAAAAATTCCCTTTCAGCGAAATCACCCTAGAACACAAAAAATTCTCTTTCAAGGAAATCAACTGAGAACACAAAAAACTGGCTTCCAAGTTAATTACAACAGAATACAAAAAATTCGCTTCCAACGAAATCATCCCAGAACACAAAAAATTTGCTTCCATAGAAATTACCTCAGAAAACAAAAATTTCCATTCCATCGAAATGAATCCAGAACAGAGAAAACAGGGTTCCAACGAAATCATCCCAGAACACAAAAAATTCGCTTACAACAATATTACCCCAGAACACAAAAAATTTGCTTCCAACAAAATTACCCCAGAACACAAAAAAATTCGCTTCCAAAGAAATTACACCAGAGCACAAAAAATTCCCTTAAAACAAAATTATTCGAGAACACAAATATAGACTTCCAATGAAATGACCCCAGAACACATAAAATTCGCTTCCAAAGAAATCTCCCCAGAACACAAAAAATTCGCTTCCAACGCATCGACTCCAGAGCACAGAAAACACGCTTCCAACGAAATGACCCCCTACTTGAAAAATTTGCTTCCATCGAAAAAACCGGAGAACACAAAAAATTCGCTTCCAACAAAATCACCGGGGAACACAAACATTCGCTTCCAACGAAGTCACCCCAAAGCACAAAAAATTCGCTTCCAAAGAAATCACCCTAGAACACAAAAATTTCGCTTCCAACTAAATCACCCCAGAGAACAAAAAATTTGCTTCCAACGAAATGTCTCTAGAGCACAGAAAACACGCTTCCAACGAAATGACCCCATACTTCAAAAATTTGCTTCTAACGAAATCACCCGAGAACACAAAAAATTCGCCTCCAACGAAATCACCCGAGAACAAAAAAATTCGCGTCCAAAGAAATTACCACAAATAGAGAAAATTTACTTCCAACCAAATCAACCCAGAGCACAAAAAATTCCCTTCCAACAAAATCACCCGAGAACACAAATATTGGGTTCCAATGAAATTACCCCAGGACAGAAAAAATTTGCTTCCATAGAAATCACCCCAGAACACAAAAAATTCGCTTCCAAAGAAATTACCCCAGAACACAAGAAATTTGCTTCCAACAAAATCACCACAAAGCACAAAAAAATTGCTTCCAACAAAATGACCCCATACTTCAAAAATTTTCTTCCATCAAAAAAACCGGAGAATAGCAAAAATTCGCTTCCAACGAAATTACCCCAGAACACATAAAATTCGCTTGCAACAAAATCATCTGAGAACACAAATATTCGCTTCCAATGAAATCACCCCAGAAAACAAAAAATTCGCTTCCAACGTAATGACTCGAGAGCACAGAAAACACGCTTCCAACGAAAGGACCGCCGAGCACAAAATTTCCCTGCCAACAAAATCACCCTAGAACACAAAAAATTCTCTTTCAACGAAATCAACCGAGAACACAAAAAATTGGCTTCCAAGTTAATTACAACAGAATACAAAAAATTCGCTTCCAACGAAATCATCCCAGAACCCAAAATATTTGCTTCCAACAAAACTACCCCAGAACACAAGAAATTCGCTTCCAACAAAATCACCCCAGACCCCAAAAATTTGCTTCCAACGAAATGACTCCAGAACAAAGAAAACATGCTTCCAATGTAATGACCCCCTACTTCAAAAATTTGCTTCCATCAAAAAAACCCGAGAACACAAAAAATTCTCTTCAAACGATATTACCCCAGAAGACAAAAAATTCTTTTCCAACGAAATCTCCTGAGAACACAAATATTCGCTTCCCATGAAATCACCCCAGAGCACAAATATTCGCTTCAAACGAAATCCCCCTAGAACATTGAAAATTCGCTTCCATAGAAATCACCCGAGAACACAAAAAATTCGCTTCCAACGAAATTACCCCAGAAGACAAGAAATTCGCATCCAACGAAATCACACCAAAGCACAAAAAATTCGCTGCTTACGAAATCACCCTAAAAAACAAAAAATTTGCTTTCGACCAAATCACCCGAGAACACAATAAATTCACTTCGAAGGAAATCACCCCAGTGCACGAAAAATTCCCTTCCAACGAAACGACTAAAGAGCACAGAAAACACGCTTCTAACTAAATCCCTCCAGAACACAAAAAATTCGCTTCCAACAAAATCACCCGGGAACACAAACATTCGCTTCCAACGAAATCACCCAAGAGCACAAAACATTCGCTTCCAATGAAATCACCCTAGAACATAAAAAATTCGCTTCCATCGAAATCACCCCAGAACAAAAAAATTTGCTTCCAAAGAAATTAACCCAGAACACAAAAATTTGCTTCCAACGAAATCACCCCAGAACACAAAAATTCGCTTCCAAAGAAATCACCCTAGAACACAAAAATTTCGCTTACAACTAAATCACCCCAGAGAACAAAAAATTTGCTTCCAACGAAATGTCTCTAGAGCACAGAAAACACGCTTCCAACGAAATGACCCCATACTTCAAAAATTTGCTTCCAACGAAATCACCAAGAACACAAAAAAATTCGCCTACAACGAAATCACCCCAGAACACAAAAAAATTCCCTTTCAACTAAATCACCCGAGAACAAAAAAATTCACGTCCAAAGAAATTACCACAAATAGAGAAAATTTACTTCCAACCAAATCAACCCAGAGCACAAAAAATTCCCTTCCAACAAAATCACCCGAGAACACAAATATTGGCTTCCAATGAAATTACCCCAGAACAGAAAAAATTTGCTTCCATCAAAATCACTCCAGAACACAAAAAATTCGCTTCCAAGAAATTACCCCAGAACACAAGAAATTTGCTTCCAACAAAATCACCACAAAGCACAAAAAATTTGCATCCAACGAAATCCCCCGAGAACATAAAAAATTCGCTTGCAACGAAACGACTCTAGAGCACAGAAAACATGCTTCCAACCAAATGACCCCCTACTTCAAAAATTTCCTTCCATCGAAAAAACCGGAGAACACAAAAAATTCGCTTCCAACAAAATTACTCAGGAACACAAATATTTGCTTCCAATGAAATCACCCCAGAGCACAAAAAATTCGCCTCCAACAAAATCCCCCTAAAACATAAAAAATTCGCTTCCATCGAAATCACCTGAGAACACAAAAAATTCACTTCCAAAGAAATTACCCCAGAAGTCAAGAAATTCGCTTCCAAAAAGTCACACCAAAGCACAAAAAATTCGTTTCCAACGAAATAACCCTAAAACACAAAAAATTCGCTTTTAATCAAATCACCCGAAAACACAATAAATTAGCTTCCAAAGAAATAACCCCAGAGCACAAAAAATTCCCTTCCACCAAAATCACTCGAAAACACAAATATAGACTTCCAACGAAATTACCCCAGAACACATAAAATTCGCTTCCAAAGAAATCATCCCAGAACACAAAAAATTCGCTTCCAACGCAACGATTCCAGAGCACAGAAAACACGCTTCCAAAAAAATGACCCCCTACTTGAAAAATTTGCTTCCATTGAAATCACCCGAGAACACAAAAAATTCGCTTCCAAAGAAATTACCCCAGAACACAAAAAATTCGCTGCCAACGACATCATTGTAGAACACAAAAAATTAGCTTTCAACGAAATCACCCGAGAATACAAAAAAATTTGCTTCCAACGTAATTACCTCAAAACACAAAAAATTTGCTTCCGACAAAATCACCCAGGAACACAAACATTCGCTTCTAACGAAATCAACCCAAAGCACAAAAAATTCGCTTCCAAAGAAATCACCCGAGCACATAAAAAAATATCTTCCATCGAAATCACCACAGAACAAAAAAATTTGCTTCCAAAAAATTACCCCAGAACACAAAAATTCGCTTCCAACAAAACCTCCCCAGAACACAAAAAATTTGCTTCCAAAGAAATCACCCTAGAACACAAAAACTTCACGTCCAACGAAATGACTCCAGAACACTGAAAACACGCTTCCAACGAAATCACGCCAGAACACAAAAAATTCGCTTCCAACGAAATCACCCCCGAGCACAAAAAATTTGCTTCCAACAAAATTAACCCAGAACACAAAAAATTCGCTTCCTTAGAAATTACTCCAGAAGACAAGAACGATATTTAAAAAAATACAAAAAATTATTTTCCAATGAAATCTCCTGAGAACGCAAATATTCGTTTCCAAAGATATCATCACAGAGCAAAAAAAAAAATTCGCTTCCAATGAAATCACCCTAGAACACAAAAATTCCCTTTCAACGAAATAACCGGAGAACACAAAAAATTCGCTTGCGAAGAAATCTCCCAAGAGCACAAAAAATTCACTTCCAACAAAATGAATCCAGGGAACAGAAAACACGCTTGCAACGAAATGACCCGCTACTGCAAAAATTTGCCTCCGTTGAAAAAACCGGAGAACAAAAAAATTCTCTTCCAAAGAGATTACCCCAGAAGACAAAAAATTCTTTTCCAATGAAATCTCCTGAGAACACAAATATTGGCTTCCAAAGATATCATCCCAGAGAACGAAAAATTCGCTTCCAACGAAATCACCCTAGAACACAAAAAATTCGCTTCCAACGAAGTTACCCAGAAAACAAAAAAATCGCTTCCGACCAAATGACTCCAGAGCACAGAAAACACGCTTCCAAAGAAATGACCCCCTACTTCAAAAATTTGCTTCCATCGAAAAGACCGGAGAACACAAAAATTCTCTTCCAACGATATTATCCAGGAAAATTCGCTTTCAACCAAATCACGCTAGAACACAAAAATTCCCTTTCAACGAAATCTCCCGAGAACACAAAAATTCGCTTCCAACGAAATCACCCCAGAACACAAAAAAATTCGCTTGCAACGAAATCTCCTGAGAACACAAATATTCACTTCCAACAAAATCACCCCAGAGCACAAAAAATTCGCTTCGAACGAAATGACTCCAGAGCACAGAAAACATGCCTCCAAAGAAATGACCCCCTACTACCAAAATTTGCTTCCATCGAAAAAACCTGAGAACACAAAAAATTCTCTTCCAACGAGATTACCCCAAAAGACAAAAACTTCTTTTCCAACGAAATCTCCTGAGAACACAATTATTCGCTTCCAAATATATCATCCCAGAGCAGAAAAAATTCGCTTCCAATGAAATCACCCGAGAACACAAAAAATTCACTTTCAACGAAATGACTCCAGAGCACAGAAAATACGCTTCCAATGAAATGACCCCAGAACACAAAAAATCCCTTCCAAAGAAATCACCCTAGAACATAAAAAAATCTCTTCCATCGAAATCACCACAGAAGACAAAAAATACGCTTTCAACCAAATCACCCCAGAGCACAAAAAATTTGCTTCCAACGAAATCACCCTAGAACATCAAAAATTCGCTTCCAACGAAATCACACGAGAACACAAAAAATTCGGTTCCAAAGAAATTACCCCAGAACACAAAAAATTCGCTTCCAACTGAATGACTCCAGAGCAAAGAAAACATGCTTCCAACGAAATGACTCCCTATTTCAATAATGTGCTTCCATCGAAAAAACCGGAGAACACAAAAAATTCGCTTCCAACGATATTACCCAGAAGACAAAAAATTCGATTCCAACGAAATGACTCCAGGGCACAGAAAACACGCTTCCAACGAAATGATCCCATACTTCAAAAATTTGCTTCCATCGAAATCACACGAGAACACAAATGATTCGCTTGCAACGATATTACCCCAGAAGACAAAAAATTCTTTTCCAACGAAATCTCCTGAGAACACAAATATTCGCTTCCAACGAAATCACCCGAGAACACAAAAAATTCGCTTCCAACGATATCAACCCGGAGCACAAAAAATTCGCTTCCAACGAAATGACTCCAGAGCACAGAAAACACGCTTCCAACGAAATGACCCCATACTTCAAAAATTTGCTTCCATTGGAAAAACCCAAGAACACAAAAAATTATATTCAAACGATATTAAACCAGAATACAAAAAATTCTTTTCCGACGAAATCTCCTGAGAACGCATATATTCGCTTCCAAAGATATCATCCCAGAGCACAAAAAGTCGCTTCCAAAGAAATCACCATGGAACACAAAAATTCCCTTTCAACGAAATCACCAGAGAACACAAAAAATTCGCTTCCAACGAAATAACCCCAGAGCCCAAATTTCGCTTCCAACTAAATGACTGCAGGGCACAGAAAACAGGCTTGCAACAAAATGAAACCCTACATCAAAAATTTGCTTTTGTTGAAAAAAACCGGAGATCGAAAAAATTCTCTTCCAACGAGATTACCCAAGAAGACAAAAAATTCTTTTCCAAAGAAATCTCCTGAGAACACAAATATTCGCTTCCAACAAAATCACCCGAGAACACAAAAAATTCGCTTCTATGGAAATTACTCCAGAGCACAGAAAACACGCTTCCAACGAAATGACCCCATACTTCAAAAATTTGCTTCTTTGAGAAAACCCAAGAACACAAAAAATTATATTCCAACGATATTAAAAAAAATACAAAAACTTCTTTTCCAATGAAATCTCCTGAGAACGCAAATATTCGCTTCCAAAGATATCATCCCAGAGCACAAAAAGTCGCTTCCAAAGAAATCACCCTGGAACACAAAAATTCCCTTTCAACGAAATCACCAGAGAACACAAAAAATTCGCTTCCAACGAAATAACCCCAGAGCCCAAAAATTCGCTTCCAACAAAATGACTGCAGGGCACAGAAAACACGCTTGCAACGAAATGAACCCCTACATCAAAAATTTGCTTTTGTTGAAAAAAACCGGAGATCGAAAAAATTCTCTTCCAACGAGATTACCCAAGAAGACAAAAAATTCTTTTCCAACGAAATCTCCTGAGAACACAAATATTCGCTTCCAACAAAATCACCCGAGAACACAAAAAATTCGCTTCTATCGAAATTACTCCAGAGCACAGAAAACACGCTTCCAACGAAATGACCCCATACTTCAAAAATTTGCTTCTTTGAGAAAACCCAAGAACACAAAAAATTATATTCCAACGATATTAAAAAAAATAATACAAAAAATTCTTTTCCAATGAAATCTCCTGAGAACGCAAATATTCGCTTCCAAAGATATCATCACAGAGCAAAAAAAAATTTGCTTCCAACGAAATCACCCAAAAACACAAAAAATTTGCTTCCAACAAAATGAATCCAGGGCACAGAATACACGCTTGCAACGAAATGACCCGCTACTTCAAAAATTTGCCTCAGTTGAAAAAACCAGAGAACAAAAAAATTCTCTTCCAAACGAGATTACCCCAGAACACAAAAAATTCGTTTCCAACGAAATCTCCTGAGAACACAATTATTCGTTTCCAAAGAAATCATCCCAAGCACAAAAAATTTGCTTCCAACGAAATTACCCTAGAACACAGAAATCCCCTTTCAACAAAATCACCCGAGAACACAAAATATACGCTTCCAACGAAATCACCCCAGAGCACAAAATATTCACTTCCAACGAAATGACGCCTGAGCACAGAAAACACGCTCCAATGAAATAACCCCCTATTTCAAAAATTTGCTTCCATCAAAAAGACCGGAGAACACAAAAAATTCTCATCCAACGATATTACCCCAGAAGACAAAAAATTCTTTTCCAAGGAAATCTCCTGAGAACACAAATATTCTATTCCAAAGATATCATCACAGAGAACAAAAAATTCGCTTCCAAAGAAATCACCCCAGAGCTCAAAAAATTCGCTTCTATCGAAATGACTCCAGAGCACAGTAAACATGCTTCCAAAGAAATGACCCCCTACTTCAAAAATTTGCTTCCATTGAAAAAACCCTAGAACACAAAAAATTATATTCCAACGATATTAAACCAGAATACAAAAAATTCTTTTCCAATGAAATCTCCTGAGAACGCAAATATTCGCTTATAAAGATATCATCGCAGAGCACAAAAACTTTGCTTCCAATGAAATCACCCTAGAACACAAAAATTCCCTTTCAACGAAATCAACGGAGAACACAAAAAAATTCGCTTCCAACAAAATCACCCCAGAGCACAAAAATTCGCTTCCAACAAAATGACTCCAGGGCACAGAAAACAGCTTGAAACGAAATGACCCCCTACTTCAAAAATTTGCTTCCTTTGAAAAAAGCGGAGAACAAAAAAATTCTCTTCCAACGAGATTACCCCAGAAGACATAAAATTCTTTTCCAATGAAATCTCCTGAGAACACAAATATTCGATTCCAAAGATATCATCCCAGAGCACGAAAAATTCGCTTCCAACGAAATCACCCGAGAACACAAAAAATTCGCTTCCAACGAAATCACCCCAGAACACAAAAAATTTGCTTCCAACGATATCTCCTGAGAAAACAAATATTCGCTTCCAACGAAATCACCGCAGAGTACAAAAAATTCGCTTCCAACGAAATGACTCCAGAGCACAGAAAAAACGCTTCCAACGAAATGACCCCCTACTTCAAAAATTTGCTTCCATCGAAAAGACCGGAGAACACAAAAAATTCTCTTCCAACGATAATAACCCAAAAGACAAAAAATTCTTTTCCAAAGAAATAACCTGAGAACACAAATATTCGCTTCCAAAGATATCGTCCCAGAGCACAAAAAATTCGCTTCCAACTAAATGAGTCCAGAGCACAGAAAATACGCTTCCAATGAAATGACCTCAGAATACAAAATCTTCCCTTCCAACGAAATCACCCTAGAACGTAAAAAAAAATGCTTCCATCGAAATCACCACAGAAGACAAAAAATTCGCATCCAACCAAATCACCCCAGAGCACAAAAAATTCGCTTCCAACGAAATCACCCTAGAACACAAAAAATTCGCTTCCAACGACATTACCCAGAACCCAAAAAATTCGCTTCCCACAAAATGACTCCAGAGCAAAGAAAACACGCTTCCAACAAAATGACTCCAGAGCACAGAAAACACGCTTCCAACGAAATGACCCCTACTTCAAAAATTTGCTTCCATCGAAAAGACCGGAGAACACGAAAAATTCTCTTCCAACAATATTACCCCAGAAGACAAAATATTCTTTTCCAAGGAAATCTCCTGAGAACACAAATATTCGCTTCCAAAGATATCATCCCAGAGCACAAAAAATCGCTTCCAACGAAATCACCCTACAACACAAAAATTCCCTTTCTACGAAATCACCCGAGAACACAAAAAATTCGCTTCCAACAAAATAAACCCTCGAAAACAAAAATTCCCTTTCAACGAAATCACCCTAGAACACAAAAAATTCGCTTCCAACGAAATTACCCCAGAGCACAAAAAATTCGCTTCGAACGAAATGACTCCAGAGCACAGAAAACATGCCTCCAAAGAACTGACCCCCTACTACCAAAATTTGCTTCCATCGAAAAAACCGGAGAACACAAAAAATTCTCTTCCAACGATATTACCCCAGAAGATAAAAACTTCTTTTCCAACGAATTCTCCTAAGAACACAATTATTCACTTCCAAATACATCATCCCAGAGCAGAAAAAATTCCCTTCCAACGAAATCACCCGAGAACACAAAAAATTCGCTTTCAACGAAATGACTCCAGAGCACAGAAAACATGCTTCCAAAGAAATGACCCCCTACTTCAAAAATTTGCTTCCATTGAAAAAATCCAAGAACACAAAAAATTATATTCCAACGATATTAAACCAGAATACAAAAAATTCTTTTCCAATGAAATCTCCTGAGAACACAAATATTCGCTTATAAAGATATCATCCCAGAGCACAAAAACTTTGCTTCCAATGAAATCACCCTAGAACACAAAAATTCCCTTTCAACGAAATCACCGGAGAACACAAAAAATTAGCTTCCAACAAAATCACCGCAGAGCACAAAAAATTCGCTTCCAACGAAATGACTCCAGAGCACAGAAAAAACGCTTCCAACGAAATGACCCCTTACTTCAAAAATTTGCTTCCATCGAAAAGACAGGAGAACACAAAAAATTCTCTTCCAACGATAATAACCCAGAAGACAAAAAATTCTTTTTCAAAGAAATATCCTGAGAACACAAATATTCGCTTCCAAAGATATCATCCCAGAGCACAAAAAATCGCTTCCAACGAAATCACCCTAGAACACAAAAATTCGCTTTAAACGAAATCACCCCAGAACACAAAAAATTCGCTTCCAACAAAATAACCCTCGAACACAAAAATTCCCTTTCAACGAAATCACCCTAGAACACAAAAAATTCGCTTCCAACGAAATTACCCCAGAGCACAAAAAATTCGCTTTGAACGAAATGACTCCAGAGCACAGAAAACATGCCTCCAAAGAAATGACCCCCTACTACCAAAATTTGCTTCCATCGAAAAAACCAGAGAACACAAAAAATTCTCTTCCAACGAAATGACCCCCTATTTCAATAATGTGCTTCCATCGAAAATACCGGAGAATACAAAAAATTCGCTTCCAACGAAATGACTCCAGGGCACAGAAAACACGCTTCCAACGAAATGATCCCATACTTCAAAACTTCGCTTCCATCGAAATTACCCGAGAACACAAATGATTCGCTTGCAACGACATTACCCCAGAAGACAAAAAATTCTTTTCCAACGAAATCTCCTGAGAACACAAAAATTCGCTTCCAACGAAATCACCCGAGAACACAAAAAATTCGCTTTCAACGAAATGACTCCAGAGCACAGAAAATACGCTTCCAATGAAATGACCCCAGAACACAAAAAATTCCCTTCCAACGAAATCACCCTAGAACATAAAAAAATCTCTTCCATCGAAATCACCACAGAAGACAAAAAATTCGCTTCCAACCAAATCACCCCAGAGCACAAAAAATTCGCTTCCAACGAAATCACCCGAGAACACAAAAAATTCGCTTCCAACGAAATCAACACTGAGCACAAAAAATTCGCTTCCAACGAAATGACTCCAGAGCACAGAAAACATGCCTCCAAAGAAATGACCCCATACTACAAAAATTTACTTCCATTGAAAAAAACTCAAGAACACAAAAAATTATATTCCAACGATATTAAACCAGAATACAAAAAATTCTTTTCAGACTAAATCTCCTGAGAACGCAAATATTCGCATCCAAAGATGTCATCCCAGAGCACAAAAAGTCGCTTCCAAATAAATCACCCTAGAACACAAAAATTCCCTTTCAACGAAATCACAAGACAACACAAAAAATTCCCTTCCAACGAAATCACCCCAGAGCACAAAAATTCGCTTCCAACAAAATGACTGCAGGGCACAGAAAACACGCTCCAATGAAATAACCCCCTATTTCAAAAATTTGCTTCCATCAAAAAGACCGGAGAACACAAAAAATTCTCATCCAACGATATTACCCCAGAAGACAAAAAATTCTTTTCCAAGGAAATCTCCTGAGAACACAAATATTCTATTCCAAAGATATCATCACAGAGAACAAAAAATTCGCTTCCAAAGAAATCACCCCAGAGCTCAAAAAATTCGCTTCTATCGAAATGACTCCAGAGCACAGTAAACATGCTTCCAAAGAAATGACCCCCTACTTCAAAAATTTGCTTCCATTGAAAAAACCCTAGAACACAAAAAATTATATTCCAACGATATTAAACCAGAATACAAAAAATTCTTTTCCAATGAAATCTCCTGAGAACGCAAATATTCGCTTATAAAGATATCATCGCAGAGCACAAAAACTTTGCTTCCAATGAAATCACCCTAGAACACAAAAATTCCCTTTCAACGAAATCAACGGAGAACACAAAAAAATTCGCTTCCAACAATATCACCCCAGAGCACAAAAATTCGCTTCCAACAAAATGACTCCAGGGCACAGAAAACAGCTTGAAACGATATGACCCCCTACTTCAAAAATTTGCTTCCTTTGAAAAAAGCGGAGAACAAAAAAATTCTCTTCCAACGAGATTACCCCAGAAGACATAAAATTCTTTTCCAATGAAATCTCCTGAGAACACAAATATTCGATTCCAAAGATATCATCCCAGAGCACGAAAAATTCGCTTCCAACGAAATCACCCGAGAACACAAAAAATTCGCTTCCAACGAAATCACCCCAGAACACAAAAAATTCGCTTCCAACGATATCTCCTGAGAAAACAAATATTCGCTTCCAACGAAATCACCGCAGAGTACAAAAAATTCGCTTCCAACGAAATGACTCCAGAGCACAGAAAAAACGCTTCCAACGAAATGACCCCCTACTTCAAAAATTTGCTTCCATCGAAAAGACCGGAGAACACAAAAAATTCTCTTCCAACGATAATAACCCAAAAGACAAAAAATTCTTTTCCAAAGAAATAACCTGAGAACACAAATATTCGCTTCCAAAGATATCGTCCCAGAGCACAAAAAATTCGCTTCCAACTAAATGAGTCCAGAGCACAGAAAATACGCTTCCAATGAAATGACCTCAGAATACAAAATCTTCCCTTCCAACGAAATCACCCTAGAACGTAAAAAAAATGCTTCCATCGAAATCACCACAGAAGACAAAAAATTCGCATCCAACCAAATCACCCCAGAGCACAAAAAATTCGCTTCCAACGAAATCACCCTAGAACACAAAAAATTCGCTTCCAACGACATTACCCAGAACCCAAAAAATTCGCTTCCCACAAAATGACTCCAGAGCAAAGAAAACACGCTTCCAACAAAATGACTCCAGAGCACAGAAAACACGCTTCCAACGAAATGACCCCTACTTCAAAAATTTGCTTCCATCGAAAAGACCGGAGAACACGAAAAATTCTCTTCCAACAATATTACCCCAGAAGACAAAATATTCTTTTCCAAGGAAATCTCCTGAGAACACAAATATTCGCTTCCAAAGATATCATCCCAGAGCACAAAAAATCGCTTCCAACGAAATCACCCTACAACACAAAAATTCCCTTTCTACGAAATCACCCGAGAACACAAAAAATTCGCTTCCAACAAAATAAACCCTCGAAAACAAAAATTCCCTTTCAACGAAATCACCCTAGAACACAAAAAATTCGCTTCCAACGAAATTACCCCAGAGCACAAAAAATTCGCTTCGAACGAAATGACTCCAGAGCACAGAAAACATGCCTCCAAAGAACTGACCCCCTACTACCAAAATTTGCTTCCATCGAAAAAACCGGAGAACACAAAAAATTCTCTTCCAACGATATTACCCCAGAAGATAAAAACTTCTTTTCCAACGAATTCTCCTAAGAACACAATTATTCACTTCCAAATACATCATCCCAGAGCAGAAAAAATTCCCTTCCAACGAAATCACCCGAGAACACAAAAAATTCGCTTTCAACGAAATGACTCCAGAGCACAGAAAACATGCTTCCAAAGAAATGACCCCCTACTTCAAAAATTTGCTTCCATTGAAAAAATCCAAGAACACAAAAAATTATATTCCAACGATATTAAACCAGAATACAAAAAATTCTTTTCCAATGAAATCTCCTGAGAACACAAATATTCGCTTATAAAGATATCATCCCAGAGCACAAAAACTTTGCTTCCAATGAAATCACCCTAGAACACAAAAATTCCCTTTCAACGAAATCACCGGAGAACACAAAAAATTAGCTTCCAACAAAATCACCGCAGAGCACAAAAAATTCGCTTCCAACGAAATGACTCCAGAGCACAGAAAAAACGCTTCCAACGAAATGACCCCTTACTTCAAAAATTTGCTTCCATCGAAAAGACAGGAGAACACAAAAAATTCTCTTCCAACGATAATAACCCAGAAGACAAAAAATTCTTTTTCAAAGAAATATCCTGAGAACACAAATATTCGCTTCCAAAGATATCATCCCAGAGCACAAAAAATCGCTTCCAACGAAATCACCCTAGAACACAAAAATTCGCTTTAAACGAAATCACCCCAGAACACAAAAAATTCGCTTCCAACAAAATAACCCTCGAACACAAAAATTCCCTTTCAACGAAATCACCCTAGAACACAAAAAATTCGCTTCCAACGAAATTACCCCAGAGCACAAAAAATTCGCTTTGAACGAAATGACTCCAGAGCACAGAAAACATGCCTCCAAAGAAATGACCCCCTACTACCAAAATTTGCTTCCATCGAAAAAACCAGAGAACACAAAAAATTCTCTTCCAACGAAATGACCCCCTATTTCAATAATGTGCTTCCATCGAAAATACCGGAGAATACAAAAAATTCGCTTCCAACGAAATGACTCCAGGGCACAGAAAACACGCTTCCAACGAAATGATCCCATACTTCAAAACTTCGCTTCCATCGAAATTACCCGAGAACACAAATGATTCGCTTGCAACGACATTACCCCAGAAGACAAAAAATTCTTTTCCAACGAAATCTCCTGAGAACACAAAAATTCGCTTCCAACGAAATCACCCGAGAACACAAAAAATTCGCTTTCAACGAAATGACTCCAGAGCACAGAAAATACGCTTCCAATGAAATGACCCCAGAACACAAAAAATTCCCTTCCAACGAAATCACCCTAGAACATAAAAAAATCTCTTCCATCGAAATCACCACAGAAGACAAAAAATTCGCTTCCAACCAAATCACCCCAGAGCACAAAAAATTCGCTTCCAACGAAATCACCCGAGAACACAAAAAAATTCGCTTCCAACGAAATCAACACTGAGCACAAAAAATTCGCTTCCAACGAAATGACTCCAGAGCACAGAAAACATGCCTCCAAAGAAATGACCCCATACTACAAAAATTTACTTCCATTGAAAAAAACTCAAGAACACAAAAAATTATATTCCAACGATATTAAACCAGAATACAAAAAATTCTTTTCAGACGAAATCTCCTGAGAACGCAAATATTCGCATCCAAAGATGTCATCCCAGAGCACAAAAAGTCGCTTCCAAATAAATCACCCTAGAACACAAAAATTCCCTTTCAACGAAATCACCAGACAACACAAAAAATTCCCTTCCAACGAAATCACCCCAGAGCACAAAAATTCGCTTCCAACAAAATGACTGCAGGGCACAGAAAACACGCTCCAATGAAATAACCCCCTATTTCAAAAATTTGCTTCCATCAAAAAGACCGGAGAACACAAAAAATTCTCATCCAACGATATTACCCCAGAAGACAAAAAATTCTTTTCCAAGGAAATCTCCTGAGAACACAAATATTCTATTCCAAAGATATCATCACAGAGAACAAAAAATTCGCTTCCAACGAAATCACCCAAGAACACAAAAAATTCGCTTTCAACGAAATGACTCCAGAGCACAGAAAATACGCTTCCAATGAAATGACCCCAGAACACAAAAAATTCCCTTCCAACGAAATCACCCTAGAACATAAAAAAATCTCTTCCATCGAAATCACCACAGAAGACAAAACATTCGCTTCCAACCAAATCACCCCAGAGCACAAAAAATTCGCTTCCAACGAAATCACCCGAGAACACAAAAAATTCGCTTCCAACGAAATCAACACTGAGCACAAAAAATTCGCTTCCAACGAAATGACTCCAGAGCACAGAAAAAACGCTTCCAACGAAATGACCCCATACTACAAAAATTTACTTCCATTGAAAAAAACTCAAGAACACAAAAAATTATATTCCAACGATATTAAACCAGAATACAAAAAATTCTTTTCAGACGAAATCTCCTGAGAACGCAAATATTCGCATCCAAAGATGTCATCCCAGAGCACAAAAAGTCGCTTCCAAATAAATCACCCTAGAACACAAAAATTCCCTTTCAATGAAATCACCAGAGAACACAAAAAATTCCCTTCCAACGAAATCACCCCAGAGCACAAAAATTCGCTTCCAACAAAATGACTGCAGGGCACAGAAAACACGCTTGCAACGAAATGAACCCCTACTTCAAAAATTTGCTTCTGTCGAAAATAACCGGAGATTGAAAAAATTCTCTTCCAACGAGATTA
Source organism: Meriones unguiculatus (assembly GCF_030254825.1). Lineage (NCBI taxonomy): Eukaryota > Metazoa > Chordata > Mammalia > Rodentia > Muridae > Meriones > Meriones unguiculatus. The sequence continues at coordinate 67,078,007 of NC_083353.1, forward strand.
CCCCAGAAGACAAAAAATTCTTTTCCAACGAAATCTCCTGAGGACACAAATATTCGCTTCCAAAGATATCATCCCAGAGCAGAAAAAATTCGCTTCAAACGAATTCACCGCAGAGCACAAAAAATTTGCTTCCAACAAAATGACTCCAGAGCACAGAAAACATGCTTCCAAAGAAAAGACCCCCTACTACAAAAATTTGCTACCATCGAAAAAAACGGAAAACACAAAAAATTCTCTTCCAACGATATTACCACAGAAGACAAAAAGTTCTTTTCCAACGAAATCTCCTGAGAACACAATTATTCGCTTCCAAAGAAATCATCCCAGAGCACGAAAAATTCGCTTTAAACGAAATCACCCGAGAACACAAAAAAATTCGCGTCCAAAGAAATCACCCCAGAACACAAAAAATTCGCTTACAACGAAATCTCCTGAGTACACAAATATTCGCTTCCAACGAAATCACCCCAGAGCACAAAAAATTCGCTTCCAACGAAATGACACCAGAGCACAGGAAACACGCCTCCAAAGAAATAATCCCCTACTACCAAAATTTGCTTCCATCGAAAAAAACGGAGATCACAAAAAATTCTCTTCCAAGGATATTACCCCAGAAGACAAAAACTTCTTTTCCAACGAAATCTCCTGGGAACACAATTATTTGCTTCCAAAGATATCATCCCAGAGCACAAAAAATTCGCTTCCAACGAATTTACCCTAGAACACAGAAATTTCCTTTCAACAAAATCACCCAAGAACACAAAAAATTCGCTTCCAACGAAATGACTCCAGAGCCCAGAAAACACTCTTCCAACGAAATGATCCGATACTTCAAAAATTTGGTTCCATTGAAATCAACCAAGAACAGAAAAAATTCGCTTGCAACAAAATTACCCCAGAAGACAAAAAATTCTTTTATAACGAAATCTCAAGAGAACACAAATATTCGCTTCCAATGAAATCACCTGAGAACACAAAAAATTTGCTTCCAACGAAAACACCCCAGAGCACAAAAAATTCGCTTCCAACGAAATCACCCCAGAGCACAAAAAATTTGGTTCCAACGAAATTACCCCAGAACAAAAAAAATTCGCTTGCAACGAAATCTTCTCAGAACACATATATTTGCTTCCAACGAAATCACCCCAGAACACAAAAAATTCGCTTCCAACGAAATGACTCCAGAGCACAGAAAACACGCTTCCAACGAAATGACCCCCTATTTCAATAATGTGCTTCCATCGAAAAAACCGGAGAACACAAAAAATTCGCATCAAACGATATTACCCAGAACACAAAAAAATTCGCTTCCAAAGAAGTGACTCCAGGGCACAGAAAACACGCTTCCAACGAAATGATCCCATACTTCAAAAATTTACTTCCATCGAAATCACCCGAGAACACAAATAATTCGCTTGCAACGAAATTTCCCCATAAGACAAAAAATTCTTTTCCAACGAAATCTCCTGAGAACACAAATATTCGCTTCCAAAGATAACATCCCAGAGCAGAAAAAATTCGCTTCCAATGAAATCACCCGAGAACACAAAAAATTCGCCTCCCAGGTAATCAACCCAGATCACAAAAAATTCGCTTCCATTGAAATCAACCCAGACCACAAAAAATTCGCTTCCATCGAAATCACCCAAATCACAACAAATTTACTTCCAACGAAATTACCCCAGAACACAAAAAAATTCGCTTCCAATAAATCACCCCAGAGCACAGAAAATTTGTTTCCAACAAAATCACCCTAGATCTCGAAAAATTCATTTCCAATGAAATCACACCAGAACAGAGAAAAACTCGCTCCTAACGAAATAACTCCAAAGGTCATAAAACCCGCTTGCTACCAAATTACCCCAAACACCAAAAATTCGCTTCCACCGAAATCAGCCCAGAACACAAAAAAATTGCGTCCAACGAAAGGACTCCAGAACACAGAAAACACGCTTCCAACGAAATCACCCCATACTTCAAAAAATTTGCTTCCAAAGAAATCACCCCAGACCACAAAAAATTCGCTTCGAACAAAATCAACCCAGAACACAAAAAATTCACTTCCATCAAAATGACTCCAGAGCACAGGAAAAACGCTTCCAACGAAATCACCCCAGACCACCAGAAATTCGCTTCCATAAAAATCAACCCAGAAAACAAAAAGTTCGCTTCAATCGAAATCACCCCAGTACACAAAAAATTAGCTTCGAACGAAATCAACCCAGAACACAAAATTTTGCTTCCATGGAAATGACTCCAGAGCACAGAAAACACGCTTCCAACGAAATCACCCGAACCACCAAAAATTCGCTTCCATAAAAATCAACCCAGAAAACAAAAAGTTCGCTTCAATCGAAATCACCCCAGTAAACAAAAAATTAGCTTCGAACGAAATCAACCCAGAACACAAAATTTTGCTTCCATGGAAATGACTCCAGAGCACAGAAAACACGCTTCCAACGAAATCACCCCATACTTCAAAAAATTCGCTAACAACGAAATCACCCCAGACCACAAAAATTCATTTCCAACGAAATCACCCCAGAAAACAAAAAATTCGCTTCCAAAGAAATCACCCTAGAACACAAAAAATTCGCTTCCAACGAAATCAGCCCAGAGCAGAAGAATTTCGCATCCATCGAAATGACTCCAGAGCACAGAAAACACGCTTCCAATGAAATCACCCCAGACCAACAAAAATTCGCTTCCAAAGAAATCACCCCAGGACACAAAAAATTCGCTTCCAATGATATCACCCCGATCACAAAAACTTCATTTCCAAAGAAATCAACCCAGATCACAAGAAATTTGCTTCCATCGAAATCACCCGAGAACACAGAAAATTCGCTTCCAACGAAATCACCCCAGATCACAAAAACATCATTTCCAAAGAAATCACACCAGAACAGAGAAAAATTGGCTTCTAACTAAATGACTTCAAAGGACATAAAACCCGCTTCCAAAGACATTAACCCAGAGCACAAAAAAATTCCCTTCCAACAAAATCACCAGAGAACAAAAATATTGGCTTCCAAAGAAATTACTCCAGAACAGAAAAAATTTGCTTCCAACAAAATCACCTCAGAGCACAAAAAATTCCCTTCCAACAAAATCACCCAAGAACACAAATATTGGCTTGCCAAGAAATGACCCCAGAACGGAAAAAATTTGCTTCCATCGAAATCACCCGAGAACACAAAAAATTCGACTCCAAAGAAATTACCCAAGAACACATAAAAATTGCTTCCAAAGAAATCACCCCAGAACACAAAAATTCGCTTCCAAAAAAATTACTCCAGAACACAGAAAACAGGCTTCCAACGAAATCACCCCAGAACACAAAAAATTCGCTTCCAACGAACTCACCCTAGAACACAAAAAATTCGCTTCCAACGAAATTAACCCAGAACACAAAAAATTCGCTTGCACTCAAATCTCCTGAGAACACAAATATTTGCTTCCAAAGAAATCAACACAGAACACAAAATATTCGCTTCCATCAAAATCACCCCAGAACACAAAAAAAATTCGCATCAAACAAAATTACCCCAGAACACAAGAAATTCGCTTCCAACGAAATCACAGCAAAGCACAAAAAAATCGCTTCCAACGAAATGTCCCCATAATTCAAAAATTTGCTTCCAACGAAATCACCCTAGAACACAAAAAATTCGCTTCCAACGAAATTACCCCAGAACACAAAAAATTCGCTTGCACCAAAATCTCCTGAGAACACAAATATTCGCTTCCAAAGAAATCAACACAGAACACAAAATAATTCGTTTCCAACGAAACTACCCCAGAACACAAAAATTTTGCTTCCAATGAAATCACCCCTGAACCCAAAAAGTAGCTTCCAACGAAATGACCCCCTACTTCAAAAATTTTCTTCCATCGAAAAAACCGGAGAACCCAAAAAAGTTCGCTTCCAACGAAATTACCCCAGAACACAAAAAATTTGCTTTCAACGAAATCTCCTGAGAACACAAATATTCGCTACCAAAGAAATCACCCCAGAACACAAAAAATTCGCTTCCAACGAAATCACCCTAAAGCAAAAAAAATTCACTTTCAACGAAATCACCTGAGAACAAAAAAATTCGCGTCCAACAAAATTACCCCAGATTAGAAAAAATTTACTTCCAACCAAATCAAACCAGAGCACAAAAATTCCCTTCCAACAAAATCACCCGAGAACAAAAATATTGGCTTCCAAAGAAATTACCCCAAAACAGAAAAAAATTTACTTCCAATGAAATTATTCCCGAAAACAAAAAATTTGTTTCTAACTTAATAAACCCAGAACACAAAAAATTCGCTTCCATCGAAATCACTCGAGAACAGAAAAATTCGCTTCCAACAAAATTACCCCAGAACACAAAAACATTCGCTTCCAAAGAAATCACCCCAGAGCACAAAAAAAATTCTTTTCCAACAAAATCACACCAGAACAGAGAAATATTCTCTTCTAACGAAATTACTCCAAAGGACATAAAACCTGCTTCCAACGAAATTACACCAGGACACCAAAAATTTGCCTCCAACAAAATTACCCCAGAACACCAAAAATTCTCTTCCACCGAAATCAGCTCAGAACACAAAAAATTAGCTTCGAATGAAATCAACCCAGAACACAAAGAATTTGCTTCCATCGAAGATTCCAGAGCACAGAAAACACGCTTCCAACAAAATCACCCCATACTTCAAAAAATTCGCTTCCAACGAAATCACCGCAGACCACAAAAAATTAGCTTCCAATGAAATCACCCCAGAAAACAAAAACTTCGTTTCCAATGAAAGCACCCCAGATCACAAAACTTCATTTCCAAAGAAATCACAACAGAACAGAGAAAAATTCGCTTCTAACTAAATGACTCCAAAGGACATAAAACTCGCTTCCAAAGATATTACCCCAGAAAACAAAAAATTCGCTTCCAAGGAAATCACCCGGGAACACAAATATTAGCTTCCAACGAAATCACCCTAGAACATAAAAAATTCGCTTCCAATGAAATGACTCCAGAGCACAGAAAACAAGCTTCCAAAGAAATGACCCCCTACTTCAAAAATTTGCTTCCATCGAAAAAACTGGAGAACACAAAATATTCACTTCCAAAGATATCATCCCTGAGCACAAAAACTTCGCTTCCAACACAATTACTCTAGAACACAAATGTTCGCATCTAACTGAATCACCCCAGAACGCAAAACATTAGCTTCCAACGAAATTACCCCAGAACAGAAAAAATTTGCTTCCAAAGAAATTACCCCAGAATACAAAAAATTCGCTTCCAACAAAATCTCCGCAGAGCACAGAAAAAATTGCTTCCAACGAAATCCCCCTAGAACTCAAAAAATTCGCTTCCCACAAAATCACCCCAGAACACAAAAAATTTTTTTGCAAAGAAATGACTCGAGAGCACAGAAAACACGCTTCCAACGAAATGACCCCATACTTCATAAATTTGCTTCCATCGAAATCACCCGAGAACACAAAAAATTCGATTCCACTGAAATCGCCCCAGAACACAAAAAATTTGCTTCCAGAGAAATGACTCCAGAAAACAGAAAACATGCTTCCAACAAAATCACCCCAGAACACAAAAATTCGCTTCCAAAAAATTACTCCAGAACACAGAAAACAGGCTTCCAACGAAATCACCCCAGAACACAAAAATTCGCTTCCAAAAAATTACTCCAGAACACAGAAAACACACTTCCAACGAAATCACCCCAGAACACAAAAAAATTCGCTTCCAACGAAATGACTCCAGAGCACAGAAAACACGCTTCCAATGAAATCACCCCAAAACACAAAACATTCTCTTCCAACGTAATTACATTAGAACACAAAAAATTTGCTTCCCTCGAAATCACCCGAGAACAGAAAAAATTCGCTTCCAACGAAATCACAAAAGAACACAAAAAATTCGCTTCCAAAGAAATCACCCGAGAACACAAAATTTCGCGTCCAACGAAATTACCCCAGAATAGAAAAAAATTAATTCAAAAAAAAAAAATCAACCCAGATCACAAAAAATTCCCTTCCAACAAAATCACCCGAGAACAAAAATATTGGCTTCCCACAAAATTACCCCAGAACGGAAAAAGTTTGCTTCCATCGAAATCACCCCAGAACACAAAAAATTTGCTTCCAACGAAATGACTCCAGAGCACAGAAAAAACGCTTCCAACAAAATGACCCCCTACTTCAACAATTTGCTTCCATGGAAAAACCGGAAAACACAAAAAATTCTCTTAAAACGAAATCAACCCAGAACACAAAAAATTTGCTTCTGTCGAAATCACCCAAGAACAAAAAAATTTGCTTCCAACAAAATTACCCCAGAACACAAAACATTCGCTTCCAAGGAAATCACCGGGGAACACAAATATTCGCTTCCATCGAAATCACCCCAGAAAACAAAAAATTCGCTTCCAAAGAAATTACCCCAGAACACAAAAATTCTCTTCCAACGAAATCATACCAGAACACAAAAAATTCGCTTCCAAAGAAATCACTCCAAAACACAAAAAATCGCTTCCAATGAAATGACTCCAGAGCACAGAAAACACACTTCCAACGAAATCACCCCAGAACACAAAAAATTCGCTTCCAACGAAATGACTCCAGAGCACAGAAAACACGCTTCCAATGAAATCACCCCAAAACACAAAACATTCTCTTCCAACGTAATTACATTAGAACACAAAAAATTTGCTTCCCTCGAAATCACCCGAGAACAGAAAAAATTCGCTTCCAACGAAATCACAAAAGAACACAAAAAATTCGCTTCCAAAGAAATCACCCGAGAACACAAAATTTCGCGTCCAACGAAATTACCCCAGAATAGAAAAAAATTAATTCAAAAAAAAATCAACCCAGATCACAAAAAATTCCCTTCCAACAAAATCACCCGAGAACACAAATATTGGCTTCCCACAAAATTACCCCAGAACGGAAAAAGTTTGCTTCCATCGAAATCACCCCAGAACACAAAAAATTTGCTTCCAACGAAATGACTCCAGAGCACAGAAAAAACGCTTCCAACAAAATGACCCCCTACTTCAACAATTTGCTTCCATGGAAAAACCGGAAAACACAAAAAATTCTCTTAAAACGAAATCAACCCAGAACACAAAAAATTTGCTTCTGTCGAAATCACCCAAGTACAGAAAAAATTTGTTTCCAACAAAATTACCCCAGAACACAAAACATTCGCTTCCAACGAAATCACCGGGGAACACAAATATTTGCTTCCATCGAAATCACCCCAGAAAACAAAAAATTCGCTTCCAAAGAAATTACCCCAGAACACAAAAATTCTCTTCCAACGAAATTACCCCAGAACACAAAAAATTCGCTTCCACCGAAATCACCGAACAACACAAAAAATTCGCTTCCAAAGAAATGACTCCAGAGCACAGAAAACAAGCTTCCAACGAAATGACCCCATACTTGAATAATTTGCTTCCATCAAAATCACCCGAGAACACAAAAAATTCGCTTCCAACGAAATTACCACAGAATACAAAAAATTCGCTTCCAACGAAATCGCCTGAGAACACAAATATTTGCTTCCAAAGAAATCACCCCAGAGCACAAAAAATTCGCTTCCAAAGAAATCACAAAAGAACACAAAAAATTCGCTTCCAAAGAAATCACCCGAGAACACAAAAAATTCGCGTCCAACGAAATTACCCCTGAATAGAAAAAATTTACTTCCAACCAAATCAACCCAGAGCACAAAAAATTCCTTTCCAACAAAACCACCCGAGAACACAAATATTGGCTTCCCACGAAATTACCCCAGAACGGAAAAAGTTTGCTTCCATCAAAATCACCCAAGAACACAAAAAATTTGTTTCCAAAGAAATCACCCCAGAACACAAAAATTTCCCTTCCAACGAAGTGATTCCAGAACACAGAAAACACGCTTCCAACGAAATCACCCCAGAACACAAAACATTCGCTTCCAACGAAATCCACCCAGAACACAAAAAATTTCCTTCTGTCGAAATCACCCAAGAACAGAAAAAATTTGCTTCCAACAAAATTACCCCAGAACACAAAAAAATTTGCTTCCAACAAAATCATCACAGAACACAAATATTGGCTTCCCACAAAATTACCCCAGAACGGAAAAAGTTTGCTTCCATCGAAATCACCCCAGAACAGAAAATATTCACTTCCAAAGAAATTACCCCAGAACACAAAAATTTTCTTCCAACAAAATCACTCCAGAACACAAAAAATTCGCTTCCAAAGAAATCACCCCAAAACACAAAATAATCGCTTCCAATGAAATGACTCCAGAGCACAGAAAACACGCTTCCAATGAAATCACCCCAAAACACAAAATATTCTCTTCCAACGTAATTACATTAGAACACAAAAAATTTGCTTCCCTCGAAATCACCCGAGAACAGAAAAAATTCGCTTCCAACGAAATCACAAAAGAACACAAAAAATTCGCTTCCAAAGAAATCACCCGAGAACACAAAATTTCGCGTCCAACGAAATTACCCCAGAATAGAAAAAAATTAATTCAAAAAAAAAAAATCAACCCAGATCACAAAAAATTCCCTTCCAACAAAATCACCCGAGAACAAAAATATTGGCTTCCCACAAAATTACCCCAGAACGGAAAAAGTTTGCTTCCATCGAAATCACCCCAGAACACAAAAAATTTGCTTCCAACGAAATGACTCCAGAGCACAGAAAAAACGCTTCCAACAAAATGACCCCCTACTTCAACAATTTGCTTCCATGGAAAAACCGGAAAACACAAAAAATTCTCTTAAAACGAAATCAACCCAGAACACAAAAAATTTGCTTCTGTCGAAATCACCCAAGAACAAAAAAATTTGCTTCCAACAAAATTACCCCAGAACACAAAACATTCGCTTCCAAGGAAATCACCGGGGAACACAAATATTCGCTTCCATCGAAATCACCCCAGAAAACAAAAAATTCGCTTCCAAAGAAATTACCCCAGAACACAAAAATTCTCTTCCAACGAAATCATACCAGAACACAAAAAATTCGCTTCCAAAGAAATCACTCCAAAACACAAAAAATCGCTTCCAATGAAATGACTCCAGAGCACAGAAAACACACTTCCAACGAAATCACCCCAGAACACAAAAAATTCGCTTCCAACGAAATGACTCCAGAGCACAGAAAACACGCTTCCAATGAAATCACCCCAAAACACAAAACATTCTCTTCCAACGTAATTACATTAGAACACAAAAAATTTGCTTCCCTCGAAATCACCCGAGAACAGAAAAAATTCGCTTCCAACGAAATCACAAAAGAACACAAAAAATTCGCTTCCAAAGAAATCACCCGAGAACACAAAATTTCGCGTCCAACGAAATTACCCCAGAATAGAAAAAAATTAATTCAAAAAAAAATCAACCCAGATCACAAAAAATTCCCTTCCAACAAAATCACCCGAGAACACAAATATTGGCTTCCCACAAAATTACCCCAGAACGGAAAAAGTTTGCTTCCATCGAAATCACCCCAGAACACAAAAAATTTGCTTCCAACGAAATGACTCCAGAGCACAGAAAAAACGCTTCCAACAAAATGACCCCCTACTTCAACAATTTGCTTCCATGGAAAAACCGGAAAACACAAAAAATTCTCTTAAAACGAAATCAACCCAGAACACAAAAAATTTGCTTCTGTCGAAATCACCCAAGTACAGAAAAAATTTGTTTCCAACAAAATTACCCCAGAACACAAAACATTCGCTTCCAACGAAATCACCGGGGAACACAAATATTTGCTTCCATCGAAATCACCCCAGAAAACAAAAAATTCGCTTCCAAAGAAATTACCCCAGAACACAAAAATTCTCTTCCAACGAAATTACCCCAGAACACAAAAAATTCGCTTCCACCGAAATCACCGAACAACACAAAAAATTCGCTTCCAAAGAAATGACTCCAGAGCACAGAAAACAAGCTTCCAACGAAATGACCCCATACTTGAATAATTTGCTTCCATCGAAATCACCCGAGAACACAAAAAATTCGCTTCCAACGAAATTACCACAGAATACAAAAAATTCGCTTCCAACGAAATCGCCTGAGAACACAAATATTTGCTTCCAAAGAAATCACCCCAGAGCACAAAAAATTCGCTTCCAAAGAAATCACAAAAGAACACAAAAAATTCGCTTCCAAAGAAATCACCCGAGAACACAAAAAATTCGCGTCCAACGAAATTACCCCTGAATAGAAAAAATTTACTTCCAACCAAATCAACCCAGAGCACAAAAAATTCCTTTCCAACAAAACCACCCGAGAACACAAATATTGGCTTCCCACGAAATTACCCCAGAACGGAAAAAGTTTGCTTCCATCAAAATCACCCAAGAACACAAAAAATTTGTTTCAAAAGAAATCACCCCAGAACACAAAAATTTCCCTTCCAACGAAGTGATTCCAGAACACAGAAAACACGCTTCCAACGAAATCACCCCAGAACACAAAACATTCGCTTCCAACGAAATCCACCCAGAACACAAAAAATTTCCTTCTGTCGAAATCACCCAAGAACAGAAAAAATTTGCTTCCAACAAAATTACCCCAGAACACAAAAAAATTTGCTTCCAACAAAATCATCACAGAACACAAATATTGGCTTCCCACAAAATTACCCCAGAACGGAAAAAGTTTGCTTCCATCGAAATCACCCCAGAACAGAAAATATTCACTTCCAAAGAAATTACCCCAGAACACAAAAATTTTCTTCCAACAAAATCACTCCAGAACACAAAAAATTCGCTTCCAAAGAAATCACCCCAAAACACAAAATAATCGCTTCCAATGAAATGACTCCAGAGCACAGAAAACACGCTTCCAATGAAATCACCCCAAAACACAAAACATTCTCTTCCAACGTAATTACATTAGAACACAAAAAATTTGCTTCCCTCGAAATCACCCGAGAACAGAAAAAATTCGCTTCCAACGAAATCACAAAAGAACACAAAAAATTCGCTTCCAAAGAAATCACCCGAGAACACAAAATTTCGCGTCCAACGAAATTACCCCAGAATAGAAAAAAATTAATTCAAAAAAAAATCAACCCAGATCACAAAAAATTCCCTTCCAACAAAATCACCCGAGAACACAAATATTGGCTTCCCACAAAATTACCCCAGAACGGAAAAAGTTTGCTTCCATCGAAATCACCCCAGAACACAAAAAATTTGCTTCCAACGAAATGACTCCAGAGCACAGAAAAAACGCTTCCAACAAAATGACCCCCTACTTCAACAATTTGCTTCCATGGAAAAACCGGAAAACACAAAAAATTCTCTTAAAACGAAATCAACCCAGAACACAAAAAATTTGCTTCTGTCGAAATCACCCAAGAACAAAAAATTTGCTTCCAACAAAATTACCCCAGAACACAAAACATTCGCTTCCAAGGAAATCACCGGGGAACACAAATATTCGCTTCCATCGAAATCACCCCAGAAAACAAAAAATTCGCTTCCAAAGAAATTACCCCAGAACACAAAAATTCTCTTCCAACGAAATCACACCAGAACACAAAAAATTCGCTTCCAAAGAAATCACTCCAAAACACAAAAAATCGCTTCCAATGAAATGACTCCAGAGCACAGAAAACACACTTCCAACGAAATCACCCCAGAACACAAAAAATTCGCTTCCAACGAAATGACTCCAGAGCACAGAAAACACGCTTCCAACAAAATCACCCCATACTTCAAAAAATTCGCTTCCAACGAAATCACCGCAGACCACAAAAAATTAGCTTCCAATGAAATCACCCCAGAAAACAAAAACTTCGTTTCCAATGAAAGCACCCCAGATCACAAAACTTCATTTCCAAAGAAATCACAACAGAACAGAGAAAAATTCGCTTCTAACTAAATGACTCCAAAGGACATAAAACTCGCTTCCAAAGATATTACCCCAGAAAACAAAAAATTCGCTTCCAAGGAAATCACCCGGGAACACAAATATTAGCTTCCAACGAAATCACCCTAGAACATAAAAAATTCGCTTCCAATGAAATGACTCCAGAGCACAGAAAACAAGCTTCCAAAGAAATGACCCCCTACTTCAAAAATTTGCTTCCATCGAAAAAACTGGAGAACACAAAATATTCACTTCCAAAGATATCATCCCTGAGCACAAAAACTTCGCTTCCAACACAATTACTCTAGAACACAAATGTTCGCATCTAACTGAATCACCCCAGAACGCAAAACATTAGCTTCCAACGAAATTACCCCAGAACAGAAAAAATTTGCTTCCAAAGAAATTACCCCAGAATACAAAAAATTCGCTTCCAACAAAATCTCCGCAGAGCACAGAAAAAATTGCTTCCAACGAAATCCCCCTAGAACTCAAAAAATTCGCTTCCCACAAAATCACCCCAGAACACAAAAAATTTTTTTGCAAAGAAATGACTCGAGAGCACAGAAAACACGCTTCCAACGAAATGACCCCATACTTCATAAATTTGCTTCCATCGAAATCACCCGAGAACACAAAAAATTCGATTCCACTGAAATCGCCCCAGAACACAAAAAATTTGCTTCCAGAGAAATGACTCCAGAAAACAGAAAACATGCTTCCAACAAAATCACCCCAGAACACAAAAATTCGCTTCCAAAAAATTACTCCAGAACACAGAAAACAGGCTTCCAACGAAATCACCCCAGAACACAAAAATTCGCTTCCAAAAAATTACTCCAGAACACAGAAAACACACTTCCAACGAAATCACCCCAGAACACAAAAAAATTCGCTTCCAACGAAATGACTCCAGAGCACAGAAAACACGCTTCCAATGAAATCACCCCAAAACACAAAACATTCTCTTCCAACGTAATTACATTAGAACACAAAAAATTTGCTTCCCTCGAAATCACCCGAGAACAGAAAAAATTCGCTTCCAACGAAATCACAAAAGAACACAAAAAATTCGCTTCCAAAGAAATCACCCGAGAACACAAAATTTCGCGTCCAACGAAATTACCCCAGAATAGAAAAAAATTAATTCAAAAAAAAAAAATCAACCCAGATCACAAAAAATTCCCTTCCAACAAAATCACCCGAGAACAAAAATATTGGCTTCCCACAAAATTACCCCAGAACGGAAAAAGTTTGCTTCCATCGAAATCACCCCAGAACACAAAAAATTTGCTTCCAACGAAATGACTCCAGAGCACAGAAAAAACGCTTCCAACAAAATGACCCCCTACTTCAACAATTTGCTTCCATGGAAAAACCGGAAAACACAAAAAATTCTCTTAAAACGAAATCAACCCAGAACACAAAAAATTTGCTTCTGTCGAAATCACCCAAGAACAAAAAAATTTGCTTCCAACAAAATTACCCCAGAACACAAAACATTCGCTTCCAAGGAAATCACCGGGGAACACAAATATTCGCTTCCATCGAAATCACCCCAGAAAACAAAAAATTCGCTTCCAAAGAAATTACCCCAGAACACAAAAATTCTCTTCCAACGAAATCATACCAGAACACAAAAAATTCGCTTCCAAAGAAATCACTCCAAAACACAAAAAATCGCTTCCAATGAAATGACTCCAGAGCACAGAAAACACACTTCCAACGAAATCACCCCAGAACACAAAAAATTCGCTTCCAACGAAATGACTCCAGAGCACAGAAAACACGCTTCCAATGAAATCACCCCAAAACACAAAACATTCTCTTCCAACGTAATTACATTAGAACACAAAAAATTTGCTTCCCTCGAAATCACCCGAGAACAGAAAAAATTCGCTTCCAACGAAATCACAAAAGAACACAAAAAATTCGCTTCCAAAGAAATCACCCGAGAACACAAAATTTCGCGTCCAACGAAATTACCCCAGAATAGAAAAAAATTAATTCAAAAAAAAATCAACCCAGATCACAAAAAATTCCCTTCCAACAAAATCACCCGAGAACACAAATATTGGCTTCCCACAAAATTACCCCAGAACGGAAAAAGTTTGCTTCCATCGAAATCACCCCAGAACACAAAAAATTTGCTTCCAACGAAATGACTCCAGAGCACAGAAAAAACGCTTCCAACAAAATGACCCCCTACTTCAACAATTTGCTTCCATGGAAAAACCGGAAAACACAAAAAATTCTCTTAAAACGAAATCAACCCAGAACACAAAAAATTTGCTTCTGTCGAAATCACCCAAGTACAGAAAAAATTTGTTTCCAACAAAATTACCCCAGAACACAAAACATTCGCTTCCAACGAAATCACCGGGGAACACAAATATTTGCTTCCATCGAAATCACCCCAGAAAACAAAAAATTCGCTTCCAAAGAAATTACCCCAGAACACAAAAATTCTCTTCCAACGAAATTACCCCAGAACACAAAAAATTCGCTTCCACCGAAATCACCGAACAACACAAAAAATTCGCTTCCAAAGAAATGACTCCAGAGCACAGAAAACAAGCTTCCAACGAAATGACCCCATACTTGAATAATTTGCTTCCATCAAAATCACCCGAGAACACAAAAAATTCGCTTCCAACGAAATTACCACAGAATACAAAAAATTCGCTTCCAACGAAATCGCCTGAGAACACAAATATTTGCTTCCAAAGAAATCACCCCAGAGCACAAAAAATTCGCTTCCAAAGAAATCACAAAAGAACACAAAAAATTCGCTTCCAAAGAAATCACCCGAGAACACAAAAAATTCGCGTCCAACGAAATTACCCCTGAATAGAAAAAATTTACTTCCAACCAAATCAACCCAGAGCACAAAAAATTCCTTTCCAACAAAACCACCCGAGAACACAAATATTGGCTTCCCACGAAATTACCCCAGAACGGAAAAAGTTTGCTTCCATCAAAATCACCCAAGAACACAAAAAATTTGTTTCCAAAGAAATCACCCCAGAACACAAAAATTTCCCTTCCAACGAAGTGATTCCAGAACACAGAAAACACGCTTCCAACGAAATCACCCCAGAACACAAAACATTCGCTTCCAACGAAATCCACCCAGAACACAAAAAATTTCCTTCTGTCGAAATCACCCAAGAACAGAAAAAATTTGCTTCCAACAAAATTACCCCAGAACACAAAAAAATTTGCTTCCAACAAAATCATCACAGAACACAAATATTGGCTTCCCACAAAATTACCCCAGAACGGAAAAAGTTTGCTTCCATCGAAATCACCCCAGAACAGAAAATATTCACTTCCAAAGAAATTACCCCAGAACACAAAAATTTTCTTCCAACAAAATCACTCCAGAACACAAAAAATTCGCTTCCAAAGAAATCACCCCAAAACACAAAATAATCGCTTCCAATGAAATGACTCCAGAGCACAGAAAACACGCTTCCAATGAAATCACCCCAAAACACAAAATATTCTCTTCCAACGTAATTACATTAGAACACAAAAAATTTGCTTCCCTCGAAATCACCCGAGAACAGAAAAAATTCGCTTCCAACGAAATCACAAAAGAACACAAAAAATTCGCTTCCAAAGAAATCACCCGAGAACACAAAATTTCGCGTCCAACGAAATTACCCCAGAATAGAAAAAAATTAATTCAAAAAAAAAAATCAACCCAGATCACAAAAAATTCCCTTCCAACAAAATCACCCGAGAACAAAAATATTGGCTTCCCACAAAATTACCCCAGAACGGAAAAAGTTTGCTTCCATCGAAATCACCCCAGAACACAAAAAATTTGCTTCCAACGAAATGACTCCAGAGCACAGAAAAAACGCTTCCAACAAAATGACCCCCTACTTCAACAATTTGCTTCCATGGAAAAACCGGAAAACACAAAAAATTCTCTTAAAACGAAATCAACCCAGAACACAAAAAATTTGCTTCTGTCGAAATCACCCAAGAACAAAAAAATTTGCTTCCAACAAAATTACCCCAGAACACAAAACATTCGCTTCCAAGGAAATCACCGGGGAACACAAATATTCGCTTCCATCGAAATCACCCCAGAAAACAAAAAATTCGCTTCCAAAGAAATTACCCCAGAACACAAAAATTCTCTTCCAACGAAATCATACCAGAACACAAAAAATTCGCTTCCAAAGAAATCACTCCAAAACACAAAAAATCGCTTCCAATGAAATGACTCCAGAGCACAGAAAACACACTTCCAACGAAATCACCCCAGAACACAAAAAATTCGCTTCCAACGAAATGACTCCAGAGCACAGAAAACACGCTTCCAATGAAATCACCCCAAAACACAAAACATTCTCTTCCAACGTAATTACATTAGAACACAAAAAATTTGCTTCCCTCGAAATCACCCGAGAACAGAAAAAATTCGCTTCCAACGAAATCACAAAAGAACACAAAAAATTCGCTTCCAAAGAAATCACCCGAGAACACAAAATTTCGCGTCCAACGAAATTACCCCAGAATAGAAAAAAATTAATTCAAAAAAAAATCAACCCAGATCACAAAAAATTCCCTTCCAACAAAATCACCCGAGAACACAAATATTGGCTTCCCACAAAATTACCCCAGAACGGAAAA
This sequence comes from Meriones unguiculatus, assembly GCF_030254825.1. Taxonomy (NCBI): domain Eukaryota; kingdom Metazoa; phylum Chordata; class Mammalia; order Rodentia; family Muridae; genus Meriones; species Meriones unguiculatus. The sequence continues at coordinate 67,094,567 of NC_083353.1, forward strand.
AGTTTGCTTCCATCGAAATCACCCCAGAACACAAAAAATTTGCTTCCAACGAAATGACTCCAGAGCACAGAAAAAACGCTTCCAACAAAATGACCCCCTACTTCAACAATTTGCTTCCATGGAAAAACCGGAAAACACAAAAAATTCTCTTAAAACGAAATCAACCCAGAACACAAAAAATTTGCTTCTGTCGAAATCACCCAAGTACAGAAAAAATTTGTTTCCAACAAAATTACCCCAGAACACAAAACATTCGCTTCCAACGAAATCACCGGGGAACACAAATATTTGCTTCCATCGAAATCACCCCAGAAAACAAAAAATTCGCTTCCAAAGAAATTACCCCAGAACACAAAAATTCTCTTCCAACGAAATTACCCCAGAACACAAAAAATTCGCTTCCACCGAAATCACCGAACAACACAAAAAATTCGCTTCCAAAGAAATGACTCCAGAGCACAGAAAACAAGCTTCCAACGAAATGACCCCATACTTGAATAATTTGCTTCCATCGAAATCACCCGAGAACACAAAAAATTCGCTTCCAACGAAATTACCACAGAATACAAAAAATTCGCTTCCAACGAAATCGCCTGAGAACACAAATATTTGCTTCCAAAGAAATCACCCCAGAGCACAAAAAATTCGCTTCCAAAGAAATCACAAAAGAACACAAAAAATTCGCTTCCAAAGAAATCACCCGAGAACACAAAAAATTCGCGTCCAACGAAATTACCCCTGAATAGAAAAAATTTACTTCCAACCAAATCAACCCAGAGCACAAAAAATTCCTTTCCAACAAAACCACCCGAGAACACAAATATTGGCTTCCCACGAAATTACCCCAGAACGGAAAAAGTTTGCTTCCATCAAAATCACCCAAGAACACAAAAAATTTGTTTCAAAAGAAATCACCCCAGAACACAAAAATTTCCCTTCCAACGAAGTGATTCCAGAACACAGAAAACACGCTTCCAACGAAATCACCCCAGAACACAAAACATTCGCTTCCAACGAAATCCACCCAGAACACAAAAAATTTCCTTCTGTCGAAATCACCCAAGAACAGAAAAAATTTGCTTCCAACAAAATTACCCCAGAACACAAAAAAATTTGCTTCCAACAAAATCATCACAGAACACAAATATTGGCTTCCCACAAAATTACCCCAGAACGGAAAAAGTTTGCTTCCATCGAAATCACCCCAGAACAGAAAATATTCACTTCCAAAGAAATTACCCCAGAACACAAAAATTTTCTTCCAACAAAATCACTCCAGAACACAAAAAATTCGCTTCCAAAGAAATCACCCCAAAACACAAAATAATCGCTTCCAATGAAATGACTCCAGAGCACAGAAAACACGCTTCCAATGAAATCACCCCAAAACACAAAACATTCTCTTCCAACGTAATTACATTAGAACACAAAAAATTTGCTTCCCTCGAAATCACCCGAGAACAGAAAAAATTCGCTTCCAACGAAATCACAAAAGAACACAAAAAATTCGCTTCCAAAGAAATCACCCGAGAACACAAAATTTCGCGTCCAACGAAATTACCCCAGAATAGAAAAAAATTAATTCAAAAAAAAATCAACCCAGATCACAAAAAATTCCCTTCCAACAAAATCACCCGAGAACACAAATATTGGCTTCCCACAAAATTACCCCAGAACGGAAAAAGTTTGCTTCCATCGAAATCACCCCAGAACACAAAAAATTTGCTTCCAACGAAATGACTCCAGAGCACAGAAAAAACGCTTCCAACAAAATGACCCCCTACTTCAACAATTTGCTTCCATGGAAAAACCGGAAAACACAAAAAATTCTCTTAAAACGAAATCAACCCAGAACACAAAAAATTTGCTTCTGTCGAAATCACCCAAGAACAAAAAAATTTGCTTCCAACAAAATTACCCCAGAACACAAAACATTCGCTTCCAAGGAAATCACCGGGGAACACAAATATTCGCTTCCATCGAAATCACCCCAGAAAACAAAAAATTCGCTTCCAAAGAAATTACCCCAGAACACAAAAATTCTCTTCCAACGAAATCACACCAGAACACAAAAAATTCGCTTCCAAAGAAATCACTCCAAAACACAAAAAATCGCTTCCAATGAAATGACTCCAGAGCACAGAAAACACACTTCCAACGAAATCACCCCAGAACACAAAAAATTCGCTTCCAACGAAATGACTCCAGAGCACAGAAAACACGCTTCCAACAAAATCACCCCATACTTCAAAAAATTCGCTTCCAACGAAATCACCGCAGACCACAAAAAATTAGCTTCCAATGAAATCACCCCAGAAAACAAAAACTTCGTTTCCAATGAAAGCACCCCAGATCACAAAACTTCATTTCCAAAGAAATCACAACAGAACAGAGAAAAATTCGCTTCTAACTAAATGACTCCAAAGGACATAAAACTCGCTTCCAAAGATATTACCCCAGAAAACAAAAAATTCGCTTCCAAGGAAATCACCCGGGAACACAAATATTAGCTTCCAACGAAATCACCCTGGAACATAAAAAATTCGCTTCCAATGAAATGACTCCAGAGCACAGAAAACAAGCTTCCAAAGAAATGACCCCCTACTTCAAAAATTTGCTTCCATCGAAAAAACTGGAGAACACAAAATATTCACTTCCAAAGATATCATCCCTGAGCACAAAAACTTCGCTTCCAACACAATTACTCTAGAACACAAATGTTCGCATCTAACTAAATCACCCCAGAACGCAAAACATTAGCTTCCAACGAAATTACCCCAGAACAGAAAAAATTTGCTTCCAAAGAAATTACCCCAGAATACAAAAAATTCGCTTCCAACAAAATCTCCGCAGAGCACAGAAAAAATTGCTTCCAACGAAATCCCCCTAGAACTCAAAAAATTCGCTTCCCACAAAATCACCCCAGAACACAAAAAATTTTTTTGCAAAGAAATGACTCGAGAGCACAGAAAACACGCTTCCAACGAAATGACCCCATACTTCATAAATTTGCTTCCATCGAAATCACCCGAGAACACAAAAAATTCGATTCCACTGAAATCGCCCCAGAACACAAAAAATTTGCTTCCAGAGAAATGACTCCAGAAAACAGAAAACATGCTTCCAACAAAATCACCCCAGAACACAAAAATTCGCTTCCAAAAAATTACTCCAGAACACAGAAAACAGGCTTCCAACGAAATCACCCCAGAACACAAAAATTCGCTTCCAAAAAATTACTCCAGAACACAGAAAACACACTTCCAACGAAATCACCCCAGAACACAAAAAAATTCGCTTCCAACGAAATGACTCCAGAGCACAGAAAACACGCTTCCAATGAAATCACCCCAAAACACAAAACATTCTCTTCCAACGTAATTACATTAGAACACAAAAAATTTGCTTCCCTCGAAATCACCCGAGAACAGAAAAGATTCGCTTCCAACGAAATCACAAAAGAACACAAAAAATTCGCTTCCAAAGAAATCACCCGAGAACACAAAATTTCGCGTCCAACGAAATTACCCCAGAATAGAAAAAAATTAATTCAAAAAAAAAATCAACCCAGATCACAAAAAATTCCCTTCCAACAAAATCACCCGAGAACAAAAATATTGGCTTCCCACAAAATTACCCCAGAACGGAAAAAGTTTGCTTCCATCGAAATCACCCCAGAACACAAAAAATTTGCTTCCAACGAAATGACTCCAGAGCACAGAAAAAACGCTTCCAACAAAATGACCCCCTACTTCAACAATTTGCTTCCATGGAAAAACCGGAAAACACAAAAAATTCTCTTAAAACGAAATCAACCCAGAACACAAAAAATTTGCTTCTGTCGAAATCACCCAAGAACAAAAAAATTTGCTTCCAACAAAATTACCCCAGAACACAAAACATTCGCTTCCAAGGAAATCACCGGGGAACACAAATATTCGCTTCCATCGAAATCACCCCAGAAAACAAAAAATTCGCTTCCAAAGAAATTACCCCAGAACACAAAAATTCTCTTCCAACGAAATCATACCAGAACACAAAAAATTCGCTTCCAAAGAAATCACTCCAAAACACAAAAAATCGCTTCCAATGAAATGACTCCAGAGCACAGAAAACACACTTCCAACGAAATCACCCCAGAACACAAAAAATTCGCTTCCAACGAAATGACTCCAGAGCACAGAAAACACGCTTCCAATGAAATCACCCCAAAACACAAAACATTCTCTTCCAACGTAATTACATTAGAACACAAAAAATTTGCTTCCCTCGAAATCACCCGAGAACAGAAAAAATTCGCTTCCAACGAAATCACAAAAGAACACAAAAAATTCGCTTCCAAAGAAATCACCCGAGAACACAAAATTTCGCGTCCAACGAAATTACCCCAGAATAGAAAAAAATTAATTCAAAAAAAAATCAACCCAGATCACAAAAAATTCCCTTCCAACAAAATCACCCGAGAACACAAATATTGGCTTCCCACAAAATTACCCCAGAACGGAAAAATTTGCTTCCATCGAAATCACCCCAGAACACAAAAAATTTGCTTCCAACGAAATGACTCCAGAGCACAGAAAAAACGCTTCCAACAAAATGACCCCCTACTTCAACAATTTGCTTCCATGGAAAAACCGGAAAACACAAAAAATTCTCTTAAAACGAAATCAACCCAGAACACAAAAAATTTGCTTCTGTCGAAATCACCCAAGAACAGAAAAAATTTGTTTCCAACAAAATTACCCCAGAACACAAAACATTCGCTTCCAACGAAATCACCGGGGAACACAAATATTTGCTTCCATCGAAATCACCCCAGAAAACAAAAAATTCGCTTCCAAAGAAATTACCCCAGAACACAAAAATTCTCTTCCAACGAAATTACCCCAGAACACAAAACATTCGCTTCCACCGAAATCACCGAACAACACAAAAAATTCGCTTCCAAAGAAATGACTCCAGAGCACAGAAAACAAGCTTCCAACGAAATGACCCCATACTTGAATAATTTGCTTCCATCGAAATCACCCGAGAACACAAAAAATTCGCTTCCAACGAAATTACCACAGAATACAAAAAATTTGCTTCCAACGAAATCGCCTGAGAACACAAATATTTGCTTCCAAAGAAATCACCCCAGAGCACAAAAAATTCGCTTCCAAAGAAATCACAAAAGAACACAAAAAATTCGCTTCCAAAGAAATCACCCGAGAACACAAAAAATTCGCGTCCAACGAAATTACCCCTGAATAGAAAAAATTTACTTCCAACCAAATCAACCCAGAGCACAAAAAATTCCCTTCCAACAAAACCACCCGAGAACACAAATATTGGCTTCCCACGAAATTACCCCAGAACGGAAAAAGTTTGCTTCCATCAAAATCACCCAAGAACACAAAAAATTTGTTTCCAAAGAAATCACCCCAGAACACAAAAATTTCCCTTCCAACGAAGTGATTCCAGAACACAGAAAACACGCTTCCAACGAAATCACCCCAGAACACAAAACATTCGCTTCCAACGAAATCCACCCAGAACACAAAAAATTTCCTTCTGTCGAAATCACCCAAGAACAGAAAAAATTTGCTTCCAACAAAATTACCCCAGAACACAAAAAAATTTGCTTCCAACAAAATCATCACAGAACACAAATATTGGCTTCCCACAAAATTACCCCAGAACGGAAAAAGTTTGCTTCCATCGAAATCACCCCAGAACAGAAAATATTCACTTCCAAAGAAATTACCCCAGAACACAAAAATTTTCTTCCAACAAAATCACTCCAGAACACAAAAAATTCGCTTCCAAAGAAATCACCCCAAAACACAAAATAATCGCTTCCAATGAAATGACTCCAGAGCACAGAAAATACGCTTCCAATGAAATCACCCCAAAACACAAAATATTCTCTTCCAACGTAATTACATTAGAACACAAAAAATTTGCTTCCCTCGAAATCACCCGAGAACAGAAAAAATTCGCTTCCAACGAAATCACAAAAGAACACAAAAAATTCGCTTCCAAAGAAATCACCCGAGAACACAAAATTTCGCGTCCAACGAAATTACCCCAGAATAGAAAAAAATTAATTCAAAAAAAAAATCAACCCAGATCACAAAAAATTCCCTTCCAACAAAATCACCCGAGAACACAAATATTGGCTTCCCACAAAATTACCCCAGAACGGAAAAAGTTTGCTTCCATCGAAATCACCCCAGAACACAAAAAATTTGCTTCCAACGAAATGACTCCAGAGCACAGAAAAAACGCTTCCAACAAAATGACCCCCTACTTCAACAATTTGCTTCCATGGAAAAACCGGAAAACACAAAAAATTCTCTTAAAACGAAATCAACCCAGAACACAAAAAATTTGCTTCTGTCGAAATCACCCAAGAACAAAAAAATTTGCTTCCAACAAAATTACCCCAGAACACAAAACATTCGCTTCCAAGGAAATCACCGGGGAACACAAATATTCGCTTCCATCGAAATCACCCCAGAAAACAAAAAATTCGCTTCCAAAGAAATTACCCCAGAACACAAAAATTCTCTTCCAACGAAATCACACCAGAACACAAAAAATTCGCTTCCAAAGAAATCACTCCAAAACACAAAAAATCGCTTCCAATGAAATGACTCCAGAGCACAGAAAACACACTTCCAACGAAATCACCCCAGAACACAAAAAATTCGCTTCCAACGAAATGACTCCAGAGCACAGAAAACACGCTTCCAACAAAATCACCCCATACTTCAAAAAATTCGCTTCCAACGAAATCACCGCAGACCACAAAAAATTAGCTTCCAATGAAATCACCCCAGAAAACAAAAACTTCGTTTCCAATGAAAGCACCCCAGATCACAAAACTTCATTTCCAAAGAAATCACAACAGAACAGAGAAAAATTCGCTTCTAACTAAATGACTCCAAAGGACATAAAACTCGCTTCCAAAGATATTACCCCAGAAAACAAAAAATTCGCTTCCAAGGAAATCACCCGGGAACACAAATATTAGCTTCCAACGAAATCACCCTAGAACATAAAAAATTCGCTTCCAATGAAATGACTCCAGAGCACAGAAAACAAGCTTCCAAAGAAATGACCCCTACTTCAAAAATTTGCTTCCATCGAAAAAACTGGAGAACACAAAATATTCACTTCCAAAGATATCATCCCTGAGCACAAAAACTTCGCTTCCAACACAATTACTCTAGAACACAAATGTTCGCATCTAACTAAATCACCCCAGAACGCAAAACATTAGCTTCCAACGAAATTACCCCAGAACAGAAAAAATTTGCTTCCAAAGAAATTACCCCAGAATACAAAAAATTCGCTTCCAACAAAATCTCCGCAGAGCACAGAAAAAATTGCTTCCAACGAAATCCCCCTAGAACTCAAAAAATTCGCTTCCCACAAAATCACCCCAGAACACAAAAAATTTTTTTGCAAAGAAATGACTCGAGAGCACAGAAAACACGCTTCCAACGAAATGACCCCATACTTCATAAATTTGCTTCCATCGAAATCACCCGAGAACACAAAAAATTCGATTCCACTGAAATCGCCCCAGAACACAAAAAATTTGCTTCCAGAGAAATGACTCCAGAAAACAGAAAACATGCTTCCAACAAAATCACCCCAGAACACAAAAATTCGCTTCCAAAAAATTACTCCAGAACACAGAAAACAGGCTTCCAACGAAATCACCCCAGAACACAAAAATTCGCTTCCAAAAAATTACTCCAGAACACAGAAAACACACTTCCAACGAAATCACCCCAGAACACAAAAAAATTCGCTTCCAACGAAATGACTCCAGAGCACAGAAAACACGCTTCCAATGAAATCACCCCAAAACACAAAACATTCTCTTCCAACGTAATTACATTAGAACACAAAAAATTTGCTTCCCTCGAAATCACCCGAGAACAGAAAAGATTCGCTTCCAACGAAATCACAAAAGAACACAAAAAATTCGCTTCCAAAGAAATCACCCGAGAACACAAAATTTCGCGTCCAACGAAATTACCCCAGAATAGAAAAAAATTAATTCAAAAAAAAAATCAACCCAGATCACAAAAAATTCCCTTCCAACAAAATCACCCGAGAACAAAAATATTGGCTTCCCACAAAATTACCCCAGAACGGAAAAAGTTTGCTTCCATCGAAATCACCCCAGAACACAAAAAATTTGCTTCCAACGAAATGACTCCAGAGCACAGAAAAAACGCTTCCAACAAAATGACCCCCTACTTCAACAATTTGCTTCCATGGAAAAACCGGAAAACACAAAAAATTCTCTTAAAACGAAATCAACCCAGAACACAAAAAATTTGCTTCTGTCGAAATCACCCAAGAACAAAAAAATTTGCTTCCAACAAAATTACCCCAGAACACAAAACATTCGCTTCCAAGGAAATCACCGGGGAACACAAATATTCGCTTCCATCGAAATCACCCCAGAAAACAAAAAATTCGCTTCCAAAGAAATTACCCCAGAACACAAAAATTCTCTTCCAACGAAATCATACCAGAACACAAAAAATTCGCTTCCAAAGAAATCACTCCAAAACACAAAAAATCGCTTCCAATGAAATGACTCCAGAGCACAGAAAACACACTTCCAACGAAATCACCCCAGAACACAAAAAATTCGCTTCCAACGAAATGACTCCAGAGCACAGAAAACACGCTTCCAATGAAATCACCCCAAAACACAAAACATTCTCTTCCAACGTAATTACATTAGAACACAAAAAATTTGCTTCCCTCGAAATCACCCGAGAACAGAAAAAATTCGCATCCAACGAAATCACAAAAGAACACAAAAAATTCGCTTCCAAAGAAATCACCCGAGAACACAAAATTTCGCGTCCAACGAAATTACCCCAGAATAGAAAAAAATTAATTCAAAAAAAAATCAACCCAGATCACAAAAAATTCCCTTCCAACAAAATCACCCGAGAACACAAATATTGGCTTCCCACAAAATTACCCCAGAACGGAAAAAGTTTGCTTCCATCGAAATCACCCCAGAACACAAAAAATTTGCTTCCAACGAAATGACTCCAGAGCACAGAAAAAACGCTTCCAACAAAATGACCCCCTACTTCAACAATTTGCTTCCATGGAAAAACCGAAAAACACAAAAAATTCTCTTAAAACGAAATCAACCCAGAACACAAAAAATTTGCTTCTGTCGAAATCACCCAAGAACAGAAAAAATTTGTTTCCAACAAAATTACCCCAGAACACAAAACATTCGCTTCCAACGAAATCACCGGGGAACACAAATATTTGCTTCCATCGAAATCACCCCAGAAAACAAAAAATTCGCTTCCAAAGAAATTACCCCAGAACACAAAAATTCTCTTCCAACGAAATCACCCCAGAACACAAAAAATTCGCTTCCAAAGAAATCACCCCAAAACACAAAAAATCGCTTCCAATGAAATGACTCCAGAACACAGAAAACACACTTCCAACGAAATCACCCCAGAACACAAAAAATTCGCTTCCAAAGAAATTACCCCAGAACATAAAAATTCTCTTCCAACGAAATCACCCCAGAACACAAAAAATGCGCTTCCAACGAAATCACCCCAGAACACAAAAAATTCGCTTCCAACGAAATCGCCTGAGAACACAAATATTTGCTTCCAAAGAAATCACCCCAGAGCACAAAAAATTCGCTTCCAAAGAAATCACAAAAGAACACAAAAAATTCGCTTCCAAAGAAATCACCCGAGAACACAAAAAAATTCGCGTCCAACGAAATTACCCCTGAATAGAAAAAATTTACTTCCAACCAAATCAACCCAGAGCACAAAAAATTCCCTTCCAACAAAACCACCCGAGAACACAAATATTGGCTTCCCACGAAATTACCCCAGAACGGAAAAAGTTTGCTTCCATCAAAATCACCCCAGAACACAAAAAATTCGTTTCCAAAGAAATCACCCCAGAACACAAAAATTTCCCTTCCAACGAAGTGATTCCAGAACACAGAAAACACGCTTCCAACGAAATCACCCCAGAACACAAAACATTCGCTTCCAACGAAATCCACCCAGAACACAAAAAATTTCCTTCTGTCGAAATGACCCAAGAACAGAAAAAATTTGCTTCCAACAAAATTACCCCAGAACACAAAAAAATTTGCTTCCAACAAAATCACCACGGAACACAAATATTGGCTTCCCACAAAATTACCCCAGAACGGAAAAAGTTTGCTTCCATCGAAATCACCCCAGAACAGAAAATATTCGCTTCCAAAGAAATTACCCCAGAACACAAGAATTTTCTACCAACAAAATCACTCCAGAACACAAAAAATTCGCTTCCAAAGAAATCACCCCAAAACACAAAAAAATCGCTTCCAATGAAATGACTCCAGAGCACAGAAAACACGCTTCCAATGAAATCACCCCAAAACACAAAATATTCTCTTCCAACGTAATTACATTAGAACACAAAAAATTTGCTTCCCTCGAAATCACCCGAGAACAGAAAAATTTCGCTTCCAACGAAATCACAAAAAAACACAAAAAATTCGCTTCCAAAGAAATCACCCGAGAACACAAAATTTCGCGTCCAACGAAATTACCCCAGAATAGAAAAAAATTAATTCAAAAAAAAATCAACCCAGATCACAAAAAATTCCCTTCCAACAAAATCACTCGAAAACACAAATATAGACTTCCAAAGAAATTACCCCAAAACACAAAAAATTCGCTTCCAACGAAATCACCCCAGAGCACAAAAAATTCGCTTCCAACGAAACGACTCCAGAGCACAGAAAACACGCTTCCAACGAAATGACCCCCTACTTGAAAAATTTGCTTCCATCGAAATCACCAGAGAACATAAAAAATTCGCTTCCAACGAATTACCCCAGAACACAAAAAAATTTGCTTGCAACGAAATCTCCTGAGAAGACAAATATTCGCTTCCAACAAAATCACCCCAGAGCACAAAAAATTCGCTTCGAACGAAATCACCCTATAACACAAAAAATTCGCTTCCAACGAAATCACCCCAGAATACAAAAAATTAGCTTCCAGCGAAACAACTCCAGAGCACAGAAAACACGCCTCCAACGAAATGACCCCGACTTGAAAAATTTGCTTCCACCGAAATCACCAGAGAACACAAAAAATTCGCTGCCGACGAAATCAGCCCAAAACACAAAAAATTCGCTTACAACGAAATCTCCTGAGAAGACAAATATTCGTTCCAAAGAAATCACCCCAAAGCACAAAAAATTCGCTTCTAAGGAAATGAACCCATATTTCAAAAATTTGCTTCCATCGAAATCACCTGAGAACACAAAAATTCTATTCCAACGAAAATGCCCCAGAACACAAAAATTCTCTTCCAAAGAAATCAACCCAGCACACAAAATATTCGCTTCCATCGAAATCACCCCAGAACACAAAAAGTTCGCTTCCAAAGAAATTACACCAGAACACAAAAATTCTCTTCCAACGAAATCACCCCAGAACACAAAAAATTCGCTTCCAATGCAATGACTCCAGAGCACAGAAAACACACTTCCAACAAAATCACCCCAGAACACAAAAAATTCGCTTCCAAAGAAATCACCCCAGAACACAAAAATTCTCTTCCAACGAAATCACCCCAGAACACAAAAAATTCGCTTCCAAAGAAATCACCCCAAAACACAAAAAATCGCTTCAAATGAAATGACTCCAGAGCACAGAAAACACACTTCCAACGAAATCACCCCAGAACACAAAAAATTTGCTTCTGTCGAAATCACCCAAGAACAGAAAAAATTTGCTTCCAACAAAATTACCCCAGAACACAAAACATTCACTAACAACGAAATCACCAGGGAACACAAATATTCGCTTCCATAGAAATCACCCCAGAAAACAAAAAATTCGCTTCCAAAGAAATTACCCCAGAACACAAAAATTCTCTTCCAACGAAATCACCCCAGAACACAAAAAATTCGCTTCCAACGAAATCACCCCAGAACACAAAAAATTCGCTTCCAACGAAACGACTCTAGAACACAGAAAACACGCCTCCAATGAAATGACCCCCTACTTGAAAAATTTGCTTCCATCGAAATCACCCAAGAACACAAAAAATTCACTTCCAACAAAATTACCCCAGAAGACAAGAAATTCACTTCCAATTAAATCACCCCAAAATACAAAAAATTCGCATACAACGACATCACCCTAAAACACAAAAAATTCGCTATCAACCAAATCACCCGAGAACACAAAAAATTCGATTCCAAGGAAATCACCCCAGAGCACAAAAATTCCCTTCCAACAAAATCACTCGAAAACACAAATATAGACTTCCAAAGAAATTACCCCAGAACACAAAAAATTCGCTTCCAACGAAATCACCCCAGAGCACAAAAAATTCGCTTCCAACGAAACGACTCCAGAGCACAGAAAACACGCTTCCAACGAAATGACCCCCTACTTGAAAAATTTGCTTCCATCGAAATCACCAGAGAACATAAAAAATTCGCTTCCAACGAATTACCCCAGAACACAAAAAAATTTGCTTTCAACGAAATCTCCTGAGAAGACAAATATTCGCTTCCAACAAAATCACCCCAGAGCACAAAAAATTCGCTTCCAAAGAAATCACCCCAGAACACAAAAAATTCGCTTCCAACGAAATCACCCCAGAATACAAAAAATTAGCTTCCAGCGAAACAACTCCAGAGCACAGAAAACACGCCTCCAACGAAATGACCCCCGACCTGAAAAATTTGCTTCCACCGAAATCACCAGAGAACACAAAAAATTCGCTGCCGACGAAATCAGCCCAAAACACAAAAAATTCGCTTACAACGAAATCTCCTGAGAAGACAAATATTCGTTCCAAAGAAATCACCCCAAAGCACAAAAAATTCGCTTCTAAGGAAATGAACACATATTTCAAAAATTTGCTTCCATCAAAATCACCTGAGAACACAAAAAATTCTATTCCAACGAAAATGCCCCAGAACACAAAAATTCTCTTCCAAAGAAATCAACCCAGCACACAAAATATTCGCTTCCATCGAAATCACCCCAGAACACAAAAAGTTCGCTTCCAAAGAAATTACACCAGAACACAAAAATTCTCTTCCAACGAAATCACCCCAGAGCACAAAAAATTCGCTTCCAATGCAATGACTCCAGAGCACAGAAAACACACTTCCAACAAAATCACCCCAGAACACAAAAAATTTGCTTCCAATGAAATGACTCCAGAGCACAGAAAACACACTTCCAACGAAATCACCCCAGAACACAAAAAATTCGCTTCCAAAGAAATTACCCCAGAACACAAAAATTATCTTCCAACGAAATCACCCCAGAACACAAAAAATTCGCTTCCAACGAAATCACCCCAGAACACAAAAAATTCGCTTCCAACGAAATCTCCTGAGAAGACAAATATTCGTTCCAAAGAAATCACCCCAAAGCACAAAAAATTCGCTTCTAAGGAAATGAACCCATATTTCAAAAATTTGCTTCCATCGAAATCACCTGAGAACACAAAAAATTCCATTCCAACGAAAATGCCCCAGAACACAAAAAATTCTCTTCCAAAGAAATCAACCCAGCACACAAAATATTCGCTTCCATCGAAATCACCCCAGAACACAAAAAGTTCGCTTCCAAAGAAATTACACCAGAACACAAAAATTCTCTTCCAACGAAATCACCCCAGAACACAAAAAATTCGCTTCCAAAGAAATCACCCCAAAACACAAAAAATCGCTTCCAATGCAATGACTCCAGAGCACAGAAAACACACTTCCAACAAAATCACCCCAGAACACAAAAAATTTGCTTCCAAAGAAATCACCCCAGAACACAAAAATTCTCTTCCAACGAAATCACCCCAGAACACAAAAAATTTGCTTCCAAAGAAATCACCCCAAAACACAAAAAATCGCTTCCAATGAAATGACTCCAGAGCACAGAAAACACACTTCCAACGAAATCACCCCAGAACACAAAAAATTCGCTTCCAACGAAATCACCCCAGAACACAAAAAATTCGCTTCCAACGAAACGACTCCAGAACACAGAAAACACGCCTCCAATGAAATGACCCCCTACTTGAAAAATTTGCTTATATCGAAATCACCCAAGAACACAAAAAATTCGCTTCCAACGAAACGACTCCAGAACACAGAAAACACGCCTCCAATGAAATGACCCCCTACTTGAAAAATTTGCTTATATCGAAATCACCCAAGAACACAAAAAATTCGCTTCCAACAAAATTACCCCAGAAGACAAGAAATTCGCTTACAATTAAATCAACCCAAAATACAAAAAATTCGCTTACAAAGAAATCACCCTAAAACACAAAAAATTCGCTTTCAACCAAATCACCCGAGAACACAAAAAATTCGCTTCCAACCACATCATCCCAGAACCCAAAAAATTTGCTTCCATTGAAATCACCCGAGAAAAGAAAAAAATTCGCATCTAACTACATGACCCATACTTCAAAAATTTGCTTCCATCGAAATCACCTGAGAACATAAAAAATTCGCTTCCAAAGAAATTACCCCAGAACACAAGAAATTCGCTTCCAACGAAATCACCCCAAAGCACAAAAAAATTTGCTTCCAACCAAATCACCTGAGAACACAAAAAATTCGCTTTCAAGGAAATGACCCCAGAGTACAAAAAATGTGCTTCCAAAGAAATCACCTTGGAACATAAATTTTCGCTTCCATCGAAATCACCCCAGAACACAAAAAATTCGCTTCCAATGAAATGACTCCAGAGCACAGAAAACACGCTTCCAACGAAATGACCCCAGAACACAAAAAATTCGCTTCCAACAAAATTACTCAGGAACACAAATATTCGCTTCCAATGAAATCACTCCAGAGCACAAAAAAATTCGCTTCCAAAGAAATTACCCCAGAACACAAGAAATTCGCTTCCAACGAAATCACCCAAGAGCACAAACTATTTGCTTCCAACGAAATGACCCCATACTTCAAAAATTTGCTTACATCGAAATCACCTAAGAACACAAAAAATTCGCTTCCAATGAAATTACCCCAGAACACAAAAATTTCGCTTCCAAAGAACTGACTCCATAACACTGAAAAAACGCTTCCAACGAAATCACCCGAGAACACAAAAAATTCGCTTCCAACGAAATTACCCCAGAACACAAGAAATTCGCTTCCAACGAAATCACCCCAAAGCACAAAAAAATCGCTTCCAACGAAATACTCCGAGAACACAAAAAATTCGCTTCCAATGCAATTACCCCAGAACACAAGAAATTCGCTTCCAACGAAATCACCCAAAAGCACAAAAAAATTTGCTTCCAACCAAATCACCTAAGGACACAAAAAATTCGCTTCCAAGGAATTCACCCCAGAGCACGAAAAATGCGCTTCCAAAGAAATCACCCTAGAACATAAATTTTCGCTTCCATCGAAATCACCCCAGAAAACAAAAAATTCGCTTGCAATGAAATCTCCTGAGAACACAAATATTCGCTTCCAAAGAAATCACCCAGAGCACAAAAAATTCGCTTCCAACGAAATCACCCCAGAACACAAAAAATTCGCTTCCAACGAAATCACCCCAGAACACAAAAAATTCGCTTCCAACGAAACGACTCCAGAGCACAGAAAACACGCTTCCAACGAAATGACCCCAGAACACAAAAAATTCGCTTCCAACAAAATTACTAAGGAACACAAATATTCGCTTCCAATGAAAAAACTCCAGATCACAAAAAAATTCGCTTCCAAAGAAATCACCCCAAAACACAAAAAATCGCTTCCAATGAAATGACTCCAGAGCACAGAAAACACGCTTCCAACGAAATCACCCCGAAACACAAAAAATTTGCTTCCCTCGAAATCACCCGAGAACAGAAAAAATTCGCTTCCAACGAAATCACCCGGGAACACAACTATTAGCTTCCAACGAAATCACCCTAAAACACAAAAAATTGGCTTCCAACTAAATGACTCCATAGCACAGAAAACACGCTTCCAACGAAATGACCCCCTACTTCAAAAATTTGCTTCCATCGAAAAAACTGGAGAACACAAACATTAGCTTCCAACGAAATTACCCCAAAACAAAAAAAAAATTTGCTTCCAAAGAAATTACCCCAGAACACCAAAAATTCGCTTCCAAAGAAATCTCCTGAGAACTCAAATATTCGCTTCCAAAGAAATCACCCAGAGCACAAAAAATGCGCTTCAAACCAAATCACCCCAGAACACAAATATTCGCTTCCAACGAAATCAACCCAGAACGCAAAATATTAGCTTCCTACGAAATTACCCCAGAAGAGAAATATTCGCTTCCAAAGAAATTACCCCAGAATACAAAAAATTCGCTTCCAAAAAATCCCCGCAGAGCACAAAAAAAATTACTTCCAATGAAATCACCCTAGAATACAAAAAAATTGATTCCAACGAAATCACCCCAGAACACAAAAAATTTGCTTCCAAAGAAATGACTCCAGAGCAGAGAAAACACACTTCCAACGAAATCAACCCATACTTAAAAAAATTCGCTTCCAACAAAATAGCCCCAGAACACAAAAAATTCGCTTCCAAAGAAATTAACAGAGAACACATAAATTCGCTTCCAACGAAATCACCGCAAACACAAAAAATTCGCTTCCAAAGGAATCACCCCAGAACACGAAAAAATTCACTTCCAACGAAATGACTCCAGAGCACAGAAAAAACGGTTCCAACGAAATGACCCCCTACTTCAAAAATTTGCTTCCACCAAAAAAACCTGAGAACACAAAAAATTCGCTTCCAACCACATCATCCCAGAACCCAAAAAATTTGCTTCCATTGAAATCACCCGAGAAAAGAAAAAAATTCGCATCTAACTACATGACCCATACTTCAAAAATTTGCTTCCATCGAAATCACCTGAGAACAAAAAAATTCGCTTCCAAAGAAATTACCCCAGAACACAAGAAATTCGCTTCCAACGAAATCACCCCAAAGCACAAAAAAATTTGCTTCCAACCAAATCACCCGAGAACACAAAAAATTCGCTTTCAAGGAAATGACCCCAGAGTACAAAAAATGCGCTTCCAAAGAAATCACCTTGGAACATAAATTTTCGCTTCCATCGAAATCACCCCAGAACACAAAAAATTCGCTTCCAATGAAATGACTCCAGAGCACAGAAAACACGCTTCCAACGAAATGACCCCAGAACACAAAAAATTCGCTTCCAACAAAATTACTCAGGAACACAAATATTCGCTTCCAATGAAATCACTCCAGAGCACAAAAAAATTCGCTTCCAAAGAAATTACCCCAGAACACAAGAAATTCGCTTCCAACGAAATCACCCAAGAGCACAAACGATTTGCTTCCAACGAAATGACCCCATACTTCAAAAATTTGCTTACAACGAAATCACCTAAGAACACAAAAAATTCGCTTCCAATGAAATTACCCCAGAACACAAAAATTTCGCTTCCAAAGAACTGACTCCATAACACTGAAAAAACGCTTCCAACGAAATCACCCGAGAACACAAAAAATTCGCTTCCAACGAAATTACCCCAGAACACAAGAAATTCGCTTCCAACGAAATCACCCCAAAGCACAAAAAAATCGCTTCCAACGAAATACTCCGAGAACACAAAAAATTCGCTTCCAATGCAATTACCCCAGAACACAAGAAATTCGCTTCCAACGAAATCACCCAAAAGCACAAAAAAATTTGCTTCCAACCAAATCACCTAAGGACACAAAAAATTCGCTTCCAAGGAATTCACCCCAGAGCACGAAAAATGCGCTTCCAAAGAAATCACCCTAGAACATAAATTTTCGCTTCCACCGAAATCACCCCAGAAAACAAAAAATTCGCTTGCAATGAAATCTCCTGAGAACACAAATATTCGCTTCCAAAGAAATCACCCAGAGCACAAAAAATTCGCTTCCAACGAAATCACCCCAGAACACAAAAAATTCGCTTCCAACGAAATCACCCCAGAACACAAAAAATTCGCTTCCAACGAAACGACTCCAGAGCACAGAAAACACGCTTCCAACGAAATGACCCCAGAACACAAAAAATTTGCTTCCAACAAAATTACTAAGGAACACAAATATTCGCTTCCAATGAAAAAACTCCAGATCACAAAAAAATTCGCTTCCAAAGAAATCACCCCAAAACACAAAAAATCGCTTCCAATGAAATGACTCCAGAGCACAGAAAACACGCTTCCAACGAAATCACCCCGAAACACAAAAAATTTGCTTCCCTCGAAATCACCCGAGAACAGAAAAATTTCGCTTCCAACGAAATCACCCGGGAACACAACTATTAGCTTCCAACGAAATCACCCTAAAACACAAAAAATTGGCTTCCAACTAAATGACTCCATAGCACAGAAAACACGCTTCCAACGAAATGACCCCCTACTTCAAAAATTTGCTTCCATCGAAAAAACTGGAGAACACAAACATTAGCTTCCAACGAAATTACCCCAAAACAAAAAAAATTTGCTTCCAAAGAAATTACCCCAGAACACCAAAAATTCGCTTCCAAAGAAATCTCCTGAGAACTCAAATATTCGCTTCCAAAGAAATCACCCAGAGCACAAAAAATGCGCTTCAAACCAAATCACCCCAGAACACAAATATTCGCTTCCAACGAAATCAACCCAGAACGCAAAATATTAGCTTCCTACGAAATTACCCCAGAAGAGAAATATTCGCTTCCAAAGAAATTACCCCAGAATACAAAAAATTAGCTTCCAAAAAATCCCCGCAGAGCACAAAAAAAATTACTTCCAATGAAATCACCCTAGAATACAAAAAATTTGATTCCAACGAAATCACCCCAGAACACAAAAAATTTGCTTCCAAAGAAATGACTCCAGAGCAGAGAAAACACACTTCCAACGAAATCAACCCATACTTAAAAAAAATTCGCTTCCAACAAAATTGCCCCAGAACACAAAAAATTCGCTTCCAAAGAAATTAACAGAGAACACAAAAATTCGCTTCCAACGAAATCACCGCAAACACAAAAAATTCGCTTCCAAAGGAATCACCCCAAAACACAAAAAATTCACTTCCAACGAAATGACTCCAGAGCACAGAAAAAACGGTTCCAACGAAATGACCCCCTACTTCAAAAATTTGCTTCCACCAAAAAAACCTGAGAACACAAAAAATTCGCTTCCAACCACATCATCACAGAACCCAAAAAATTTGCTTCCATTGAAATCACCCGAGAAAAGAAAAAATTCGCATCTAACTACATGACCCATACTTCAAAAATTTGCTTCCATCGAAATCACCTGAGAACATAAAAAATTCGCTTCCAATGAAATTACCCCAGAACACAAAAAATTCGCTACCAACGAAATGACTCCAGAGCACAGAAATCACGCTTTCAACGAAATGACCCCCTACTTAAAAAATATGCTTCCGTCGAAAAAACCAGAGAACACAAAAAATTCGCTTCCAAAGAAATTACCCCAGAACACAAAAAATTGCTTGCAACAAAATCTCCTTAGAACACAAATATTCGCTTCCAAGGAAATCACCCCAGAACACAAAAAATTCGCTTCCAACAAATTGACTCCAGAGCACAGAAAACACGCTTCCAACGAAATTACCCCAGAATAGAAATAATTTACTTCGAACCAAATCAACTCAGAGCACAAAAAATTCCCTTCTAACAAAATCACCCGAGAACACAAATATTGGTGTCCAACGAAATTACCCCAGAACAGAAAAAATTTGCTTCCATCGAAATCACCCCAGAACACAAAAAATTCGCTTCCAACGAAATCACCCCAGAGCACAAAAAATTCGCTTCCAACGAAACGACTCCAGAACACAGAAAACACACTTCCAACGAAATGACCACCTACTTGAAAAATTTGTTTCCATCGAAATCACCAGAGAACAAAAATAATTCGATTCCAAGGAAATCAGCCCAGAGCACAAAAATTCCCTTCCAACAAAATCACTCGAAAACACAAATATAGACTTCCAAAGAAATTACCCCAGAACACAAAAAATTCGCTTCCAACGAAATCAACCCAGAGCACAAAAAATTCGCTTCCAACGAAACAACTCCAGAGCACAGAAAACACGCTTCCAACGTAATGACCCCCTACTTGAAAAATTTGCTTCCATCGAAATCACCAGAGAACACAAAAAATTCGCTGCCAATGAAATCAGCCCAAAACATAAAAAATTCGCTTCCAACATAATCACCCGGGAACACAAACATTCGCTTCCAACGAAATCACCCCAGAGCACAAAAAATTCGCTTCCAAGGAAATCACCCCAGAACAAAATTTTGCTTCCAAAGAAATTACCCCAGAACACAAAAATTCTCTTCCAACGAAATCACCCCAGAACACAAAAAAAATCCCTTCCAAAGAAATGACTCCAGAGCACAGAAAACACGCTTCCAACGAAATGACGCCCTACTTGAAAAATTTGCTTCCATCGAAATCACCAGAGAACACAAAAAATTCGCTGCCAATGAAATCAGCCCAAAACATAAAAAATTCGCTTCCAACATAATCATCCGGGAACACAAACATTCGCTTCCAACGAAATCACCCCAGAGCACAAAAAATTTGCTTTCAATAAAATCACCTCAGAACAAAAAAATTTGCTTCCAAAGAAATCACCCCAGAACACAAAAATTCGCTTCCAACGAAATCACCCCAGAACACAAAAAAATCCCTTCCAAAGAAATGACTCCAGAGCACAGAAAACACGCTTCCAACGAAATGACGCCCTACTTGAAAAATTTGCTTCCATCCAGAGAACACAAAAAATTCGCTTCCAACGAAATTACCCCAGAACACAAAAAAATTTGCTTGCAACGAAATCTCCTGAGAAGACAAACATTCGCTTCCAAAGAAATCACCCAAAAGCACAAAAAATTCGCTTCCAACGAAATCACCCCAGAACACAAAAAATTCGCTTCCAAAGAAATCACCCCAGAACACAAAAAATTCGCTTCCAACGAAACGACTCCAGAGCACAGAAAACACGCTTCCAACTTAATGACCCCCTACTTGAAAAATTTGCTTCCGTCGAAATCACCAGAGAACACAAATATTCGCTTCCAAGGAAATCACCCCAGAGCACAAAAAATTCCCTTCCAACAAAATCACCTGAGAACACAAATATAGACTTCCAAAGAAATGACCCCAGAACACAAAAAATTCGCTTCCAACAAAATCACCCCAGAGCACAAAAAATTCCCTTCCAACAAAATCACCAGAGACCACAAATATTGGCTACCAACAAAATTACCCCAGAACAGAAAAAATTTGATTCCATGGAAATCACCCCAGAAAACAAAAAATTCGCTTCCAAAAAAATTACCCCAGAGCACAAGAAATTTGCTTCCAACAAAATCACCCCAAAGCACAAAAAATTCGCTTCCATAAATATCACCGTAGAACATAAAAAATTCGCTTCCATCGAAATCAACCAAGAACAAAAAAATTTGCTTCCAACAAAATTACCCCAGAACACAAAAAATTCGCTTGCAAAGAAATCTAATGAGAACACAAATATTCGCTTCCAACGAAATCACCCCAGAACACAAAAATTCGCTTCCAACGAAATGACTCCAGAGCACAGAAAACACGCTTCCAACGAAATGACCCCAGAACAAAAAAAATTCGCTTCCAATACAATTACTCAGGAACACAAATATTCGCTTCCAATGAAATCACTCCAGAGCACAAAAAAATTCGCTTTCAAAGAAATCACCCCAGAACACAAGAAATTTGCTTCCAATGAAATCACCCAAGAGCACAAACTATTTGCTTCCAACGAAATGACCCCATACTTCAAAAATTTGCTTCCATCGAAATCACCTAATAACACAAAAAATTCGCTTCCAAAGAAATGACGCCAGAACCCCAAAATTTTGCTTCCAACGAAATGACTCCAGAGCAAAGAAAACACGCTTCCAACGAAATGATCCCCTACTTCAAAAATTTGCTTCCATCGAAAAAACCGGAGAACACAAAAATTTCGCTTCCAACAAAATTACTCAGGAACACAAATATTCGCTTCCAATGAAATCACTCCAGAGCACAAAAAATTCGCTTCCAACGAAATTCCCCTAGAACATAAAAAATTTGCTTCCATCGAAATCACCCGAGAAAACAAAAAATTCTCTTCCAAGGAAATTACCCAGAACACAAGAAATTCGCTTCCAACGAAATCACGCCAGAGCACAAAAAATTTTGCTTCCAACGAAATGACCCCATACTTCAAAAATTTGCTTCCATCGAAATCACCTAAGAACACAAAAAATTCGCTTCCAAGGAAATTACCCCAGAACACAAAAAATTCGCTTCCAACGAAATGACTCCAGAACCCCAAAATTTTGCTTCCAACGAAATGACTCCAGAGCAAAGAAAACACGCTTCCAATGAAATGACACCCTACTTCAAAAATTTGCTTCCATCGAAAAGACCGGAGCACACAAAAAATTCGCTTCCAACAAAATTACTCAGGAACACAAATATGCGCTTCCAATGAAATCACTCCAGAGCTTCCAACGAAATCCCCCTAGAACATAAAAAATTTGCTTCCATCGAAATCACCCGAGAACACAAAAAATTCGCTTGCAAGGAAATTACCCAGAACACAAGAAATTCGGTTCCAACGAAATCACGCCAGAGCACAAAAAATTCGCTTCCAACGAAATCACCCTAGAACATAAAAAATTCGCTTCCATCGAAACCACCCAAGAACACAAAAAATTCGATTCCAACAAAATTACCCCAGAAGACAAGAAATTCGCTTCCAATGAAATCACCCCAAAATACAAAATATTCGCTTCCAACGAAATCACCCTAAAACACAAAAATTTCGCTTGCAACCAAATCACCCGAGAACAAAAAAAAATCGATTCCAAGGAAATCACCCCAGAGCACAAAAAATTCCCTTCCAACAAAATCACTCGAGAACACAAATATAGACTTCCCAAGAAATCACCCCAGAACACAAAAAATTTGCTTCCAACGAAACAACTCCAGAGCACAGAAAACACGCTTCCAACGAAATGGCCCCCTACTTGAAAAATTTGCTTCCATCGAAATCACCAGAGAACACAAAAAATTTGCTTCCAACGAAATTACCCCAGAACACAAAAAAAAATTTGCTTACAACAAAATCTCCTGAGAACACAAATATTCGCTTCCAACGAAATCACCCCAGAGCACAAAAAATTCGCTTCCAACGAAATCACCCCAGAACACAAAAAATTCGCTTCCAACGAAATCACCCCAGAACACAAAAAATTCGCTTCCAACGAAACGACTCCAGAGCACAGAAAACACGCTTCTAACGAAATGACCCCAGAACACAAAAAATTCGCTTCCAACAAAATTACTAAGGAACACAAATATTCGCTTCCAATGAAAAATCTCCAGATCACAAAAAAATTCGCTTCCAAAGAAATCACCCCAAAACACAAAAAATCGCTTCCAATGAAATGACTCCAGAGCACAGAAAACACGCTTCCAACGAAATCACCCCGAAACACAAAAAATTTGCTTCCCTCGAAATCACCCGAGAACAGAAAAAATTCGCTTCCAACGAAATCACCCGGGAACACAACTATTAGCTTCCAACGAAATCACCCTAAAACACAAAAAATTGGCTTCCAACTAAATGACTCCATAGCACAGAAAACACGCTTCCAACGAAATGACCCCCTACTTCAAAAATTTGCTTCCATCGAAAAAACTGGAGAACACAAACATTAGCTTCCAACGAAATTACCCCAAAACAAAAAAAATTTGCTTCCAAAGAAATTACCCCAGAACACCAAAAATTCGCTTCCAAAGAAATCTCCTGAGAACTCAAATATTCGCTTCCAAAGAAATCACCCAGAGCACAAAAAATGCGCTTCAAACCAAATCACCCCAGAACACAAATATTCGCTTCCAACGAAATCAACCCAGAACGCAAAATATTAGCTTCCTACGAAATTACCCCAGAAGAGAAATATTCGCTTCCAAAGAAATTACCCCAGAATACAAAAAATTCGCTTCCAAAAAATCCCCGCAGAGCACAAAAAAAATTACTTCCAATGAAATCACCCTAGAATACAAAAAATTTGATTCCAACGAAATCACCCCAGAACACAAAAAATTTGCTTCCAAAGAAATGACTCCAGAGCAGAGAAAACACACTTCCAACGAAATCAACCCATACTTAAAAAAAAATCGCTTCCAACAAAATTGCCCCAGAACACAAAAAATTCGCTTCCAAAGAAATTAACAGAGAACACAAAAATTCGCTTCCAACGAAATCACCGCAAACACAAAAAATTCGCTTCCAAAGGAATCACCCCAGAACACAAAAAATTCACTTCCAACGAAATGACTCCAGAGCACAGAAAAAACAGTTCCAACGAAATGACCCCCTACTTCAAAAATTTGCTTCCACCAAAAAAACCTGAGAACACAAAAAATTCGCTTCCAACCACATCATCACAGAACCCAAAAAATTTGCTTCCATTGAAATCACCCGAGAAAAGAAAAAATTCGCATCTAACTACATGACCCATACTTCAAAAATTTGCTTCCATCGAAATCACCTGAGAACATAAAAAATTCGCTTCCAATGAAATTACCCCAGAACACAAAAAATTCGCTACCAACGAAATGACTCCAGAGCACAGAAATCACGCTTTCAACGAAATGACCCCCTACTTAAAAAATATGCTTCCGTCGAAAAAACCAGAGAACACAAAAAATTCGCTTCCAAAGAAATTACCCCAGAACACAAAAAATTGCTTGCAACAAAATCTCCTTAGAACACAAATATTCGCTTCCAAGGAAATCACCCCAGAACACAAAAAATTCGCTTCCAACAAATTGACTCCAGAGCACAGAAAACACGCTTCCAACGAAATTACCCCAGAATAGAAATAATTTACTTCGAACCAAATCAACTCAGAGCACAAAAAATTCCCTTCTAACAAAATCACCCGAGAACACAAATATTGGTGTCCAACGAAATCACCCCAGAGCACAAAAAATTCGCTTCCAACGAAACGACTCCAGAACACAGAAAACACACTTCCAACGAAATGACCACCTACTTGAAAAATTTGTTTCCATCGAAATCACCAGAGAACAAAAATAATTCGATTCCAAGGAAATCAGCCCAGAGCACAAAAATTCCCTTCCAACAAAATCACTCGAAAACACAAATATAGACTTCCAAAGAAATTACCCCAGAACACAAAAAATTCGCTTCCAACGAAATCAACCCAGAGCACAAAAAATTCGCTTCCAACGAAACGACTCCAGAGCACAGAAAACACGCTTCCAACGTAATGACCCCCTACTTGAAAAATTTGCTTCCATCGAAATCACCAGAGAACACAAAAAATTCGCTGCCAATGAAATCAGCCCAAAACATAAAAAATTCGCTTCCAACATAATCACCCGGGAACACAAACATTCGCTTCCAACGAAATCACCCCAGAGCACAAAAAAATTCGCTTCCAAGGAAATCACCCCAGAACAAAATTTTGCTTCCAAAGAAATTACCCCAGAACACAAAAATTCTCTTCCAACGAAATCACCCCAGAACACAAAAAAAATCCCTTCCAAAGAAATGACTCCAGAGCACAGAAAACACGCTTCCAACGAAATGACACCCTACTTGAAAAATTTGCTTCCATCGAAATCACCAGAGAACACAAAAAATTCGCTGCCAATGAAATCAGCCCAAAACATAAAAAATTCGCTTCCAACATAATCATCCGGGAACACAAACATTCACTTCCAACGAAATCACCCCAGAGCACAAAAAATTTGCTTACAAGGAAATCACCCCAGAACAAAAAAATTTGCTTCCAAAGAAATCACCCCAGAACACAAAAATTCGCTTCCAACGAAATCACCCCAGAACACAAAAAAATCCCTTCCAAAGAAATGACTCCAGAGCACAGAAAACACGCTTCCAACGAAATGACGCCCTACTTGAAAAATTTGCTTCCATCGAAATCACCAGAGAACACAAAAAATTCGCTTCCAACGAAATTACCCCAGAACACAAAAAAATTTGCTTGCAACGAAATCTCCTGAGAAGACAAACTTTCGCTTCCAATGAAATCACCCAAGAGCACAAAAAATTCGCTTCCAACGAAATCACCCCAGAACACAAAAAATTCGCTTCCAATGAAATCACCCCAGAACACAAAAAATTCGCTTCCAACGAAATGACTCCAGAGCACAGAAAACACGCTTCCAACTTAATGACCCCCTACTTGAAAAATTTGCTTCCGTCGAAATCACCAGAGAACACAAAAAATTCGCTTCCAACGAAATGACACCAGAACACAAAAAATTCACTTCCAACAAAATTACTCAGGAACACAAATATTTGCTTCCAATGAAATCACTCCAGAGCACAAAAAAATTCGCTTCCAAAGAAATTACCCAAGAGCACAAACTATTTGCTTCCAACGAAATGACCCCCTACTTCAAAAATATTCGCTTCTAAAAATATCATCCCAGAGCACAAAAAATTTGCTTCCATCGAAATCACCCAAGAACACAAAAAATTCGCTTCCAACGAAATCACCCCAGAACATAAATTTCGTTGGAAGGTTGGAAGCGAATTTTTTGTGTTCTCGTGTGATATCGTTGAAAGGGAATTTTTGTGTTCTAGGGTGATTTCTTTGGAGGCGAATATTTGTATTCTCAGGAGATTTCGTTGCAAGCGAATATTTGTGTTCTAGGGTGATTTTGTTGGAAGTGAATTTTTTGTACTCTAGGATGATATCTTTGGAAATGAATATTTGTGTTCTCAGGAGATTTCGTTGGAAAAGAATTTTTTGTCTTCTGGGGTAAAGTCTTTGGAAGAGAATTTTTTGTGTTCTCCGGTTTTTTCGATGGAAGCTATTTTTTGAAGTATGGGGTCATTCCATTGGAAGCGTGTTTTCTGTGCTCTGGAGTCATTCCGTTGGAAGCGAATTTTTTGTGCTCTGGGGTGATTTCCTTGGAAGCGAATATTTTGTGTTCTCGGGTGTTTTCTTTGAAAGGGAATTTTTGTGTTCTAGGGTGATTTCGTTGGAAGGGAATTTTTGTGCTCTGGGATGATATCTTTGGAAGCGAATATTTGTGTTCTCAGGTGATTTTGTTGGAAAATAATTTTTTGTCATCTGGGGTAATATCATTAGAAGAGAATTTTTTGAGTTCTCCAGTTTTACGATAGAAGCAAATTTTTGAAGTAGGGGGTCATTTCGTTGGAAGTGTGTTTTCTGTGCTCTGGAGTCATTTCGTTTGAAGCGAATTTTTTGCTCTGGGATTATATCTTTGGAAGCGAAAATTTGGGTTCTGAGGTGATTTCGTTGGAAGCAAATTTTTTGTCTTCTGGGGTATTTTCGTTGGAAGTGAATTTTTTGTGTTCTTGGGTGATTTCTCTGAAAGCTAATTTTTTGTGTTCTAGCATGATTTCGTTGGAAGCGAATTTTTTGTGTTCTCGGTTGATTTCGATGGATGGAAATTTTTTCTGTTCTGTCGTAATTTCGTTGGAAGAGAATTTTTTGTGTTCTCCGTTTTTTTCGAAGGAAGCAAATTTTTGTAGTAGGGGTCAGTTCATTGGATGCGTGTTTTCTGTGCTCTGGAGTCATTTCTTTGGAAGCGAATTTTTTGTGCTCTGAGGTGATTTCGTTGCAAGCGAATTTTTTGTGTTCTAGCATGATTTCGTTAGAAGCGAATTTTTTTTGGGTTCTGGGGTGATTTCGATGGAAGGAAATTTTTTCTGTTCTGTGGTAATTTTGTTGGACGTGAATTTTTTGTGTTCTCAGGTCATTTCGTTGAAAGGGAATTTTTTGTTTTCTAGGGTGATTTAGTTGGAAGCGAATTTTTTTGTGCTCTGGGATGATTTCTTTGGAAGCAAATACTTGTATTCTCAGGAGAATTCGTTGGAAGCGAATTTCTTGTGTTCTGGGGTAATATTGTTGGAAGAGAATTTTTTGTGTTCTCCGGACTTTTCGATGGAAGCAAATTTTTGAAGTAGGGGGTCATTTCATTGTAAGCGTGTTTTCTGTGTTCTGGAGTCATTTCGTTGGAAGCGGATTTTTTGTGCTCTGGGGTGATTTCGTGGGAAGCGAATATTTGTGTTCTCAGGAGATTTCATTGAAAAAGAATTTTTTGTCTTCTGGGGTAATATCATTAGAAGAGAATTTTTTGATTTCTCCGGTCTTTTTGATGGAAGCAAATTTTTGAAGTAGGGGGTCATTTCGTTGGAAGCGTGTTTTCTGTGCTCTGGAGTCGTTTCGTTGGAAGCGAATTTTTGTGTTCTGGGGTGATTTCGTTGGAAGCGAATTTTTTGTGTTCTCGGGTGATTTTTTTGAAAGGGAATTTTTGGTTTCTAGGGTGATTTCATTGGAAGCGAATTTTTTGTGCTCTGGGATGATATCTTTGGAAGCGAATATTTGTGTTCTCAGGAGATTTCGTTGGAAAGGAAATTTTTGTCTTCCGGGGTAATATCGTTGGAAGCGAATTTTTTGTGTTCTCGGGTGATTTCCATGGAAGCAAATTTTTGAAGTATGGGATCATTTCGTTGGAAGCATGTTTTCTGTGCTCTGGAGTCATTTCGTTGGAAGCGAATTTTTAGTGTTCTGGGGTGATTTCGTTGAAAACTGATTTTTTGTGTTCTAGCATGATTTCGTTGGAAGCGAATTTTTTGTACTCTGGGGTGATTTTGTTGGAAGCGAATATTTGTGTTCTCAGGAGATTTCGTTGCAAGCAAATTTTTTGTGTTCTCGGGTGATTTCGTTGAAAGGGAATTTTTGTGTTCTAGGGTGATTTCTTTGGAAGAGAAGTTTTTGTGCTCTGGGATGATATCTTTGGAAGCGAATATTTGTGTTCTCAGGAGATTTCCTTGGAAAAGAATTTTTGTCTTCTGGGGTAATATCGTTGGAAGAGAATTTTTTGTGTTCTCCGGTTTTTTCGATGGAAGAAAATTTTTGAAGTAGGGGGTCATTTCGTTGGAAGCATATTTTCTGTGCTCTGGAGTCATTTCGTTGGAAGCGAATTTTTTGTGCTGTGGCGTGATTTCGTTGGAAGCGAATTTTTTGTGTTCTCGGGTGATTTCGTTTGAAGCGAGTTTTTTATGTTCTAGGGTGATTTTGTTGCAAGCAAATTTTTTGTGTTCTGGGGTAATTTCTTTGGAAGCGAATTTGTTGTGTTCTCGGGTGATTTCGTTGAAAGCAAATTTTTTATGTTCTAGGGTGATTCCGTTGGAAGCGAATTTTTTGTGCTGTGGGGTAATTTGTTTGGAAGCGAATTTTTTGTCTTCTGTGGTGAATTCAATAGAAGCGAATTTTCTGTGTTCTCGGGTGATTTCGTTGGAAGCGTGTTTTCTGTGCTCTGGAGTCATTTCGTTGGAAGCGAATTTTTTGTGTTCTTGGGTGATTTCGTTTGAAGTGAGTTTTTTATGTTCTAGGGTGATTCCGTTGGAAGCGATTTTTTTGTGCTCTGGGGTGATTTGTTTGGAAGCGAATTTTTTGTCTTCTGTGGTGATTTCAATAGAAGCGAATTTTCTGTGTTCTCGGGTGATTTCGTTGGAAGCGTGTTTTCTGTGCTCTGGAGTCATTTCGTTGGAAGCGAATTTTTTGTGCTCTGGGATGATATCTTTGGAAGCGAATATTTGTGTTCTCAGGAGATTTCGTTGGAAAAGAATTTTTTGTCTTCTGGGGTAATGTCGTTGGAAGAAAATTTTTTGTGTTCTCCGGTTTTTTCGATGGAAGCAAATTTTGGAAGTAGGGGGTCATTTCGTTGGAAGCATGTTTTCTGTGCTATGGAATCATTTCGTTGGAAGCGAATTTTTTGTGTTCTGAGGTGATTTTGTTGGAAGCGAATTTTTTGTCTTCTGGGGTGATTTCGTTGAAAGCAAATATTTGTGTTCTCAGGAGATTTCTTTGCAAGCGAATTTTTTGTGTTTTGTGGTAATTTCGCTGAAAGCGAATTTTTGTGTTCTCGTGTGAATTCGTTGAAAGGGAATTTTTGCGTTCTAGGGTGATTTCGTTGGAAGCGAATTTTTTGTGCTCTGCGATGATTTCGTTGGAAGCGAATTTTTTGTGATCTCGGGTGATTTCTTTGGAAGGGAATTTTTGCGTTATAGGGTGATTTCGTTGGAAGCGAATTTTTTGTGCTCTGGGATGATTTCTTTGGAAGCGAATTTTTTGTGATCTCGTGTGAATTCGTTGAAAGGGAATTTTTGCGTTCTAGGGTGATTTCTTTGGAATCGAACTTTTTGTGAACTGGGATGATATCGTTGGAAGCGAATATATGTGTTCTCAGGAGATTTCGGTGGTAAAGAGTTTTTTCTGTTCTCCGGTTTTACGATAGAAGCAAATTTTTGAAGTAGGGGGTCATTTCGTTGGAAGCGTGTTTTCAGTGTTCTGGAGTCATTTCGTTGGAAGCGAATTTTTTTGTTCTCGGGTGATTTCTTTGAAAGGGAATTTTGGTTTTCTGAAGTGATTTCGTTGGAAGCGAATTTTTTCTGCTCTGGGATGATATCTTTGGAAGCGAATATTTTTGTTCTCGGGAGATTTCGTTGCAAAAGAATTTTTTGTCTTCTGGGGTAATGTCGTTGTAAGAGAATTTTTTGTGTTCTCCGGTTTTTTCGATGGAAACAAATTTTTGAAGTAGGGGTTCTCTTCGTTGGAAGCGTGTTTTCTGTGCTCTGGAGTCATTTCGTTGGAAGCGAATTTTGTGTGCTCTGGGGTGAATTCGTTGGAAGTGAATTTTTTGTTTTCTCAGGTGATTTTTTTGAAAGGGAATTTTTTTGTTCTAGGGTGATTTCGTTGGAATCGAATTTTTTGTGCTCTGGGATGATATCTTTGGAAGCGAATATATGTGTTCTCAGGAGATTTCGTTGGAAAAAATTTTTTGTCTTCTAGGGTAATATTTTTGGAAGAGAATTTTTGTGTTCTCCATTTTTTTCGATGGAAGCATATTTTTGAAGTAGGGGTTCATTTCGTTGGAAGTGAATTTTTTTGTGCTCTGGGGTGATTTCGTTGGAAGCGAATATTTGTGTTGTCAGGAGATTTCGTTCAAAGCGAATTTTTTGTGTTCTGGGGTGATTTCCTTGAAAGGGAATTTTTGCGTATAGGGTGATTTCGTTGGAAGCGAATTTTTTGTGTTATGGGATGATATCTTTGGAAGCGAATATTTGTGTTCTCAGGAGATTTCGTTACAAGCGATTTTTTGTGTTCTGGGGTGAATTCGTTGGAAGCGATTTTTTTGTGTTCTCGGGTGATTTCCTTGAAAGGGAATTTTTGCGTTCTAGGGTGATTTCTTTGGAAGCGATTTTTTGTGCTCTGGGATGATATCTTTGGAAGCGAATATTTGTGTTCTCAGGAGATTTCGTTGGAAAAGAAATTTTTTTCTTCGGAGGTAATATCGTTGGAAGCGAATTTTTTGTGTTCCCGGGTGATTTCGATGGAAGCAAATTTTTGAAGTAGGGTTTCATTTCGTTGGAAGCATGTTTTCTGTGCTCTGGAGTCATTTCGTTGGAAGTGAATTTTTTGTGTTCTGGGGTGATTTCGTTGGAAGCGAATTTTTTGTCTTCTGGGGTAATTTCGTTTGAAGCGAATTTTTTGTGTTCTCGGGTGATTTCGTTGAAAACTAATTTTTTGTGTTCTAGCATGATTTCACTGGAAGCGATTTTTTGTGTTCTGGGGTGATTTCGAAGGAAGGAAATTTTTTCTGTTCTGTGGTAATTTCTTTGGACGTGAATTTTTTGTGTTCTCGGGAGAATTCGTTGAATGGGAAATTTTTGTGTTCTAGGGTGATTTTGTTGGAAGTGAATTTTTTGTGCTCTGGGATGATTTTTGGACGCAAACATTTGTGTTCTCAAGAGATTTTTTTGGAAATGAATTTTTTGTGTTATAGGGCAATATTGTTGGAAGAGAATTTTTTGTGTTCTCCGGACTTTCGATGGTAGCAAATTTTTGATGTAGGGGGTCATTTCGTTGGAAGCATGTTTTCTGTGCTCTGGAGTCATTTTGTTGGAAGCAAATTTTTTTTGCTCTGTGGTGATTTTGTTGGAAGCGAATATTTGTGTTCTCAGGAGATTTCGTTGCAAACAAATTTTTTGTGTTCTGGGTTGATTTCGTTGAAAACTAATTTTTTGTGTTCTAGCATGATTTCGTTGGAAGCAAATTTTTTGTATTCTGGGGTGATTTCGAAGGAAGGAAATTTTTTCTGTTTTGTGGTAATTTCGTAGGACGTGAATTTTTTGTGTTCTCGGGAGATTTCGTTGAAAGGGAATTTTTTGTGCTCTGGGATGATCTCTTTGGAAGTAAATATTTTTGTTCTCAGGAGATTTCTTTGGAAAAGAATTTTGGTATTCTGGGGTAAAATCGTTGGAAGAGAATTTTTTGACTTCTCCGGTTTTTTCGATGGAAGCAAATTTTTGAAGTAGGGGATCATTTCTTTGGAAGCATGTTTTCTGTGCTCTGGAGTCATTTCATTGGAAGTGAATTTTTTGTGTTCTGAGATGATTTCGTTGGAAGCGAATTTTTTTGTCTTCTGGGGTAATTTCGTTGGAAGCGAATTTTTTGTGTTCTTGGGTGATTTCGTTGAAAACTGATTTTTTGTGTTCTAGCATGATTTCCTTGGAAGCGAATTTTTTGTGTTCTGGGGTGATTTCGATGGAAGGAAATTTTTTCTGTTCTGTGATAATTTCGTTGGACGTGAATTTTTTGTGTTCTTGGGAGATTTCGTTGAACGGGAATTTTTTGTGTTCTAGGGTGATTTCTTTGGAAGCAAATTTTTTTGTGCTCTAGGATGATTTTTTGGAAGCAAACATATGTATTCTCAGGAGATTTCATTGGAAGAGAATTTTTTGTGTTCTGGGGTAATATTGTTGGAAGAGAATTTTTTGTGTTCTCCGGACTTTTGGATGGAAGCAAATTTTTGAAATAGTGGGTCATTTCGTTGGTAGCGTGTTTTCTGTGCTCTGGAGTCATTTCGTTGCAAGCGATTTTTTTGTGTTCTGGGGTGATTTGTTTGGAAGCGATTTTTTGTCTTCTGTGGTGATTTCAATAGAAGCAAATTTTCTGTGTTCTCGGGTGATTTCGTTGGAAGCGTGTTTTCTGTGCTCTGGAGTCATTTCGTTGGAAGCGAATTTTTTGTACTCTGGGGTGATTTTGTTGGAAGCGAATATTTGTGTTCTCAGGAGATTTCGTTGCAAGCAAATTTTTTGTGTTCTCGGGTGATTTCGTTGAAAGGGAATTTTTGTGTTCTAGGGTGATTTCTTTGGAAGAGAAGTTTTTGTGCTCTGGGATGATATCTTTGGAAGCGAATATTTGTGTTCTCAGGAGATTTCTTTGGAAAAGAATTTTTTTGTCTTCTGGGGTAATATCGTTGGAAGAGAATTTTTTGTGTTCTCCGGTTTTTTCGATGGAAGCAAATTTTTGAAGTAGGGAGTCATTTCGTTGGAAGCGTGTTTTCTGTGCTCTGGAGTCATTTCTTTGGAAGCGAATTTTTTTGTGTTCTGGGTTGATTTCGTTGGAAGCGAATTTTTTGTGTTCTCGGGTGATTTCGTTGGAAGCAAATTTTTTGTGTTCTCAGGAGATTTCGTTGCAAGCGAATTTTTTTGTTTTGTGGTAATTTCGTTGAAAGCGAATTTTTGTGTTCTCGTGTGAATTCGTTGAAAGGGAATTTTTGCGTGCTAGGGTGATTTCGTTGGAAGCGAATTTTTTGTGCTCTGCGATGATTTCGTTGGAAGCGAATTTTTTGTGATCTCGGGTGATTTCTTTGAAAGGGAATTTTTGTGTTCTAGGGTGATTTCATTGGAATCGAATTTTTTGTGCTCTGGGATGATATATTTGGAAGCGAATATTTGTGTTCTCAGGAGATTTTGTTGGAAAGGAATTTTTTCTCTTCGGGGTAATATCGTTAGAAGAGAATTTTTTGTGGTCTCCGGTCTTTTCGATGGAAGCAAATTTTTGAAGTATGGGGTCATTTCGTTGGAAGCGTATTTTCTGTGCTCTGGAGTCATTTCGTTGGAAGCGAATTTTTTGTGTTCTGGGGTGATTTCTTTGGAAGCGAATTTTTGCGTTCTAAGGTGAGTTCGATGGAAGCAAATTTTTGAAGTATGGGATCATTTCGTTGGAAGCGAATTATTTGTGTTCTGGGGTGATTGCGTTGAAAGGGAATTTTTGTGTTCTAGGGTGATTTCGTTGAAAGCGAATTTTTTGTGCTCTGTGGTGGTATCTTTGGAAGCGAATATTTGTGTTCCCAGGAGATTTCGTTGGAAAAGAATTTTTGTCTTCTGGGGTAATATCGTTGGAAGAGAATTTTTTGTGTTCTCCGGTTTTTTCGATGGAAGCAAATTTTTGAAGTAGGGGGTCATTTCGTTCGAAGCATATTTTCTCTGCTCTGGAGTCATTTCGTTGGAAGCGAATTTTTTGTGCTGTGGCGTGATTTCGTTGGAAGCGAATTTTTTGTGTTCTCGGGTTATTTCGTTTGAAGCGAGTTTTTTATGTTCTAGGGTGATTTCGTTGCAAGCAAATTTTTTGTGTTCTGGGGTAATTTCTTTGGAAGCGAATTTGTTGTGTTCTCGGGTGATTTCGTTGAAAGCAAATTTTTTATGTTCTAGGGTGATTCCGTTGGAAGCGAATTTTTTGTGCTCTGGGGTAATTTGTTTGGAAGCGAATTTTTTGTCTTCTGTGGTGATTTCAATAGAAGCGAATTTTCTGTGTTAACGGGTGATTTCGATGGAAGCGTGTTTTCTGTGCTCTGGAGTCATTTCGTTGGAAGCGAATTTTTTGTGTTCTTGGGTGATTTCGTTTGAAGCGAGTTTTTTATGTTCTAGGGTGATTCCGTTGGAAGCGATTTTTTTGTGCTCTGGGGTGATTTGTTTGGAAGCGAATTTTTTGTCTTCTGTGGTGATTTCAGTAGAAGCGAATTTTCTGTGTTCTCGGGTGATTTCGTTGGAAGCGTGTTTTCTGTGCTCTGGATTCATTTCGTTGGAAGCGAATTTTTTGTGGTCTGGGATGATATCATTTGAAGCGAATATTTGTGTTCTCAGGAGATTTCGTTGGAAAAGAATTTTTTGTCTTCTGGGGTAATGTCGTTGGAAGAAAATTTTTTTGTGTTCTCCGGTTTTTTCGATGGAAGCAAATTTTGGAAGTAGGGGGTCATTTCGTTGGAAGCATGTTTTCTGTGCTATGGAATCATTTCATTGGAAGCGAATTTTTTGTGCTCTTGGGTGATTTCGTTGAAAGCGAATATTTGTGTTCTCAGGAGATTTCGTTGCAAGCGAATTTTTTGTGTTTTGTGGTAATTTCGTTGAAAGCGAATTTTTGTGTTCTCGTTTGAATACGTTGAAAGGGAATTTTTGCGTTCTAGGGTGATTTCGTTGGAAGCAAATTTTTGTGCTCTGGGATGATTTCGTTGGAAGCGAATTTTTTGTGATCTCGGGTGAATTCATTGAAAGGGAATTTTTGTGATCTAGGGTGATTTCGTTGGAAGGGAATTTTTTTGTTCTAGGGTGATTTCTTTGGAATCGAATTTTTTGTGCTCTGGGATGATATCGTTGGAAGCGAATATATGTGTCCTCAGGAGATTTCGTTGGAAAAATTTTTTTGTCTTCTGGGGTAATATTGTTGGAAGAGAATTATTTGTGTTCTCCAGTCTTCTCGACGGAAGCAAATTTTTGAAGTAGGGAGTCATTTCGTTGGAAGCGTGTTTGCTGTGCTCTGGAGTCATTTCTTTGGAAGCAAATTTTTTGTGCTGTCGGGTGATTTTGTTGGAAGCGAATTTTTTGTGTTCTCAGGTGATTTCGTTGGAAGCGAATTTTTTGTGTTCTAGGGTGATTTCGTTGGAAGGGAATTTTTTTGTTCTAGGGTGATTTCTTTGGAATCGAATTTTTTGTGCTCTGGGATGATATATTTGGAAGCGAATATTTGTGTTCTCAGGAGATTTCATTGGAAAAGAATTTTTTCTCTTCTGGGGTAATATTGTTAGAAGAGAATTTTTTGTGTTCTCCGGTCTTTTCGATGGAAGCAAATTTTGGAAGTAGGGGGTCATGTCGTTGGAAGCATGTTTTCTGTGCTCTGGAGTCATTTCATTGGAAGCGAATTTTTTGTGTTCTGGGGTGATTTCGTTGGAAGCGAATTTTTGTGTTCTCAGGTGATTTCGATGGAAGCAAATTTTTGAAGTATGGGATCATTTCGTTGGAAGCGAATTTTTTATGTTCTGAGGTGATTTCGTTGGAAGCGAATTTTTTGTGTTCTCGGGTGATTGCGTTGAAAGGGTAATTTTTGTGTTCTAGGGTGATTTCGTTGGAAGGGAATTTTTGTGTTCTGGGGTAATTTCGTTGGAAGCGAATTTTTGTGTTCTCGTGTGATTTCGTTGAAAGGGAATTTTTGTGCTCTAGGGTGATTTCGTTGGAAGGGAATTTTTTGAGCTCTGGGATGATATCTTTGGAAGTGAATATTTGTATTCTCAGGAGATTTCGTGGGAAAAGAATTTTTGTCTTCTGGGTTAATATCGTTGGAAGAGAATTTTTTGAGTTCTCCGGTTTTTTCGATGGAAGCAAATTTTTGAAGTAGGGGGTCATTTCGTTGGAAGCATATTTTCTGTGCTCTGAGGTGATTTCGGTAGAAGCGAATATTTGTTTTTTCAGGAGATTTTTTTGAAAGGGAATTTTTTTGTTCTAGGGTGATTTCTTTGGAATCGAATTTTTTGTGCTCTGGGATGATATCGTTGGAAGCGAATATATGTGTTCTCAGGAGATTTCGTTGGAAAAAATTTTTTGTCTTCTAGGGTAATATTGTTGGAAGAGAATTTTTTGTGTTCTCCGTTTTTTTCGATGGAAGGAAATTATTGAAGTAGGGGGTCATTTCTTTGGAAGCGAATTTTTTTGTGCTTTGGGGTGATTTCGTTGGAAGCGAATATTTGTGTTCTCAGGAGATTTCGTTGCAAGCGAAGTTTTTGTGTTCTCGGGTGATTTCCTTGAAAGGGAATTTTTGCGTACTAGGGTGTTTTCGTTGGAAGCGAATTTTTTGTGTTCTGGGATGATATCTTTGGAAGCGAATATTTGTGTTCTCAGGAGATTTCGTTGCAAGCGATTTTATTGTGTTCTGGGGTAATTTCATTGGAAGCGAATTTTTTGTGTTCTTGCTTGATTTCGTTGAAAGGGAATTTTTGTGTTCTGGGGTGATTTCATTGGAAGCGAATTTTTTGTGCTCTGGGATGGTATCTTTGGAAGTGAATATTTGTGTTCTCAGGAGATTTCGTTGGAAAAGAAATTTTTGTCTTCGGGGGTAATTTCGTTGGAAGCGAATTTTTTGTGTTCTTGGGTGATTTCGATGGAAGCAAATTTTTGAAGTATGGGATGATTTCATTGGAGGCGTGTTTTCTGTGCTTTGGAATCATTTCATTGGAAGCGAAATTTTTGTGTTTTGGGTGATTTCGTTGGAAGCGAATTTTTTGTGTTTTCGGGTGATTTCGTTTGAAGCGAGTTTTTTATGGTCTAGGATGATTTCGTTGCAAGCAAATATTTTGTGTTCTGGGGTAATTTCTTTCGAAGCGAATTTGTTGTGTTCTCGGGTGATTTCATTGAAAGCAAATTTTTTATGTTCTAGGGTGATTATGTTGGAAGGGAATTTTTTGTGCTCTGGGATGATATCTTTGGAAGCGAATATTTGTGTTCTCAGGAGATTTCGTTGGAAAAGAAATTTTTGTCTTCGGGGGTAATTTCGTTGGAAGCGAATTTTTTGTATTCTCAGGTGACTTTGATGGAAGGAAATTTTTGAAGTGTGGGATCATTTCGTTGGATGCAGGTTTTCTGTGCTCTGGAGTCATTTCGTTGGAAGCGAATTTTTTGTGCTCTGGGGTGATTTCGTTGGAAGCGAATTTTTTGAATTTTTGGGTAATTTCGTTGGAAGCGAATTTTTTGTGTTCTCAGGCGATTTCGATTGAAATAAATTTTTGAATAGGGGGTCATTTCGTTGGAAGCTTGTTTTCTGTGCCCTGGATTCATTTCGTTGGAAACGAGTATTTTGTGCTCTAGGATGATATCGTTGGAAGCGAATATATGTGTTCTCAGGAGATTTCGTTGGAAAAAATTTTTTGTCTTCTAGGGTAATATTGTTGGAAGAGAATTTTTTTTGTTCGCCGGTTTTTTCGATGTAAGCAAATTTTGGAAGTAGGGGGTCATTTCGTTGGAAGCGTGTTTTCTGTGCTCTGGAATCATTTCGTTGGTAGCGAATTTTTTGTGCTCTGGGGTGATTTCGTTGGAAACGAGTTTTTTGTGTTCTCGGATGATTTCTTTGAAAGGGAATTTTTGTGTTCTAGGGTGATTTCGTTGGAAGGGAATTTTTTGCGCTCTGGGATGATATCTTTGGAAGCAAATATTTGTGTTCTCAGGAGATTTCGTGGGAAAAGAATTTTTGTGTTCTGGGGTAATATCGTTGGAAGAGAATTTTTTGTGTTCTCCGGTTTTTTCGATGGAAGCAAATTTTTGAAGTAGGGGATCATTTCTTTGGAAGCATATTTTCTGTGCTCTGGAGTCATTTCGTTGGAAGCGAATTTGTTGTGTTCTCGGGTGATTTCGTTGAAAGCAATTTTTTTCTGTTCTCGGGTGATTTCGTTGGAAGCGTTTTTTCTGTGCTCTGGAGTCATTTCGTTGGAAGCGAATTTTTTGTGCTCTGGGGTGATTTCGTTGGAAGCGAATATTTGTGTTCTCAGGAGATTTCGTTGCAAGCGAATTTTTTGTGTTCTGGGGTTATTTCGTTGGAAGTGAATTTTTTGTGTTCTCAGGTCATTTCGTTGGAAGCGAATATTTGTTTTCTCAGGAGATTTCGTTGGAAAAGAAATTTTTGTCTTCTGGGGTAATTTCGTTGGAAGCGAATTTTTTGTGTTCTTGGGTGATTTCGATGGAAGCAAATTTTTGAAGTATGCGATCATTTCGTTAGAGGCGTCTTTTCTGTGCTTTGGAGTCATTTCATTGGAAGAAAAATTTTTGTGTTTTGGGTGAGTTCGTTGGAAGCGAATTTTTTGTGTTCTAGGTTGATTTCGTTGGAAGCAACTTTTTTGTGCTCTGGGGTGATTTGTTTGGAAGCAAATTTTTTGTCTTCTGTGGTGATTTCAATAGAAGCGAATTTTCTGTGTTCTCGGGTGATTTCGTTGGAAGTGTGTTTTCTGTGCTCTGGAGTCATTTAGTTGGAAGCGAATTTTTTTTACTCTGGGGTGATTTCGTTGGAAGCGAATATTTGTGTTCTCAGGAGATTTCGTTGCAAGCGAATTTTTTGTGTTCTCTGGTGATTTCGTTGAAAGGGAATTTTTGTGTTCTAGGGTGATTTCTTTGGAAGAGAAGTTTTTGTGCTCTGGGATGATATCTTTGGAAGCGAATATTTGTGTTCTCAGGAGATTTCGTTGGAAAAGAAATTTTTGTCTTCTGGGGTAATGTAGTTTGAAGAGAATTTTTTGTGTTCTCCGGTCTTTTCGATGGAAGCAAATTTTTGGAGTATGGGGTCATTTCGTTGGAAGCGTGTTTTCTGTGCTCTGGAGTCATTTCGTTGAAAGCAAATTTTTTGTGTGCTAGGGTGATTTCCTTCGAAGCGAATTTTTTGTGTTCTGGGGTAATTTCGTTGGAAGCGAATATTTGTGTTTGAAGTGAATTTTCATTTGAAGTGAATTTTTTGTGTTCTCGTGTGATTTCGATAGAAGCAAATTTTTGAAGTATGGGATCATGTCGCGTGCAATCCTTCGCCGATAAGGAAGACGCGGCAACCGAAGATTTGTCCAGCAGAATCTTTATTGTAGAGCTCTTGTAGGTAGATGGAGAAGGACCCCAAACCCCAAGCGCGCTCTGCTTAAATAGCCTGCAGGGCGGCGTGCTCGTCTGTGATTGGTGCTCCGCACAATACCCAATTAGCATGTGTTCTCTGATACTGAGAGCACTCAAATCCGTATTAGCATCATGTGGCGCATGCGCCGCTGTAAGGCGAGTTCTAGCAAGAAGAACCAGGAAGCAGGAAGCCAGCGCCATCTCGTAATGGCGAATGCGGCTCCCGATATCTCCCCCTTTCTTAAAAATTACAAGCAAAGCCAAACGGTACACTATGAGATTTCCGATCAGCTCACTGACTCAACAGTATAAGCGATCGAGGAGGTTACATAGTATAAGAGACCCTTTGCACCTTGAACCCCGTGCAATGGGAACCTGAGCCCTGGGAGATGCAAAGGTCTGTTCAGAACAGCATCCCGGTGCAATGGGAACCTGTGCCCGTCAGGAGTGCCATGAGTTCTGACAGTGTCTCAACGGCTAAGCATGTTTAACCAAACTTGAGGGGAAGATCCCTGTTCGACAGCCAGCATAGCCTGAACGATGGCCACATTTTTTGCATGTTGTTGTCTTTTGAATTTGCGCAGCAACCAAAAACAGAGGAGCAGTCCCGCAAACAAGGTTACTCCAAACATTCTCACCCCCACCCAATCTGAAGTAAGAAAAGGCAGAATGAATAGAATTAGTGGTCCTCCTCGCTGTCCTTGATTCTTCAGCTGTCACGAGCTTTCGCGTGAGGCACTCCGGTACCCAGAATGGATTGTTTTCTTCCTGTGGAAAAACACAGACAGCTCCCCTGGATCTTATTAAAATAGGATCCGGTCCTTTCAGCGAGTTAGAAGTCTTAACATTTTCTTTATCTTTACTCTGGCTCTTCTCCTCAAGCAGAGGCGCTGTCGCACCATACCCTGGCGCATAAGGCGGAGGAGGGTTTGGGCCATATATTTGGCCGCTTCCTCATCTAATTCTGCTTGTTCAGCAGGATCAAGCCCTGTTTCCTC
This sequence comes from Meriones unguiculatus, assembly GCF_030254825.1. Classification (NCBI taxonomy): domain Eukaryota; kingdom Metazoa; phylum Chordata; class Mammalia; order Rodentia; family Muridae; genus Meriones; species Meriones unguiculatus. The sequence continues at coordinate 67,135,433 of NC_083353.1, forward strand.
CTCAGAGTCAGATGACTCTTGCTGATCCTCTCCTTTGGAGGACGTCTCCTCCTCGGAAGAGGATGATATTGTATAATTCTTAAACTCAGTGAGGAGAGGATACAATTTAGGGTCCTCCTCACCTTTACTTACCCCTTTCTCAGAGGCAGGCAACAGCTTTAAGTTTTTTGCTCGCTGTTTGAGCTCTTCTTCCTTCTTTGCAAGTTGCTTTGCCCTTTTTTCAAGTTCAGCTAGCTTATCTTTACCTTTTACTTTCTTTTTTATTGGCTTTCTTTTCTGCTTAGCCTTTTTTCCCTTTTCAGCTTCTGATAGACTATCCTGATGATCTGACAATGCCCGTTGGCCTTCCTTGATTTTTTCCTTACATCTTTCATCCTTAATGCAAGATTTTAACAGTTTGTATAGTGGCCACACCCCTGGTTTCAGGGTTCCCTGTTCTTTCTCTCGTATCAAATCTCCTCCTAACTTATCCCATGATCCCTTAGAAAGGGAACCAGAGACCACAAACCAGGGAGCTACTCGATCAACCTCCTTAAGAAAGTTCCGCAACACCCTGTCAGGGATTTTTAAGTCCTTTTGCCTAAGCAGCGCCTGCGCTGCTTCCAAGATCGGTTTAGTTGGTTGGTTACCCATCGCTCCTTTATCTACAGGAGAGAGCGCGGCGGCTCAGCTATCTACCTGAGTCTTATGGCCAATTATTCAAAATTGCAAAAAGGACAGATGTAAGTTTTATCCCGTTTTTCACAATTAAGACACAGACAACACAGTAAAACAAAAACGAAACTAACAACGAGAAACGGAATACACCAGACCACAGAAATCATACCTTGCTGAAAAGTGCTGCAGCTTTTCACTCTGCTGGCTTGAATCTTCCTCCGACGAGCAGTCGGGGGTCCTTCGAGTCGTTCCTCTGCCCGGGGTCGGCGGTTCCCGGGTTTCGGCACCACTTGTCGCGTGCAATCCTTCGCCGATAAGGAAGACGCGGCAACCGAAGATTTGTCCAGCAGAATCTTTATTGTAGAGCTCTTGTAGGTAGATGGAGAAGGACCCCAAACCCCAAGCGCGCTCTGCATAAATAGCCTGCAGGGCGGCGTGCTCGTCTGTGATTGGTGCTCCGCACAATACCCAATTAGCATGTGTTCTCTGACAGGGAGAGCACTCAAATCCATATTAGCATCATGTGGCGCATGCGCCGCTGTAAGGCGAGTTCTAGCAAGAAGAACCAGGAAGCAGGAAGCCAGCGCCATCTCGTAATGGCGAATGCAGCTCACGACAGGATCATTTCGTTGGAGGCGTGTATTCTGTGCTCTGGAGTCATTTCGTTGGAAGCGAATTTTTTGTTTTCTGGGGTAATTTCGTTGGAAGCGAATTTTTTGTGTTCTCAGGTTTTTTCGATGGAAGTAAATTTTTGAAGTAGGGGGTCATTTCATTCGAATCGTGTTTTCTGTACTCTGGAGTCATTTCGTTGAAACGGAATTTTTTGTGCTCTGGGGTGATTTCGTTGGAAGCGAATTTTTTTGCGTTCTTAGGTGATTTCGTTGAAAGCTAATTTTTTGTGTTCTAGCGTGATTTTGTTGGAAGCGAATTTTTTGTGTTCTCGGGTGATTTCTTTGAAAGGGAATTTTTCTGTTCTAGGGTGATTTCGTTGGAAGCGAATTTTTTGTGCTCTGGGATGATATCTTTGGAAGCGAATATTTGTGTTCTCAGGAAATTTCATTGGAAAGAATTTTTTGTCTTCTGGGGTAATATCGTTGGAAGAGAATTTTTTGTGTTCTCCGGTATTTTCGATGAAAGCAAATTTTTGAGGTAGGGGGTCATTTCATTGGAAGCGTGTTTTCTGTGCTCTAGAGTCATTTCGTTGGAAGCGAATTTTTTGTGCTCAGGTGTGATTTTGTTGAAAGCGAATATTTGTGTTCTCAGGAGGTTTCGTTGCAAGCGAATTTTTTGTGTTCTTCGGTATTTTCGATGGAAGCAAATTTTTGAGGTAGGGGGTCATTTCATTGGAAGCGTGTTTTCTGTGTTCTAGAGTCATTTCGTTGGAAGCGAATTTTTTGTGCTCAGGTGTGATTTTGTTGAAAGCGAATATTTGTGTTCTCAGGAGATTTCGTTGCAAGCGAATTTTTTGTGTTCTGGGGTGATTTCGTTGGAAGCGAAATTTTTCTGTTCTCAGGTGATTTCGTTGAAAGGGAATTTTTGTGTTCTAGGGTGATTTTTTTGGAATCAATTTTTTTGTACTAGGGAATGATATATTTGGAAGTGAATATTTGTGTTCTCAGGAGATTTCGTTGGAAAAGAATTTTTTGTCTTCTGGGGTAATATTGTTGGAAGAAAATTTTTTGTGATCTCCGGTCTTTTCGAAGGAAGCAAATTTTTGAAGTAGGGGGTCATTTCTTTGGAAGCGTGTTTTCTGTGCTCTGGAGTCATTTCGTTGGAAGGGTATTTTTTTCGCTCTGGGGTGAATTTTTGGAAAGGAATTTTTTGCGCTCTGGGGTGATTTCGTTGGAAGCGAATTTTTTGTGTTCTTCGGTGATTTCGTTGAAAGCTAATTTTTTGTGTCTAGCGTGATTTCGTTGGAAGAGAATTTTTTGAGTTCTCGGGTGATTTCGATGGAAGCAAATTTTTTCTATTCTGTGCTAATTTCGTTGAAAGCCAATATTCTCTGTTCTCGGGTGATTTCTTGGAAAGGGAATTTTTGTGTTCTAGGGTGATTTCATTTTAATCGAATTTTTTGTGCTCTGGGATGATATCTTTGGAAGCGAATATTTGTGTTCTCAGGAGATTTCGTTGCAAGCGAATTTTTTGTGTTCAGGGGTAATTTCGTTGAGAGAGAATTTTTTGTGTTCTCAGGTGATCTCGATGGAAACAAATTTTTGAAGTAGGGGGTCATTTCTTTGGAAGCATGTTTTCTGCTCTCTGGAGTCATTTCGTTGGAAGCGAATTTTTTGTGCTCTGGGGTGATTTTGTTGGAAGAAAATTTTTTGTGTTGTCGGGTGATTTCGTTGAAAGGGAATTTTTGTGTTCTAGGGTGATTTCATTGGAAGCAAATTTATTGTGCTCTGGGATGATATCTTTGGAAGCGAATATTTGTGTTCTCAGGAGATTTCATTGGAAAAGAATTTTTTGTCTTCTGGGGTAATATCGTTGGAAGAGAATTTTTTGTGTTCTCCAGTCTTTTCGATGGAAGGAAATTTTTGAAGTAGTGGGTCACTTCGTATGAAGCGTGTTTTCTATGCTCTGGTGTCATTTCTTTCGAAGCGAATTTTTTGTGTTTTGGGGTGATTTCGATGGAAGCAAATTTTTTTTTCTGTGGTAATTTCGTTTTACGTGAATTTTTTGTGTTCTGGGGTGATTTAGTTGAAAGGGAATTTTTTGTGTTCCAGGGTGATTTTGTTGGAAACGAATTTTTTTGTGCTTTGGGATGATTTCTTTGGAAGCGAATATTTGTGTTATCAGGAGATTTCATTGGAAGCGAATTTTTGGTGTTCTTGGGTAATTTCAATGGAAGCGAATTTTTTGTGTTCTGGGGTGATTTCTTTGGAAGCGAATATTTGTGTTCTCAGAAGATTTATTTGCAAGCGAATTTTTTGTGATTTGGGGGAATTACGTTGGAAGTGAATTGTTAGTGTTCTCGGGATATTTCGATGGAAGCAAATTTTTGAAGTAGGAGGTCATTTTGTTGGAATCATGTTTTCTGTGCTCTGGAGTCATTTCGTTGGAAGGGAATTTTTTGCGCTCTGGGGTGATTTTGTTGGAAGCGAATTTTTTGTTTTCTCGGGTAATTTCGTTGAAAGATAATTTTATGTCCTCTGGGATGATATTTTGGAAGCGAATATTTGTGTACTTAGGAGATTTTTTTGGAAAAGAAATTTTTGTCTTCTGGGGTAATTTCGTTTGAAGTGAATTTTTTGTGTTCTCGGGTGATTTCGTTGAAAGGGAATTTTTGTGTTCTAGGGTGATTTTTTTGGAAGCAAATTTTTTGTACTAGGGAATGATATATTTTGAAGCGAATATTTGTGTTCTCAGGAGATTTCGTTGGAAAAGAATTTTTTGTCTTCTGGGGTAATATCGTTGGAAGAAAATTTTTTGTGATCTCCGGTCTTTTCGAAGGAAGCAAATTTTTGAAGTAGGGGGTCATTTCTTTGGAAGCATGATTTCTGTGCTCTGGAGTCATTTCGTTGGAAGGGAATTTTTTGTGCTCTGGGGTGATTTCGTTGGAAGCAAATTTTTTGTATTTTCGGATGATTTCGTTGAAAGGGAATTTTTGTGTTCTAGGGTGAATTTGTTGGAAGCAAATTTATTGTGCTCTGGGATGATATCTTTGGAAGCAAATATTTGTGCTCTGGGATGATTTCATTGAAAGCCAATATTTGTGTTCTCAGGAGATTTCATTGCAAGTGAATTTTTTGTGTTCTGGGTTGATTTCCTTCGAAGCAAAATTTTTGTGTTCTCGGGTGATTTCGTTGAAAGGGAATTTTTGTGTTCTTGGGTGATTTTGTTGGAAGCAAATTTTTTGTGCTCTGGGATGATATCTTTGGAAGCGAATATTTGTGTTCTCAGGAGATTTCGTTGGAAAAGAATTTATTGTCTTCTGGGGTAATATCGTTGGAAGAGAATTTTTTGTGTTCTCTGGTCTTTTCGATGGAAGCAAATTTTTGAAGTAGGGGGTCATTTCGTTGGAAGTATGTTTTCTGTGCTATGGAGTCTTTTCATTGGAAGCGAATATTTTGTGCACTGTGGTGATTCCGTTGGAAGCGAATTTTTTGTGTTCTCAGGTGATTTCGTTTAAAATTAATTTTTTGTGTTCTAGCGCGATTGCATTGGAAGCGAATTTTTTGTGCTCTGTGGTGATTTCGTTGGAAGCAAAATTTTTGTGTTCTCTGGAGATTTCGTTGCAAGCGAATTTTTTGTGTTCTGGGTTGATTTCGTTGGAAGCGAATTTTTTGTGTTCTCGGGTGATTTCCTTGAAAGGGAATTTTTGTGTTCTAGGGTGATTTCGTTGGAAGCGAATTTTTTGCACTCTGGGATGATATCTTTGGAAGCTAATATTTGTGTTTTCTGGAGATTACGTTGGAAAGGAATTTTTTGTCTTCTGGGGTAATATTATTGGAAGATTTTTTTGTGTTCTCCGGTTTTTTCGATGGAAGCAAATTTTTGAAGTAGGGGGTCATTTCTTTGGAAGCGTGTTTTCTGTGATCTAGAGTCATTTTGTGGGAAGTGAATTTTCTGTGCTCTGGGTTGATTTCATTGGAAGCGAATATATGTATTCTCAGGAGATTTCGTTGCAAGCGAATTTTTTTTGTTCTAGGGTGATGTCGTAGGAAGCGAATTTTTTTGTGGTCTGGGATGATATCTTTGGAAGCGAATATTTGTGTTCTCAGGAGATTTCGTTGGAAAAGAATTTTTTGTCTTCTGGGGTAATATCTTTGGAAGAGAATTTTTTGTGTTCTCCAGTGTTTTCTATGGAAGCAAATTTTTGAAATAGGGGGTCATTTCGTTGGAAGCGTGTTTTCTGTGCTCTGGAGTCATTTCTATGGAAGCGAATTTTTTGTGTTCTGGGGTGATTTGGTTGGAAGTGAATATATGTGTTCTCAGAAGATTTCGTTGCAAGCGAATTTTTTGTGTTCTGGGGTCCTCTCGTTGGAAGCGTGTTTTCTGTGCTTTGGAGTAATTTCATTGGAAGCGAATATTTTGTGCTCTGTCTTGATTCCATTGAAAGCGAATTTTTTGTGATCTCAGGTGATTTCGATGGAAGCAAATTTTTTCTCTTCTGTGGTAATTTCGTTGGACGTGAATTTTTTGTGTTCTCGGGTGATTTCATGAAAGGGAATTTTTTGTGTTCTGGTGTGATTTGGTTGGAAGCGAATTTTTTGTCTTCTGTGGTGATTTCGATGGAAGCGAAGTTTTTATGTTTTAGGGTGATTTCGTTGGAGGCGAATTTTTTGTGTTCAGGGGTCATTTCATTGGTAGCGTGCTTTCTGTGCTCTGGAGTCATATCTTTGAAAGCAAATTTTGTGCTCTGGGGTGATTTCGTTGGAAGGAAATTTTTTGTGTTCTCGGGGGATATTGTTGAAAGGGAATTTTTGTGTTCTAGGGTGATTTTGTTGGAAGCGATTCTTTTCTACTCTGTGATGATATCTTTGGAAACGAATATTTGTGTTCTCAGGAGATTTTGTTGGAAAAGAATTTTTTTGTCTTCTGGGGTAATATTGTTGGAAGATTTTTTTGTGTTCTCCGGTTTTTTCGATGGAAGCAAATTTTTGAAGTAGGGGGTCATTTCGTTGGAAGCGTGTTTTTCTGTGCTCCGGAGTCATTTCGTTGGAAGCGAATTTTTTATGCTCTGGGGTGATTTCGTTCGAAGCGAATTTTTTGTGCTCTGGGGTGATTTCGTTGGAGGCGAATTTTTTGTGTTCAGGGGTCATTTCATTGGAAGCGTCCTTTCTGTGCTCTGGGGTCATATCTTTGGAAGCGAATTTTTGTGCTCTGGGGTGATTTCGTTGGAAGCGAATTTTTTGTGTTCTGCGGTGATTTCGAAGGTAGCAAATTTTTGAAGTACGAGGTCATTTTGTTGGAAGCGTGTTTTCTATGATCTGGGGTAATTTCTTTGGAAGTGAATTTTTTTGTGCTCTGGGGTGATTTCCTTGGAATCGAATATTTGTCTTCTCGGGAGATTTCATTACAAGCGAATTTTTTGTGTTCTTGGGTAATTTCGTTGGAAGCGAATTTTTTGTGTTCTCGTGTGATTTCGTTGAAAAGAATTTTTTATGTTCTAGGGTGATTTCGTTGGAAGCGAATTTTTTTGTGTTCTAGGGTCATTTCATTGGAAGCATGTTGTCTGTGCTGTGGAGTCATTTCATTGGAAGTGATTTTTTTTTCGCTCTGGGGTGATTTCGTTGGAAGCCAATTTTTTTCTTCTCGGGTGATTTCTTTGAAAGCTAATTTTTTGTGTTCTACCGTTGTTTCGTTGGAAGCGAAGTTTTTGTGTTCTGGGTTGATTTCATTGGAAGCAAATTTTTTCTGTTCTGTGGGAATTTCATTGGACGTGTATTTTTTGTTTTCTTTGGTGATTTCTTTGAAAGGGAATTTTTTGTGTTCTAGGGTGATTTCCTTGGAAGTGAAGTTTTTTCTGCTCTGGGGTGATTTGGTTGGAAGCAAATTTTTTGTCTTCTGTGGTGATTTCGTTGGAAGCGAATTTTTTGTGCTCTGGGGTGATTTAGTTGGAAGCGAATTTTTTCTGTTCTCGGGTGATTTCGTTGCAAGGGAATTTTTGTGTTCTGGGGTAATTTCGTTGGAAGCATATTTTTGTGTTCTCCGGTTTTTTCGATGGAAGCGAATTTTTTAAGTAGGGGGTCATTTCGTTGGAAGTGTGTTTTCTGTGCTCTGGAGTTATTTCGTTGGAAGCGAATTTTTTGTGTTCTCGGGTGATTTCGATGGAAGCAAATTTTTGAAGTAAGGGTTCATTTCGTTGGAAGCATGTTTTCTGTGCTCTGGGGTGATTTCGTTGGAAGCGAATTTTTTGTGTTCTGCGGTGATTTCGAAGGTAGCAAATTTTTGAAGTACGAGGTCATTTCGTTGGAAGCGCGTTTTCTATGATCTGGGGTAATTTCTTTGGAAGTGAATTTTTTGTGCTCTGGGGTGATTTCCTTGGAATCGAATATTTGTCTTCTCGGGAGATTTCATTACAAGCGAATTTTTTGTGTTCTTGGGTAATTTCGTTGGAAGCGAATTTTTTGTGTTCTCGTGTGATTTCGTTGAAAAGAATTTTTTATCTTCTAGGGTGATTTCGTTGGAAGCGAATTTTTTTGTGTTCTAGGGTCATTTCATTGGAAGCATGTTGTCTGTGCTGTGGAGTCATTTCATTGGAAGTGATTTTTTTTTTTGCTCTGGGGTGATTTCGTTGGAAGCCAATTTTTTGTCTTCTCGGGTGATTTCTTTGAAAGCTAATTTTTTGTGTTCTAGCGTTGTTTCGTTGGAAGCGAAGTTTTTGTGTTCTGGGTTGATTTCGTTGGAAGCAAATTTTTTCTGTTCTGTGGGAATTTCATTGGACGTGTATTTTTTGTTTTCTTTGGTGATTTCTTTGAAAGGGAATTTTTTGTGTTCTAGGGTGATTTCCTTGGAAGTGAAGTTTTTTCTGCTCTGGGGTGATTTGGTTGGAAGCAAATTTTTTGTCTTCTGTGGTGATTTCGTTGGAAGCGAATTTTTTGTGCTCTGGGGTGATTTAGTTGGAAGCGAATTTTTTCTGTTCTTGGGTGATTTCGTTGAAAGGGAATTTTTGTGTTCTGGGGTAATTTCATTGGAAGCATATTTTTGTGTTCTCCAGTTTTTTCGATGGAAGCGAATTTTTTAAGTAGGGGGTCATTTTGTTGGAAGTGTGTTTTCTGTGCTCTGGAGTCATTTCGTTGGAAGCGAATTTTTTGTGTTCTCGGGTGATTTCGATGGAAGCAAATTTTTGAAGTAAGGGTTCATTTCGTTGGAAGCATGTTTTCTGTGCTCTGGGGTAATTTCGTTGGAAGCTAATTTTTTGTGTTCTGGGGTGATTTCGTTGGAAGCGAATATTTGTGTTCTCAGAAAATTTCGTTGCAAGCAAATTTTTTGTGTTCTGGGGTTATTTCGTTGGAAGCAAATTTTTTATCTTCTCGGGTTTTTCGATGGAAGCAAGTTTTTGAAGTAGGGGGTCATTTCGTTGGAATCGTGTTTTCTGTGCTCTGGAGTCATTTCGTTGGAAGGGAATTTTTTGTGCTCTGGGGTGATTTCGTTGGAAGCCTATTTTTTGTGTTCTCGGGTGATTTCATTGAAAGCTAATTTTTATGTTCTGGCGTGATTTCATTAGAAGCGAATTTTTTGTGTTCTGGGGTGATTTCGATGGAAGCAAATTATTTCTGTTCTGTGGTAATTTCGTTGGACATGAATTTTTTGTGTTCTCGGGTGATTTTGTTGAAAGGGAATTTTTTGTGTTCTAGGTTGATTTCGTTGGAAGCGAATTTTTTTGTGCTCTGTGATGATTTCTTTGGAAGCAGATATTGTGTTCCCAGGAAATTTCATCGGAAGCGATTTTTTTGTGTTCTGGTGTAATTTCGTTGGAAGCGAAATTTTTGTGTTCTCGGATGATTTCGATGGAAGCAAATTTTTGAAATATGGGGTCATATCGTTGGAAGCATGTTTTCAGTGCTCTGGAGTCATTTCTTTGGAAGTGAATTTTTCGTACTCTAGGGTGATTTCGTTCGAAGTGAATTTTTTGTGCTCTGGAATGATATCTTTGGAAGCGAATATGTGTGCTCTCAGGAGATTTCGTTGGAAAAGAATTTTTTGTCTTCTGGGGTAATATCGTTGGAAGAGAATTTTTTGTGTTCTCGGTTGATTTCGATGGAAGCAAATTTTTGAAATAGGGGGTCATTTCTTTTGAACCTTGTTGTCTGTGCTCTGGAGTCATTTCGTTGGTAGTGAATTTTTTGTGTTCTCTGGTGATTTCGATGGAAGCAAATTTTTGAAGTATGAGATCATTTTGTTGAAAGCATGTTTTCTGTGCTCTGGAGTAATTTCGTTGGAAGCGAATTTTTTGTGTTCTGGGGTGATTTCGTTGGAAGCGAATATTTGTGTTCTCAGAAAATTTCGTTGAAACGAATTTTTTGTGTTCTGGGGTAATTTCGTTGGAAGCAAATTTTTTGTGCTCTGGGATGATATCTTTGGAAGCGAATGTTTGTGTTCTGATGTAATTACGTTAGAAGACAATGTTTTGTGTTTTGGGGTGATTTCGTTGGAAGCGTGTTTTCTGTGCTCTGGAGTCCTTTCGTTGGAAGCGGACATTTATGTTCTCAGGAGATTTCATTGCAAGCGAATTTTTTGTGCTCTGGGGTGATTTCATTGGAAGCGAATTTTTTGTGTTCTCGTGTGATTACATTGGGAACGAATATTTCGTACTCTGTGGTGACTACGATAGAAGCAAATTTTTTCTATCCTGGGGTAATTTCGTTGAAAGGGAATTTTTTGTGTTCTAGGATGATTTCGTTGATATCGAATTTTTTGTGCTTTAGGGTGATTTCGTTGCAAGCGAATTTTTTGTACTCTGGGGTGATTTCGTTGGAAGCAAATGTTTTCTGCTCTGGGATAATTTCGTTGGACGAGAATATTTTTAAGTATGGGGTGATTTCGTTAGAAGCGTGTTTTCTGTGCTCAGGAGTCATTTCGTTGGAAGTGAATGTTTTATGTTCTGGGGAGATTTCATTGGAAGCAAATTTTTTGTGTTCTCGGGTGATTTCGATGGAAGCAAATGTTTGAAGTAGGGGGTCATTTCGTTCGAAGCGTGTTTTCTAGCTATGGAGTCATTTCGTTCGAAGCAAATTTTTTGTGCTCTGGGGTGATTTCGTTGGAAGCTAATTTTTTGTGTTTTGGTCTAATTTCATTGGAAGCTAATTTTTTGTGTTCGCTGGTTGTTTCGATGGAAGAAAATTTTTCAAGTAGGGGGTCATTTCTTTGAAAGCATATTTTCTGTGCTCTGGAGTCTTTTCGTTGGATGTGAATTTTTGTGTTTTGCGTTGATTACGATGGAAGCGAAATTTTTGTTTTCTGGGGTCATTTCATTGGAAGAGTGCTTTCTGTGCTCTGGAGTCATTTCGTTGGATGCGAATTTTTTGTGTTCTAGGATGATTTCGTTGGAAGCGAATTTTTTGTGTTTTAGGGTGATTTCGTTGGAAGTGAAATTTTTGTTTTCTGGGGTCATTTCATTGGAAGCGTGTTTTCTGTGCTCTGGAGTCATTTCTTTCTAAGGGAATTTTTTATGTTCTCCGGTTTTTTTGATGGAAGCAAATTTTTGAATTAGGGGGTCGTTTCGTTGGAAGCGTGTTTTCTGTGATCTTGAGTCATTTCATTGGAAGCGAATTTTTTGTGTTCTGGGGTGATTTCGTTGGAAGCAAATATATGTGTTCTCAGAAGATTGCGTTGCAAGCGAATTTTTTGTGCTCTGGGGTGATTTCTTTGGAAGCGAATATTTGTGTTCTCAGGAGATTTCCTTCCAAGCAAATTTTTTGTGTTCTGGGGTAATTTCTTTGGAAGCGTATTTTTGTGTTCTCCGGTTTTTTCGATGAAAGCGAATTTTTGAAATAGGGGGTCATTTTGTTGGAAGCGTGTTTTCTGTGCTCTGGAGTCATTTCGTTGGAAGCGAATTTTTTTGTTCTGGGGTGATTTCGTTGGAAGTGAATATTTGTGTTCTCAGAAAATTTCGTTGCAAGAGAATTTTTTGTGTTCTGGGGTAATTTCGGTGGAAGCGAATTTTTTATGTTCTCCGGTTTTTCGATGGAAGCGTGTTTTCTGTGCTCTGGAGTCATTTCGTTGGAAGCGAAATTTTTGTGTTCTGGGGTGATTTCAATGGAAGCCAATATTTGTGTTCTCGGGTGATTTTTTTGGAAGGGAATTTTTGTACTCTGGGGTGATTTCTTTGGAAGCAAATTTTTTGTGCTCTGGGATGATTTCTTTGAAAGCCAATATTTGTATTCTCAATAGATTTCTTTAGAAGTGAATTTTTTGTGTTCAGGGGTAATTTCGTTGGAAGCGAATTTTATGTGTTCTCTGGTCTTTTCGATGGAAGAAAATTTTTGAAGTCTGAGGTCATTTCTTTGGAAGTGAATTTTTTATGTTTTCGGGTGATTTCGATGGAAACAAATTTTTGTAGTATGGGGTCATTTCTTTGCAAGCGTGTTTTCTGTGCTCTGGAGTCACTTCGTTTGTGCTCTAGTGTGATTTCTTTGGAAGCGAATATTTGTGTTCTCCGAAGATTTGGTTGCAAGCGAATTTTTTGTTTTCTTGGGTAATTTCGTAGGAAGCGAATTTTTTGTGTTCTACTGTTTTTCGCTGGAAGAAAATTTTTGACGTAGGGGGTCATTTCGTTGGAAGAGAATTTTTTGTGCTCTGGGGTGATTTCGTTGGAAGCGAATTTTTTGTATCCCCTGTTCATTTTGTTGAAAGCGAAGTTTTTATGTTCCAGGGTGATTTCGTTGTAAGCAATTTTTTTGTGCTCTGGGGTATTTGGTTGGAAGCGCATATTTTGTCTTCTCTGGTGATTTCGATTGAAGCGAATTTTTTATGTTATAGGGTTATTTTACGGGAAGCGAATTTTTTGTGCTCTGTGGTGATTACGTTGGAAGTGAATTTTTTTTTCTCGGGTGATTTCGTTGAAAGCGAATTTTTTGTGTTCGAGGTGATTTTGTTGGCAGTGAATTTTTTGTGTTCTGGGGTCATTTCTTTGGAAGCATGTTTTCTGTGCTCTGGAGTCATTTCGTTGGAAGCTAATTTTTTGTGCTCTGTGGTGATTTCGTTGGAAGCGAATTTTTTTTGTTCTCGGGTGTTTTCATTGAAAGAGAATTTTTTGTGTTCTAGGGTGATTTCGTTGGAAGCGAATTTTTTGTGCAAAGGGTGATTTCTTTGGAAGCGAATATTTGTGTTCTCAGGAGATTTCGTTGGAAGCGAATTTTTTTTCTTCTGGGGTAATATCGTTGGAAGCGAATTTTTTGTGTTCTTGGGTATTTAGTTGGAAGCGAATTTTTTGTGCTGTCTGGTGATTTTGTTTGAAGCGAATTTTTTCTCTTCAGGGTTAATTTCGTTGGAAGCTAATTTTTTGTGTTCTGGTGTGATAACATTGGGAATGAATATTTCGTGCTCTGTGGTGACTACGATAGAAGCAAATTTTTTCTCTCCTGGGGTAATTTCGTTGAAAGGGAATTTTTTGTGCTCTAGGATGATTTCGTTGATATCGAATTTTTTGTGCTTTAGGGTGATTTTGTTGGAAGCGAATTTTTTGTGCTTTGGGGTGATTTCGTTGGAAGCAAATGTTTTCTGCTCTGGGATAATTTCGTTGGACGAGAATATTTTTAAGTATGGGGTGATTTCGTTAGAAGCATGTTTTCTGTGCTCAGGAGTCATTTCGTTGGAAGCGAATGTTTTATGTTCTGGGGTGATTTCGTTGGAAGCGAATTTTTTGTGTTCTCGGGTGATTTCGATGGAAGCAAATGTTTGAAGTAGGGGGTCATTTCGTTCGAGGCGTGTTTTCTAGCTATGGAGTCATTTCATTGGAAGCAAATTTTTTGTGCTCTGTGGTGATTTCGTTGGAAGCGAATTTTTTGTGTTCTGGGGTAATTTCATTGGAATCAAATTTTTTGTGTTCTCGGGTGATTTTGTAGAAAGCCAATTTTTTGTGTTCCAGGGTGATTTCGTTGGAAACGAATTTTTTGTGCTCTGGGGCGATTTTGTTGGAAGAGTATTTCTTGTGTTCTGGGGTAATTTTGTTGTAATCGAATTTTTTGAGCTCTGGGGTTATTTCGTTGAAAGAAAAAGATTTTGTTCTGGGGTGATTTTGTTGGAAGCGAATTTTTTGTGTTCTGGGGTGATTTCGTTGGAGGCGAATTCTTTGTGTCTCCGGTTTTTTCGAATGAAGCAAATTTTTGAAATAGGGGGTCATTTCGTTGGAAGCCTGTTTTCTGTGCTCTGGAGTCTTTTTATTGGATGTGAATTTTTGTCTTTTGCGGTGATTTCGATGGAAGCTAAATTTTTGTTTTCTGGGGTCATTTCATTGGAACCGTGTTTTCTGTGCTCTGGAGTCATTTCATTGGATGCGAATTTTTTGTGTTCTAGGATGATTTCGTTGGAAACGAATTTTTTGTGTTTTCGGGTGATTTCGTTGGTAGCATTTTTTTCTGTGTTCTGGAGTCATTTCGTTGGAAGCGAAATTTTTGTGTTCTGCGGTGATTTCTTTGGGAGCAAAGTTTTGTGTTCTTGGGTGATTTCGATGGAAGCAAATTTTTTCAGTTCTGGGGTAATTTCGTTGGAAGCCAATATTTGTGTTCCTGGGTGATTTTGTTGGAAGGGAATTTTTTGTGCTCTGGGTTGATTTGGTTGGAAGTAATTTTTTTCTATTCTGGGGTAATTTCGTTGGATGCGAATTTTTTGTGTTCTTCGGTGATTTCGTTGGAAGCGAATATTTGTGTTTTTGCTTGATTTGGTCGCAAGCAAATATTTGTGTTCTCAGGAGATTTCGTTGCAAGCTAATTTTTTGTCTTTTGGGGTAATTTCATTGGAAGCTAATTTTTTGTGTTCGCTGGTTTTTCCGATGGAAGAAAATTTTTCAAGTAGGGGGTCATTTCGTTGGAAGTGTGTTTTTTGTGCTCTGGAGTCATTTCGTTGGATGTGAATTTTTGTGTTTTGCGGTGATTTCGATGGAAGCGAATTTTTTATGTTCTAGGGTGATTTCTTTGGAAGTGAAATTTTTATTTTCTGGGGTCATTTCATTTTAAGCGTGTTTTCTGTGCTCTGGAGTAATTTCTTTGGAAGCGAATTTTTTTGTGTTCTCGGGTGATTTCGTTGAAAGCGAATTTTTTATGTTCTAGGGTGATTTTGTTGGAAGCAATTTTTTTGTGCTCAGGAGGGCTTTAGTTGGAAGCGTGTTTTCTGTGCTCTGGAGTCATTTCTTTGGAAGCAAATTTTTTGTGCTCTGGGGTGATTTTGTTGGAAGCGAATTTTTTGTGTTCTCTGTTTTTTTCAATTGAAGCAAATTTTTGAAGTAGGGGGTCATTTCGTTGGAAGCGTGTTTTCATTGCTCTGGAGTCATTTGTTGGAAGCCAATTTTTTGTGCTCTGGGGTGATTTCTATGGAAGCAAATTTTTTGTGTTCTCTGGTGATTTCGTTGAAAGCGAATATTTGTGTTCCCAGGTGATTTCATTGGAAGCGAATTTTTTGTCTTCTGGGGTAATATCGTTGGAAGAGAATTTTTTGTGTTCTCCGGTTTTTTTCGATGGAAGCAAATTTTTGAAATACGGGGTCATTTCGTTGGAAGCGTGTTTTCTGTGCTCTGGAGTCACTTCGTTGGAAGCGAATTTTGCTCTGGGGTGATTTCTTTGGAAGCGAATTTTTTGTGTTCTCGCGTGATTTCGTTGAAAGGGAATTTTTGCGTTCTAGGGTGATTTCGTTGGAAGCGAATATTTTGTGCTCTGGGATGATATTTTTGGAAGCGAAAATTTGTGTTCTCAGGAGATTTCGTTGGAAAAGAATTTTTTGTCTTCTGGGGTAATATCGTTGGAAGAGAATTTTTTGTGTTCTCCGGTTTTTTCGATGGAAGCAAATTTTTGAAGTAGGGGGTCATTTCGTTTGTAACGTGTTTTCTGTGCTCTGGAGTCGTTTCTTTGGAAGCGAATTTTTTGTGTTCTGGGGTGATTTCTTTGGAAGCGAATTTTTTGTGTTCTGTGGTAATTTCGTTGGAAGCGAATTTTTTTGCTTTGGGGTGATTTCGTTGGAAGCGAATTTCTTGTGTTCTGGGGTATTTTAGTTGGAAGCTATTTTTTGTGTTTTAAGGTGATTTCGATGGAAGCAAATTTTTGAAGTATGGGTAATTTCATTGGAAGCGAATTTTTTTGTATTCTCGGGTGATTTCGGTGGTCCCGAATTTCTTGTGTTCTGGGTAGATGTCGTTGGAAGCAAATTTTTTGTGTTCTGGGGTAAGTACGTTGGAAGCAAATTTTTTGTGTTTTGGGGTGATTTCGTTGTAAGCATGTTTTCTGTGCATTGGAGTCATTTCCTTGGAAGCAAATTTTTTGTGTTCTGGGGTGATTTTGTTGGAAGCGAATTTTTTGTGTTCTAGGGTGATTTCTTTGGAAGCAATTTTTTGTGCTCTGCGGGAATTTCGTTGGAAGCGAATTTTTTGTGTTCTGGGGGATTTCGATGGAAGTAAAAATTTTCCGTTCTGGGGTAATTTCGTTGGAAGCCAATATTTGTGTTCTCGGGTGATTTTTTTGGAAGGGAATTTTTCGTGCTCTGGCTTGATTTGGGTGGAAGTAAATTTACCTATTCTGGGGTAATTTCTTTGGAAGCGAATTTTTTCTGTTCTCGGGTGATTTGGATAGAAGCACATTTTTTGTGTTCTGGGTTGATTTTGTTGGAAGCGAATTTTTTGTGCTCTTGGGTGATTTCATTGGAAGCGTGTTTTCTGTGTTTTGGAGTCATTTCGTTGGAAGGGAAATTTTTATGTTCTGTGTGATTTCTTTGGATGCGAATTTTTTGTGTTCTGGGTTGATTTCGTTGGACGCGAATTTTTTGTGTTCTCAGGTGATTTCGTTGAAAGTGAATTTTTTTTTTTTGCCTTGGGTAAATTCGTTGGAAGCGAATTTTTTGTGCTCTGGGTTGATTTCTTTGGAAGGGAATATTTGTGTTCTCAGGAGATTTCATTGGAAGCAAATTTTTTGTGCTTTAGGGTGATTTCATTTGAAGCTAATATTTGTGTTCCCGGGTGATTTCGTTAGAAACGAATTTTTTCTGTTCTCGGGTGATTTCGATGGAAGGAAATTGTTTGTGTTCTGGGTTGATTTCGTTGGAAGCGAATTTTTTGTGTTCTGGGGCAATTTAGTTGGAAGCGAATTTTTTCGAAGTATGGGGTGATTTCATTGGAAGCGTGTTTTCTGTGCTCTGGAGTCATTTCTTTGGAATCAAATTTTTTGTGTTCTGGGGTGATTTCGTTGGAAGCGAATTTTTTGTCTTCTGGGGTAATATCGTTGGAAGAGAATTTTTTGTGTTCTCCGGTTTTTTTCGATGGAAGCAAATTTTTGAAATACGGGGTCATTTCGTTGGAAGCGTGTTTTCTGTGCTCTGGAGTCACTTCGTTGGAAGCGAATTTTGCTCTGGGGTGATTTCTTTGGAAGCGAATTTTTTGTGTTCTCGCGTGATTTCGTTGAAAGGGAATTTTTGCGTTCTAGGGTGATTTCGTTGGAAGCGAATATTTTGTGCTCTGGGATGATATTTTTGGAAGCGAAAATTTGTGTTCTCAGGAGATTTCGTTGGAAAAGAATTTTTTGTCTTCTGGGGTAATATCGTTGGAAGAGAATTTTTTGTGTTCTCCGGTTTTTTCGATGGAAGCAAATTTTTGAAGTAGGGGGTCATTTCGTTTGTAACGTGTTTTCTGTGCTCTGGAGTCGTTTCTTTGGAAGCGAATTTTTTGTGTTCTGGGGTGATTTCTTTGGAAGCGAATTTTTTGTGTTCTGTGGTAATTTCGTTGGAAGCGAATTTTTTTGCTTTGGGGTGATTTCGTTGGAAGCGAATTTCTTGTGTTCTGGGGTATTTTAGTTGGAAGCTATTTTTTGTGTTTTAAGGTGATTTCGATGGAAGCAAATTTTTGAAGTATGGGTAATTTCATTGGAAGCGAATTTTTTTGTATTCTCGGGTGATTTCGGTGGTCCCGAATTTCTTGTGTTCTGGGTAGATGTCGTTGGAAGCAAATTTTTTGTGTTCTGGGGTAAGTACGTTGGAAGCAAATTTTTTGTGTTTTGGGGTGATTTCGTTGTAAGCATGTTTTCTGTGCATTGGAGTCATTTCCTTGGAAGCAAATTTTTTGTGTTCTGGGGTGATTTTGTTGGAAGCGAATTTTTTGTGTTCTAGGGTGATTTCTTTGGAAGCAATTTTTTGTGCTCTGCGGGAATTTCGTTGGAAGCGAATTTTTTGTGTTCTGGGGGATTTCGATGGAAGTAAAAATTTTCCGTTCTGGGGTAATTTCGTTGGAAGCCAATATTTGTGTTCTCGGGTGATTTTTTTGGAAGGGAATTTTTCGTGCTCTGGCTTGATTTGGGTGGAAGTAAATTTACCTATTCTGGGGTAATTTCTTTGGAAGCGAATTTTTTCTGTTCTCGGGTGATTTGGATAGAAGCACATTTTTTGTGTTCTGGGTTGATTTTGTTGGAAGCGAATTTTTTGTGCTCTTGGGTGATTTCATTGGAAGCGTGTTTTCTGTGTTTTGGAGTCATTTCGTTGGAAGGGAAATTTTTATGTTCTGTGTGATTTCTTTGGATGCGAATTTTTTGTGTTCTGGGTTGATTTCGTTGGACGCGAATTTTTTGTGTTCTCAGGTGATTTCGTTGAAAGTGAATTTTTTTTTTTTGCCTTGGGTAAATTCGTTGGAAGCGAATTTTTTGTGCTCTGGGTTGATTTCTTTGGAAGGGAATATTTGTGTTCTCAGGAGATTTCATTGGAAGCAAATTTTTTGTGCTTTAGGGTGATTTCATTTGAAGCTAATATTTGTGTTCCCGGGTGATTTCGTTAGAAACGAATTTTTTCTGTTCTCGGGTGATTTCGATGGAAGGAAATTGTTTGTGTTCTGGGTTGATTTCGTTGGAAGCGAATTTTTTGTGTTCTGGGGCAATTTAGTTGGAAGCGAATTTTTTCGAAGTATGGGGTGATTTCATTGGAAGCGTGTTTTCTGTGCTCTGGAGTCATTTCTTTGGAATCAAATTTTTTGTGTTCTGGGGTGATTTCGTTGGAAGCGAATTTTTTGTGTTCTTAGGTGATTTCGATGGAAGCAAATTTTTGAAGTATGGGCTCATTTCGTTGAAAGCGAATTTTTTGTGCTTGGTGTGATTTTGTTGGAAGCGAATTTTTTGTGCTCTGGGGTGATTTCTTTGGAAGCGAATATTTGTCTTCTCAGGACATTTCTTTGCAAGCGAATTTTTTGTGTTCTGGGGTAATTTCGTGGAAGTGAATTTTTTGTGTTCTGGGGTGATTTTGATGGAAGCAAATATTTTGTGTTCTGGGTTGATTTCGTTGGAAGACAATTTTTTGTGTTCTGGGGCAATTTTTTGAAAGCGAATTTTTTTGAATTATGGGGTGATTTTGTTGGAAGCGTATTTTCTGTGCATTGGAGTCATTTCTTTGGAAGCAAATTTTTTGTGTTCTGGGGTGATTTTGTTGGAAGCAATTTTTTTTGTGCTCTGCGGGGATTTCTATGGAAGCGAATTTTTTTGTATTCTGGGGTAATTTCTTTGGAAGCGAATTTTTTCTGTTCTCAGGTGATTTGGATAGAAGCAAATTTTTTGTGTTCTAGGTTGATTTCATTGGAAGCGAATTTTTTGTGCTCTGGGGTGATTTCATTGGAAGCGTGTTTTCTGTGTTTTGGAGTCATTTCATTGGAAGGGAAATTTTTGTGTTCTGAGTGATTTCTTTGGATGTGAATTTTTTGTGTTCTGGGTTGATTTCATTGGACACGAATTTTTTGTGTTCTCGGGTGATTTCGTTGAAAGTGAAGTTTTTTTCCTTAGGGTTATTTTTTGGAAGCAAATTTTTGGTGCTCTGGGGTGATTTCTTTGGAAGCGAATATTTGTGTTCTCAGGAGATTTCGTTGGAAAAGAATTTTTTGATTTTAGGGTGATTTCATTGGAAGCTAATATTTGTGTTCCCGGGTGATTTCGTTAGAAGCGAATTTTTTCTGTTCTCGGGTGATTTCGATGGAAGCAAATTTTTTGTGTTCTGGGTTGATTTCGTTGGAAGCGAATTTTTTGTGTTCTGGGGCAATTTAGTTTGAAGTGAATTTTTCTGAAGTATGGGGTGATTTCATTGGAAGCATGTTTTCTGTGCTCCTGAGTCATTTCTTTGGAAGCAAATTTTTTGTGTTCTGGGGTGATTTCCTTGGAAGCAAATTTTTGTGTTCTGGGGTAATTTCTTTGGAAGTGAATTTTTTGTGTTCTCGGGTGATTTCGATGAAGCAAATTTTTCAAGTATGGGCTCATTTCATTGAAAGCGAGTTTTTTGTGCTTGGGGTGATTTCATCGGAAGCGAATTTTTTGTGCTCTGGGGTGATTTCTTTGGAAGCAAATATTTGTCTTCTCAGGAGATTTCTTTGCAAGCGAATTTTTTGTGTTCTGGGGTAATTTCGTTGCAAGAGAATTTTTTGTGTTCTCAGGTAATTTCGATGGAAGCAAATTTTTGAAGTATAGGGACATTTCGTTGGAAGCGAATTTTTTATGTTCCTGGGTGATTTCGTTGGATGCAAATATTTGTGTTCCCTGGTGATTTCATTGGAAGCTAATTTTTCATGTTCTGGGGTATTTTTGTTGGAAGCGAATTTTTTTCTGTTCTCGGGTGATTTCAATACAAGCAAATTTTTTGTGTTCTGGGTTGATTTCTTTGGAAGTAAATTTTTTGTGTGTTGGGGTGATTTCGTTGGAAGCGATTTTTTGTGTTCTGGGGTGATTTCGATGGAAGCAAACTTTTTCCATTCTGGGGTAGCCAATATTTGTGTTCTCGGGTGATTTTGTTGGAAGGGAATTTTTTGTGCTCTAGGTTGATTTGGTTGGAAGTAAATTTTTTCAATTCTCGGGTAATTTCGTTGTATGTGAATTTTTTGTGTTCTCGGGTGATTTCGTTGAAAGTGAATTTTTTTTGCTTTCGGGTGATTTCGTTGAAAGCGAATTTTTTGTGCTCTGTGGTGATTTCTTTGGAAGCGAATTTTTTGTGTTCTGGGGTGATTTTATTGGAAGCGAATTTTTTGTCTTCTAGGGTGATTTCGTTGGAAGCGAATTTTTTGTGTTCTCTGGTTTTTTCGATGGAAGCAAATTTTTGAAGTAGGGGGTCATTTCATTGGAAGCATGTTTTCTGTACTCTGGAGCCATTTCGTTGGAAGGGAATTTCTTCTATTCTGGGGTAATTTCGTTGGAAGCGAATTTTTTTGTGTTCTCAGGTGATTTCGATGGAAGCGATTTTTTTATGTTGTAGCGTGATTTCGTTGGAAGCTAATATTTTTGTTCTCGTGTGATTTCATTGGATGCGAATTTTTGGTGGTCTGGCGTAATGTCTTTGGAAGCGAATTTTTTCTGTTCTCGGGTGATTTCGATGTAAGCAAATTTTTTGTGTTATGGGTTCATGTCGTTGGAAGCGAATTTTTTGTGTTCTGGGGTAATTTCGTTTGAAGCAAATTTTTGGTGTTCTTGGGTGATTTCGATGGAAGCAAATTTTTGAAGTATGGGATCATTTCTTTGGAAGCGTGTTTTCTGTACTCTGAAGTCTTTTCGTTGGCAGCGAATTTTTTGGGCTCTGCGGTGATTTCTTTGGAAGCGAATATTTTGTGTTCTCGGGTGATTTCGTTGAAAGCGAATTTTTTATGTTCTAGGGTAATTTCGTAAAAGCGAATTTTTTGAGCTCTGGGGTGATTTGGTTGGAAGTGAATTTTTTGTCTTCTGTGGTGATTTCGATGGAAGCGAATTTTTTATGTTCTAGGGTGATTTCGTTGGAAGCGAATTTTTTGTGTTCTAGGGTAATTTCATTTGAAGCTTCTTTTCTGTGCTCTGGAGTCATTTCGTTGGAAGCGAATTTTTTGTGCTCTGCGGTGATTTCGTTGGAAGCGAATTTTTTGTGTTCTCTGGGGATTTCGATGGAAGCGTATTTTTGAAATATGGGGTCATTTCATTGGAATCATATTTTCTGTGCTCTGGAGTCTTTTCTTTGGAAGCGAATTTTTTGTGCTCTGTGGTGATTTCGTTGGAAGCGAATTTTTTGTGTTCTCGGGTGATTTCGTAGAAAGGGAATTTTTGTGTTCTAGGGTGATTTAATTGGAAGCAATTTTTTTCTGATCTGGGATGATATCTTTGGAAGTGAATATTGGTGTTCTCAGGAGATTTCCTTGGAAAAGATTTTTTTGTCTTCTGGGGTAATATCTTTAAAAGAGAATTTTTTGTGTACTACGGTCTTTTCGATGGAAGCAAATTTTTGAAGTAGAGGGTCATTTCGTTGGACGCGTGTTTTCTGTGCTCTGGAGTCATTTCTTTGGAAGCTAATTTTTTGTGCTCTGCGGTGATTTCGTTGGAAGCGAATATTTTCTTCTCAGGAGATTTCGTTGCATGCAAATTTTTTGTGTTCTCGGGTGATTTCGTTGGCAGCGAATATTTGTGTTCTCAGAAGATTTCGTTGCAAGCGAATTTTTTGTGTTCTCCGGTTTTTTGGATGGAAGTAAATTTTTGAAGTATGGGGTCATTTCTTTTGAAGCATGTTTTCTGTGCTCTGGAGTAATTTCATTGGAAGGGAATTTTTTTTGCTCTGGGGTGAATTCGTTTGAAGCGAATATTTGTGTTCTTAGGATATTTCATTGCAAGCGAATTATTTGTGTTCTTAGGTGTTTTCGTTGAAAGGGAATTTTTTGTGTTCTCGGGTGATTTCGTTGAAAGGGAATTTTTTGTGTTCTAGAGAGATTTCGTTGGAAGCGAATTTTTTGGTGCTCTGCGATGATTTCTGTGAAAGCGAATATATGTGTGCTCAGAAGATTTCGTTGCAAGCGAATTCTTTGTGTTCTGGGGTAATTTCGTTGGAAGCGAATTTTTTGTGTTCTTGGGTGATTTCGATGGAAGCAAATTTTTGAAGTATGGGGTCATTTCGTTGGAAGCATGTTTTCTGTGCTCTGGAGTCATTTCGTTGGCAGCGAATTATTTGTGCTCTGGGGTGTTTTCGTTGGAAGCGAATTTTTTATCTTCTGTGGTGATTTCAAAGGAAGCGAATTTTTTATGTTCTAGGGTGATTTCATTTGAAGCTTGTTTTCTTTGCTCTGGAGTCATTTCGTTGGAAGCGAATTCTTTGTGCTCTGGGGTGATTTCATTGGAAACAAATTTTTTGTTTTCTGTGGTGATTTCCATGGAAGCGAATTTTTTATGTACTAGGGTGATTTCGTTGGAATAATTTTTGTGTTCTGGATTCATTTTTTTGGAAGCGTGTTTTCTGTGCTTTGGAGTCATTTCGGTGGAACCAAATTTTTTCTGCTCTGGGGTGATTTCTTTGGAAGGAATTTTTTTTGTTCTAGGGTGATTTCGTTGGGAGCGAAATTTTGTGCTCTGTGATGATATCTTTGGAAGAGAATATTTGTGTTCTCAGGAGATTTCGTTGGAAAAGAATATTTTGTCTTCTGGGGTAATATGGTTGGAAGCGAATTTTTTGTGTTCTCGGGTTTTTTCGATGGATGCAAATTTTTGAAGTAGGGGGTCATTTCGTTGGAAGCATGTATTCTGTGCTCTGGAGTCATTTCATTGGAAACGAATTTTTTGTGCTCTGCGGTGATTTCGTTTGAAGCGAATATTTGTGTTCTGAGGAGATTTCGTTGCAAACGAATTTTTTGTGTTCTGGGGTAATTTCGTTGGAAGCGAATTTTTTCTGTTCTCGGGTGATTTCGTTGAAAGCGAATTTTTTATGTTCTATGGTGATTTCTTTGGAAGTGAATTTTTTTTGTCTTCTGGGGTCCTTTCATTGGAAGCGTGTTTTCTGTGCTCTGCAGTCATTTCATTGAAACCAAATTTTTTGTGTTCTGGGGTGATTTCTTTGGAAGCGAATTTTTTTGTGTTCTGGGGTAATTTCGTTGGAAGAGAATATTTTGTATTCTCAGGTGATTTCGATGGAAGCAAATTTTTGAAGTATGGTATCATTTCGTTCGAAACGTGTTTTCTGAGCTCTGGAGTCAGTTCGTTGGAAGCGAATTTTTTGTGCTCTGGTGTGATTTGGTTGGAAGCGAATTTTTTGTGTTCTCAGGTGATTTCCTTAAAAGCTAATTTTTTGTGTTCTAGCGTGATTTCATTGGAAGCGAATTTTTTGTGTTCTGGGGTGATTTCGATGGGAGCAAGTTTTTTCTGTTCTGTGGTAATTTCGTTGGACGTGAATTTTTTGTGTTCTCAGGTGATTTCGTTGAAAGGGAATTTTTTATGTTCTACGGTGATTTCATTCGAAGCGAATTTTTTGTGCTCTGGGGTGATTTGGTTAGAAGCGAATTTTTTGTCTTCTGTGGTGATTTCTATGGAAGTGAATTTTTTATGTTCTAGGGTGATTTCGTTGGAGGCGAATTTTTTGTGTTCTGGGGTTATTTCATTGGAAGCGTTTTTTGTGTGCTCTGGAGTCATTTTGTTGGAAGCGAATTTTTTGTGCTATGTGGTAATTTCGTTGGAAGCGAATATTTTGTGTTCTTGGGTGATTTCGTTGAAAGGGAATTTTTTGTGTTCTAGGGTGATTTCGTTGGAAATGAATTTTTTGTGATCTGGGATGTTTTCTTTGGAAGCGAATATTTGTTTTCTCAGGAGATTTAGTTGCAAGCGAAATTTTGTGTTCTGGGGTAATTTCGTTGGAATCAAATTTTTGTTTTCTCCGGTTTTTTCGATGGAAGCAAATTTTTCAAGTATGGACTCATTGCGTTGAAAACTAATTTTTTGTGCTTGGGGTGATTTCGTTGGAAGCGAATTTTTTGTGCTTTGGGGTGATTTCTTTGGAAGCGAATATTTGTCTTCTCAGGAGATTTCTTTGCAAGCGAATTTTTTGTATTCTGTGGTGATTTCTATGGAAGTGAATTTTTTATGTTCTAGGGTGATTTCGTTGGAGGCGAATTTTTTGTGTTCTGGGGTTATTTCATTGGAAGCGTTTTTTGTGTGCTCTGGAGTCATTTTGTTGGAAGCGAATTTTTTGTGCTATGTGGTAATTTCGTTGGAAGCGAATTTTATGTGTTCTCTGGGGATTTTGATGGAAGCGAATTTTTGAAATATGGGGTCATTTTGTTGGAATCATGTTTTCTGTGCCCTGGAGTCATTTCTTTGGAAGCGAATTTTTTGTGCTCTTTGGTGATTTCGTTGGAAGCGAATATTTGTGTTCTCGGGTGATTTCGTTGAAAGGGAATTTTTGTGTTCTAGGGTGATTTAATTGGAAGCAATTTTTTTCTGATCTGGGATGATATCTTTGGAAGTGAATATTGGTGTTCTCAGGAGATTACCTTGGAAAAGATTTTTTTGTCTTCTGGGGTAATATCTTTAAAAGAGAATTTTTTGTGTACTACGGTCTTTTCGATGGAAGGAAATTTTTGAAGTAGGGGGTCATTTCATTGGAAGCGTGTTTTCGGTGCTCTGGAGTCATTTCGTTGGAAGCGAATTTTTTGTGCTCTGCCGTGATTTCGTTGGAAGCGAATATTTGTGTTCTCAGGAGATTTCATTGCAAACGAATTTTTTGTGTTCTGGGGTGATTTCGTTGGAAGCGAATATTTGTGTTCTCAGGAGATTTCGTTGGAAGCGAATTTTTTGTGTTCTGGGGTGATTTCGATGGAAGCAAATTTTTGAAGTATGTGGTCATTTCGTTGGAAGCGTGTTTTCTGTGCTCAGGAGTCATTTGTTTGGAAGCGAATTTTTTGTGCTCTGGGGTGATTTCTTTGGAAGCGAATTTTTTGTGTTCTCGGGTGATTTCGATGGAAGCAAATTTTTGAAGTATGGGGTCTTTTCTTTGGAAGCGTGTTTTCTGTGCTCTGGAGTCACTTAGTTGGAAGCGAATTTTTTGTGTTCTGGTGTGATTCCGTTGGAAGCAAATATATGTGTTCTCAGACGATTTTGTTGCAAGCGAATTTTTGGGTTCTGGGGTAATTTCGTTGGAAGCAAATTTTTTATGTTCTCGGATGATTTCAATGGAAGCAAATTTTTGAAGTTTGGGGTCATTTTGTTGGAAGTGTGTTTTCTGTGCTCTGGAGTCATTTCGTTGGCAGCGAATTTTTTATGTTTAAGAGTGATTCCTTTGGAAGCGAATTTTTTGTGCTTTGGGGTGATTTCCTTGGAAGTGAATATTTTCTTCTAAGGAGATTTCGTTGCAAGCAAATTTTTTGTGTTCTCAGGTGATTTCGTTGGCAGCGAATATTTGTGTTCTATGAAGATTTCGTTGCAAGCGAATTTTTTGTGTTCTCCGGTTTTTTCGATGGAAGTAAATTTTTGAAGTATGGGGTCATTTCTTTTGAAGCATGTTTTCTGTGCTCTGGAGTCATTTTGTTGGAAGGGAATTCTTTTTGTTCTGGGGTGAATTCGTTTGAAGCGAATATTTGTGTTCTTAGGAGATTTCATTGCAAGCGAATTATTTGTGTTCTAAGGTGATTTCGTTGAAAGGGAATTTTTTGTGTTCTCGGGTGATTTCGTTGAAAGGGAATTTTTTGTGTTCTAGGGAGATTTCGTTGGAAGCGAATTTTTTTGTGCTCTGCGATGATTTCTGTGGAAGCGAATATATGTGTGCTCAGAAAATTTCGTTGCAAGCGAATTTTTTGTGTTCTGGGGTAATTTCATTGGAAGCGAATTTTTTGTGTTCTCCGGTTTTTTCGATGGAAGCAATTTTTTGAAGTAGGGGGTCATTTCGTTGGAAGCGTGTTTTCTGTGCTCTGGAGTCATTTCGTTGGCAGCGAATTTTTTGTGCTCTGGGGTGATTTCGTTGGAAGCGAATATTTTGTGTTCTCGGGTGATTTTGTTGAATGCGAATTTTTTATGTTCTAGGGTAATTTCGTAAAAGCGAATTTTTTGAGCTCTGGGGTGATTTGGTTGGAAGCGAATTTTTTGTCTTCTGTGGTGATTTCGAAGGAAGCGAATTTTTTATGTTCTATGGTGATTTCGTTGGAAGCGAATTTTTTGTGTTCTGGAGTAATTTCATTTGAAGCTTGTTTTCTGTGCTCTGGAGTCATTTTGTTGGAAGCGAATTCTTTGTGCTCTGGGGTGATTTCATTGGAAACGAATTTTTTGTCTTCTGTGGTGATTTCGAAGGAAGCGAATTTTTTATGTTCTGTGTTGATTTCTTTGGAAGCGAATTTTTTTGTGTTCTGGGGTAATTTCGTTGGAAGAGAATATTTTGTATACTCAGGTGATTTCGATGGAAGCAAATTTTTGAAGTATGGTATCATTTCATTCGAAACGTGTTTTCTGTGCTCTGGAGTCATTTCTTTGGAAGCGAATTTTTTGTGTTCTCAGGTGATTTATTTGAAAGCGAATTTTTTATGTTCTAGGGTGATTTTGTTGGAAGCGAATTTTTTGTGCTCAGGAGGTCTTTAGTTGGAAGCGTGTTTTCTTGTGCTCTGGAGTTATTTCGTTGGAAGCAAATTTTTTTGTGCTCTGGGGTGATTTTGTTGGAAGCGAATTTTTTATGTTCTGGGATAATTTCGTTGGAAGGAAATTTTTTGTTTTCTGGGTTGATTTCGTTGGACACGAATTTTTTTGTTCTGGGGTGATTTCGTTGAAAGCGAATTTTGAGTGCTCTAGGTTGATTTCGTTGGAAGGGAATTTTTTGTGCTCTGGGTTGATTTCGTTGGAAGCAAATTTTTTGTGTTCTGGGGTAATTTCATTGGAAGTGATTTTGAAGTATGGGGTGATTTCGTTAGTAGCTTGTTTTCTGTGTTCTGGAGTCATTTTGTTGGAAGCGAATATTTGTGTTCCGAGTGATTTTGTTGGAAGCGAATTTTTTGTGTTCTGTGGACAGAAAACACGCTTCCAAAGAAATGACACCCCTCTTCAAAAATTTGCTTCCATCAAAAAAACCAGAAAAAAACAAAAAATTCACGTCCAACGAAATTACCACAGAACAGAAAAAATTTGCTTCCATAGAAATCACCACAGAATACAAAAAATTCGCTTCCAATGAAATCTCCTGAGAACACAAATAGTTGCTTCCAAAGAAATCATCCCAGAGCCCAAACAAGTTCGCTTACAATGAAATCACCCCAGAGCGCAAAAAATTCCCTTCCAACGAAATGACTCCAAAGCACAGAAAACACGATTATACCGAAATGACCCCCTACTTCAAAAATTTGCTTACATCGAAAAAACTGGAGAACACAAAAAATTCACTTCCATCGAAGTCACCCCAGAACACAGAAAATTCTCTTCCAACGAAATCACCCTAGAAAACAAAAACTTCCCTTTCAACGAAATCACCCGAGAACACAAAAAATTTGCTTCAAACTAAATTACCCCTGAACACAAGAAATTCGCTTCCAACGAAATCACCCCAAAGCACATAAAATAGCTTCCAACGAAATGTCCCCATACTTCAAAAATTTTCTTCCATCGAAATCACCTGAGAACACAAAATAATTCGCTTCCAACCAAATTACCCCAGAACACAAAACATTCGCTTCCAATGAAATCACCCCTGAACACAAATATTTCGCTTCAAACGGGATGACCCCCTACTTCAAAAATGTGCTTCCATCAAAAAAACCAGAGAACACAAAAAAATTTGCTTCCAACGAAATTACCCCAGAACACAAAAAATTCACTTCCAACAAAATCTCCTGAGGACACAAATATTCGCTTCCAAAGAAATCACCCCAGAGCACAAAAAATCCGCATCCAATGAAATCACCCTAAAGCAAAAAAAATTCACTTTCAACGAAATCACCTGAGAACAAAAAAAGTCACGTCCAACGAAATTACCCTAGAATAGAAAAAATTTACTTCCAACCAAATCAACCCAGAGCACAAAAAATTCCCTTCCAACAAAATCACCCGAGAACAAAAATATTGGCTTCTAAATAAATTACCCCAGAATGGAAAAAAATTGCTTCCAACGAAATCACCCCAGAGCACAAAAAATTCCCTTCCAATAAATCACCTGAGAACAAAAATATTGGCTTCCCACAAAATTACCCCAGAACGGAAAAAATTTCCTTCCATCGAAATCACCGCAGAACACAAAAAAATTCGCTTCCAACAAAATGACTCCAGAGCACAGAAAACACGCTTCCAATGAAATCACCCCAGAACACAAAAAATTTGCTTCCAAAGAAATCAACCCAGAACACAAAAAATTCGCTTCCAACGAAATCACCCTAGAACACAAAACATTCCCTTTCAACGAAATCACCCAAGAACACAAAAAATTCGCTTCCAACGAAATGACTCCAGAGCACAGAAAACACACTTCGAACGAAATGATACCATACTTCAAAAATTTGCTTCCATCGAAATCACCCGAGAACACAAAAAATTCGCTTCCAACGAAATTTCCCCAAAACACAAAAACTTCACCTGCAACGAAATCACCCCAGAACACAAAAAATTCGCTTCCAACGAAATGACTCCAGAGCACAGAAAACAGGCTTCCAACGAAATGACCACAGAACACAAAAAATTCCCTTTTAACAAAATCACCCGAGAAAACAAAAAATTCGCTTCCAACGAAATGACTCCAGAGCACAGAAAACATGCTGCCAACGAAATGACACCCTACTTCAAATATTTGCTTCCATTAAAAAAACCAGAGAACACAAAAAATTCACTTCCAATGAAATTACCTTAGAACACAAAAAATTCGCTTCCAACAAAATCACCCCAGAACACAAAAAAATCGCTTCCAAGGAAATGACTCCAGAGCACAAAAAAATCACTTTCAACGAAATCACCCAAGAAAACAAAAAATTCGCTTCCAACAAAATCACCCCCGAGCACCAAAAATTTGCTTCCAACGAAATGACTCCAGAGCACAGAAAACGAGCTTCCAACGAAATGACCCCATATTTCAAAAATTTGCTTCCATTGAAATCACCCGAGAACACAAAAAATTCGCTTTCAACGAAATTACCCCAGAACACAAAATATTCGCTTCCAACGAAATCTCCTGAGAACACAAATATTCGCTTCGAAAGAAATCATCCCAGAGCACAAAAAAATTCGCTTCCAACGAAAACACCCTAGAACACAAAT
Source organism: Meriones unguiculatus (assembly GCF_030254825.1). Lineage (NCBI taxonomy): Eukaryota > Metazoa > Chordata > Mammalia > Rodentia > Muridae > Meriones > Meriones unguiculatus. The sequence continues at coordinate 67,164,673 of NC_083353.1, forward strand.
AATTCTCTTTCAAAGAAATCACCCGAGAATACAAAAAATTCACCTCCAACGAAATTACCAGAGAACAGAAAAAGTTTGCTTCCATCTAAATCACCGCAGAACACCAAAAATTCGCTTCCAACAAAATCACCCAGGAACACAAAAAATTCGCTCCAACAAAATGACTCCAGAGCACAGGAAACCAGCTTCGAAGGAAATGATACCATACTTCAAAAATTTGCTTCCATCGAAATCACCCGACAACACAAAAAATTTGCTTCCATCGAAATTACCCCCGAACACAAAAATTCGCTTCCATCGAAATCACCACAGAACACAAAAAATTCGCTTCCAACAAAATCACCCTAGAGCACAAAAAATTCCCTTTCAACGAAATCACACTAGAACACAAAATATTCGCTTCCAACGAAATCAGCCCAAAGCACAAAAAATTCCCTTCCAACGAAATTACTCCAGAGCACAGAAAACAAGCTTCCAACGAAATGACCACCTACTTCAAAAATTTGCTTCCATCGATAAAACCGGAGAACACAAAAAATTCGCTTGCAACGAAATCGTCTGAGAATACAAATATTCGCTTCCAACGAAATGACTCAAGAGCACAGAAAACACGCTTCGAACGAAATGATACCATACTTCCAAAATTTGCTTCCATTTTGAAATGACCCGAGAACACAAAAAATTCGCTTCCAACGAAATTACCCCAGAATACAAAAAATTTGCTTCCATGAAATCACCCCAGAACACAAAAAATTCGCTTCCACAGAAATAACTCCAGAGCATAGAAAACACACTTCCAACCAAATGACCCCATATTTCAAAATTTGCTTCCATCGAAATCACCTGAAAACACAAAAAATTCGCTTCCAACGAAATTACCCCAGAATACAAAATATTTGCTTCCAACGAAATCTCCTGAGAACACAAATATTCGCTTCGAAAGAAATCATCACAGAGCACAAAAAAATTAGCTTCCAACGAAATCACAATAGAACACAAAAAATTCCCTTTCAACGAAATCACCCAAGAACACAAAAAAATCACGTCCAAAGAAATTACCACAGAATAGAAAAAATTTGCTTCCATCGAAATCACCCCAGAACACAATAAATTCGCCTCCAACGAAATCACCCTAGAACACAATAAATTCGCTTCCAACGAAATCACCCTAGAACAGAAAAACTCCCTTTAAACGAAATCACCCTAGAACACAAAAAATTCGCTCCAACGAAATGACTGCAGAGCACAGAAAACACGCTTCGAACAATTGATACCATACTTCAAAAATTTGCTTCCATCGAAATCACCCGAGAACAAAAAAATTCGCTTACAACGAAATTACCCCAGAACACAAAAAATTTGCTTCCAACGAAATCACCCAGAACACAAAAAATTTGCATCCAACGAAATCACCCCAGAGCACAAAAAATTCGCTTCCATCGAAATGACTCCAAGCACAGAAAACATGCTTCCAACTAAATGACCCCAGAACACTAAAAATTTGCGGCCAAAGAAATCACCCGAGAACACAAAAAATTCGCTTCCATCGAAATGACTCCAGAGCACAGAAAACACGCTTCCAACTAAATGACATCAGAACACTAAAAATTCGCGGCCAAATAAATGACCCCAGAATACAAAAAATTCCCTTTCAACGAAATCACCCGAGAACACAAAAAATTCGCTCCAACGAAATGACTGCAGAGCACAGAAAACACGCTTCGAACGAATTGATACCATACTTCAAAAATTTGCTTCCATCGAAATCACCCGAGAACAAAAAAATTCGCTTCCAACGAAATTACCCCAAAACAAAAAAAATTGCTTCCAACGAAATCACCCAGAACACAAAAAATTTGCTTCCAACGAAATCACCCCAGAGCACAAAAAATTCGCTTCCATCGAAATGACTCCAAGCACAGAAAACATGCTTCCAACTAAATGACCCCAGAACACTAAAAATTCGCGGCCAAAGAAATCACCCGAGAACACAAAAAATTCGCTTTCAACGAAATCACCCGAACACAAAAAATTCACTTCCAACGAAATCACCACAGAGTACCAAAAATTCGCTTCCAACAAAATGACTCCAGAGCACAGAAAACATGCTTCCAACGAAATGACACACTATTTCAAAATTTGCTTCCATCGAAAAGACCGGAGAACAGAAAAAATTCTCTTCCAACGATATTACCCCAGAAGACAAAAAAATTCTTTTCCAACGAAAACTCCTGAGAACACAAATATTCGCTTCCAAAGACATCATCCCAGAGCACAAAAAATTCCCTTTCAACGAAATCACCTGAGAACACAAAAATATCGCTTCCAATGAAATCACCTGAGAGCACAAAAAATTCGATTCCAACAAAATGACTCCAGAGCACAGAAAACAATTTACCAATGAAATGACCTGAGAACACAAAAAATTCGCTTCCAAAGAAATCACCCTAGAACATAAAAAATCGGCTTCCAATGAAATAACCACAGAAGACAAAAAATTCCCTTCCAATAAATCACCTGAGAACAATAAAATTCACGTCCAATGAAATTACCCCAGAATAGAAAAAATTTGCTTCCAACGAAATCACCCCAGAGCACAAAAAATTCCCTTCCAATAAATCACCTGAGAACAAAAATATTGGCTTCCCACAAAATTACCCCAGTACGGAAATAATTTCCTTCCATCAAAATCACCGCAGAACACAAAAAATTCGCTTCCAACGAAATGACTCCAGAGCACAGAAAACACGCTTCCAACGAAATCACCCCAGAACACAAAAAATTTGCTTCCAATGAAATGACTCCAGAGCACAGAAAACACGCTTTCAACGAAATCACCCCATACTTCCAAAAAATTCGCTTCCAACGAAATTGCCCCAGAACACAAAAAATTCTCTTCCAAAAAAATCAACCCTGAACACAAAATATTCGCTTCCATCGAAATCATACCAGAACACAAAAAATTCGCTTCCAAAGAAATTACTCCAGAACAGAACAAATTCGCTTCCAAGGAAATCACCCCAGAACACAAAAAATTCGCTTCCAACGAAATGACTCCAGAGCACAGAAAACATGCTTCCAACGAAATGACCCCCTACTTCAAAAATTTGCTTCCATCGAGAAAACCTGACAACACAAAAAATACACTTCCAACGAAAATACCCTAGAACACAAAAAATTCGCCTCCACTGAAATCATCCCAGAACACAAAAAATTCGCTTCCAACGAAATCAACACAGAACACAAAAAATTTGCTTCCAACGAAATCACCCTAGAACACAAAACATTCCCTTTCAACGAAATCACCGGAGAACACAAAAAATTCGCTTCCAACGAAATGACTCCAGAGCACAGGAAACCCGCTTCGAACGAAATGATACCATATTTCAAAAATTTGCTTCCATCGAAATCACCCGAGAACACAAAAAATTCGCTTCCAACAAAATTACCCCGAACACAAAAATTCGCTTCTAACGAAATCACCCCAGGACACAAAAAATTCGCTTCCAACAAAATGACTACAGAGCACAGAAAACACGCTTCCAACGAAATGACCCCAGAACACAAAAAATTCCCTTTCAACGAAATCACCACAGAACACAAAATATTTGTTTCCAACGAAATCACTCCAGAGCACAAAAAATTCGCTTCCAACGAAATGAATCCAGCGCACAGAAAACACGCTTCCAACGAAATGACGCCAAAACACTAAAAAATCCCTTTCAACGAAATCGCCCGAGAACACAAAAAATTTGCTTCCAAAGAAATTACCCCAGAACACAAAAAATTCACTTCCAATGAAATCACCCCAGATCTCAAAAACTTCATTTCCAAAGAAATCACACCAGAACAGAGAAAAATTCGCTTCTAACAAAATGACTCCAAAGGACATAAAACCCGCTTCCAAGAATATTACCACAGAAAACAAAAAATTCACTTTCAACTATATCACCCCAGAACACAAAAAATTCGCTTCCAACAATATCACCCCCAGAACACAAAAAATTCGCTTCCAAAGAAATCTCCTGAGAACACAAATATTCGCTTCCAAAGTAATCACCCCAGACCAGAGAAAACACGCTTCCAACGAAATCACCCCAGACCACCAAAAATTCGCTTCCAACGAAATCACCCCAGAACACAAAAAATTTGCTTCCAAAGAAATGAATCCAGAGCACAGAATACACGCTTCCAACGAAATGACACCAGAACACTAAAAATTCCCTTTCAACGATATCACCCTAGAACACAAAAAATTCGCTTCCAACGTAATTACCCCAGAAAACAAAAAATTCGCTTCCAAAGAAATCACACCAAAGCACCAAAAATTCCCTTCCAATGAAGTGACTCCAGAGCACAGAAAACACGCTTCCTACGAAATGACCCCCTACTTCAAAAATTTGCTTTCATCGAAAAAACCAGAGAAAACAAAAAATTCGCTTCCAACGAAATCACCCAAGAACACAAAAAATTCGCTTCCAACGAAATGACTCTAGAGCACAGAAAACACGCTTCCAACGAAATGATCCCATACTTCAAAAATTTGCTTCCATCGAAAACACCTGAGAACACAAAAAATTCGCTTCCAACGAAATTACCCCAGAACACAAAAAATTTGCTTTCATGGAAATCACCGAAGAACACAAAAAATTGGCTTCCAACGAAATCACCCGAGAACACAAAATATTCGCTTCCAACGAACTTGCCCCAGAGCACAAAGAATTAACTTCCAACGAAATGACTCCAGAGCACAGAAAACACGCTTCCAACAAAATGATACCATACTTCAAAAATTTGCTTCCATCGAAATCAACCGAGAACACAAAAAATTCGCTTCCAACGAAATGACTCCTGAGCATAGAAAACACGCTACCAACGAAATGACCCCAGAATACAAAAAATTCGCTTCCATCAAAATCACCCTAGAACACAAATAGTTTGTTTCCAAAGAAATCACACCATACCACAAAAAATTCGCTACCAACGAAATCACCCCAGATCACAAAATCTTCATTTCCAACGAAATCACACCAGAACACAGAAAAATTCACTTTTAACGAAATTACTCCAAAGGACATAAAACCCGCTTCCAACGAAATTACCCCAGATCACAAAATTCCCTTCCAATGAATTCACCCCAGAACACACACACAAAAAAATTCGCTTCCAATGAAATTACCCCAGAACGCAAAACATTCTCTTACAACAAAAACATTCCAGAGCAAAAAAATGCGTTTCCAACAAAATCACACCAGAACAGAGAAAAATTCGCTTCCAATGAAATGACTACAAAGGACATAAAACCCTCTTCCAACAAAATTACCCCAGAACACCAAAAATTCACTCCCACTGAAACCTCCCCAGAACACAAAAAAAATCGCTTCGATAGAAATCAATCCAGAACACAAAAAATTCGCTTCCATCAAAAAACTCCAGAGCACAGGAAACACGCTTCCAAACAAATCACCCCATACTTCAAAAAATTCGCTAACAACGATATCATCCCAGACCACAAAAAATTCGCTTCCATCGAAATCACCCTAGAACACAAAAATTCATTTTCAACGATATCACCCTAGAACACAAAAAATTCACGTCCAACGAAATTACCCCAGAACACAAGAAAATCGCTTCCAACGAAATTACCCGAGAACACAAAAATTGTGCTTCCAACAAAATCACCCCAGAGCACAAAAAATTCGATTCCAACGAAATGACTCCAGAGCACAGAAAACACGCTTCCAATGAAATGATACCATACTTCAAAAATTTGCTTCCATCGAAATCACCCGAGACACAAAAAATTCGCTTCCAACGAAATTTCCCCAGAACACAAAAACTTCGCCTGCAACGAAATCACTCCAGAACACAAAAAATTCGCTTCCAACAAAGTGACTCTAGAGCACAGAAAACAGGCTTCCAACGAAATGACCCCAGAACACAAAAAATTCCCTTTTAACGAAATCTCCCGAGAACACAAAAAATTCGCTTCCAACGAAATCACCCCAGAGCAACAAAAATTCCCTTCCAACGAAGTGAATCCAGAGCACAGAAAACACGCTTCCAACGAAATGACCCCCTACATCAAAAATTTGCTTCCATCGAAAAAACCTGAGAACACAAAAAATTCGCTTCTAACAACATTACCCCAGAACACAAAAAAATTCGCTTGCAACGAAATCTTCTGAGAACACAAATATTCGCTTCCAGGAAGTCACCCAAGAACACAAAAAATTCACTTCCAACGAAATGACTCCAGAGCACAGAAAACACGCTACGAACGAAATGATACCATACTTCAAAAATTTGTTTCCATTGAAATCACCCGAGAACACAAAATATTCGCTTCCAACGAAATCACCCCAGAACACAAAAAATTCGCTTGCAAGGAAATCTTCTGAGAACACAAATATTCGATTCCAAAGAAATCATCCCAGAGCACAAAAAAATTCGCTTCCAAAAAAAACACCCTAGAACACAAAAAATTCATGTCCAATGAAATTACCCCAGAAAACAAGAAAATCGCTTCCAACGAAATTACCCAAGAACACAAAAATTGCGCTTCCAACAAAATCACCCCAGAGCACAAAAAATTCGATTCCAACGAAATCACTCCAGAGCACAGAAAACACGCTTCCAATGAAATGATACCATACTTCAAAAATTTGCTTCCATCGAAATCAACCGAGAACACAAAAAGTTCGCTTCCAACGAAATTTCCCC